>NC_140504.1:75621636-76221636 GCF_964339955.1 Pipistrellus hanaki | reverse complement strand
ATTTATTGTTTATTATTGACATTTGTAAGTTCTTGGAAAAGCTACAAAGCTCATGTCTTGCCAAATAGGTTCTGACAATGTAAAGATAAATCTAGACCAGTTCATATTTCTATTCTTATTGGCACAGCTGAAATAGTAATAGCCTGAGTTTTCCATTTGAAGGAATCAGTTTTATGAATATATTTATGACCAGAAATTCTACTTCAAATTTTGTTTTCTCTTGGTTCTTCTCAGAAATCTTATTGAAATAGTGTAGACTTGGTCTTCATTTAGATTAAATTTGTCAGGGCATTGAAGCTTGAGAAAGTTTTACAATCTTTAAAAATGAGATTCCTTCCTTTTTATTGAAAATCCCCATGAGTAAATCATGAGCGACAAATAAAACTTTGTAAACTATTTCATTGATGGCTTTTTAATGACAAAGTTTGAAGGAAGTTAATCAGCATGTCTACTCAGTTTGTGCAAATGTAAGGGGAAGGGCAGAACAAGAGACAACCCATAGAAGATAGTGCAGTTTCCAGTCCTACTGTCAAAATGAGAAATAAAGTGTCTTTTTAAAAAAAAAAAAAAAAAAGGCATATAATACCCTCCTCACAGACATAAGTAGACAAGAGGTGGATTACATAGTAATCTGAATTCTGAGATGGCCTGTATGTAGCATCCATAATATCTTCACCAGTACTGGAATCCTCCTGAGAAGTGGTACAGAACACTTTGGAGAACAGTCATACCTACACTTTGTCAAGTGAAATTTATCTACCTTTATATTTTCTTGCTTGATGAGGACTAGGAAAGTATAACTAAATAAAACTAATGCATAACATCAAAGTTTTTATAGGCAAATTGCATTAAGGATTACTTTCTGAATTGGATGCTGGCAGTTGGGAAAAAAGAAAAGAAAATTTGGGCCTTAAGAATTGTCTTAGCTGAAACTTTGCATAAAATAACCATTTCAGATTTAAACATTTCAGATAGGCAGCAAAATACTATGATATTACTGTTCATACACATTTCAAAGAAAAATATTATATATTAATCCACCTATTCAGAACTGGAATTTAGCTTCCTTCAACATTCATCACTACCTAAACGTGAAATTTAAGGAAAGGAATTCATAATTAGATTTAGTATGTTCTATAATTAAAATTCATCAGTTTTACTTCTAATATAGCAATTGATGACAGATGAACTATGATTAGAACACAGTGTTTTTAGGAGACTACTATGGATAACCCACAGTATGGATATTATAGTGGCACATACAAATTTTATTAAATACTGTTTTGTGACATTGACTAACTTAGGCAAAAGATCAATGTTAGTAAGTGAAAAATCTCACAAAGTTTTCTATAAATATATTTACTATCAATTTTCATTTAGAATTAAAAAAGCAAAGGTCTAGTTTGCTATTAAGAATGTTTGGTTTGGTTTTTGTTGCAAAACTAGGGCTAAGAAGATGGCGGATGAAGAGCATATTCGGCACTGCATGCTTTACGAGTTCCAATTAGGAAGAAAAGCAAGTGAGGCTGCAAAAAACACCTGTAGTGCTCTTGGTCAAGATGCAGTTAGCGCCAGAAAATGCCAGCGTTGGTTTGAGAAATTTCGCGAGGGAAATTTTTCGTTAGATGACAAGAGTGGTCGAGGCCGTGTGTCCAATTTTGATCAAGAAGCTCTTCAAGCTCTTTTGGTGCAAAATCCTCAAATTACCCAACAAGAGCTTGCGACAACTTTAAAGTGTTCACAAAAAAACAATTTCCAATCAATTGCGTGCACTTGGCAAAGTCCAAAAGTTTGGAAAATGGGTTCCTCATGAGTTGACCAACAACAACCGTAATCAAAGAGTCACAATTTGCAGTTCGCTCCTCTCTCGTCAAAACCCTTTGCCGTTTTTAGAGCAAATTGTTACCGGAGATGAAGAATGGGTGCTGTATGTTAATTTGAAAAGGCGGCCTCAATGGTTGGACAAAAATGAGGCTCCGCAACCCACGCCAAAACCTGACTTGCATGCGAAAAAAGTGATGTTGTGTGTTTGGTGGAATTTTAAAGGAATTCTTCATTATGAACTTTTACCATCTAACCAAACCATTACAAGTGCAGTGTATAGTGCCCAATTGGAAAGGTTAGCCCAAGCTTTAAGAGAAAAAGAACCCGCGCTGATTAATCGGAAGGGCGTAATTCTTCACCACGATAACACAGGACCGCATACTGCAAGAATCACTGCTGAAAAACTGCGCCAGTTGGAATGGGAAGTTCTCCCTCAACCTGCATATTCTCCTGATATTGCCCCTTCTGATTACCATTTGTTTCGTTCTTTGCAAAACTTTCTTCTTGGAAAAAAATTTCATAATGAAGAATGCCTCAAAAATGCATTGACCGAATTTTTTGCATCAAAATCACAAGAATTTTACAACAGAGGGATTAAAATACTTCCTGAGCGTTGGGCACAAGTAGTAGAAAACAACGTCAACTATATTGTTGATTAAATTTTGTTGTATTGTTTAAATAAATTCGATTTAAAAAAAGTATTAGAAAACGACATTAATTATTACTAGACCTAATAGATAGAAAGATGATAGATGATAGATGATATAGATAGATAGAGATGATATAAATGATAGATGATAGATAGATAGATAGATAGATAGATAGATAGATGATAGATAGATACAGTACTATCTATTGAAGTGGTGATTTCTGTCTTAGTAGATATTTAACAATTACATTAGGAAGCGTTAAACCATTATGCAACCAGTTCATTAAAATGACTTCACTATTACCCTGGCCTATGTGGTTCAGCTGGTTAAGCACTGTCCTATGTACCAAAGGCTCACCGGTTTGATTCCCAGTCAGAACACATACCGATGTTATGGGTTCGATTCCTAGTTGGGCTCCTATAGTAGGCAACCAATTGATGTTTCTCACATCAATGTTTCTTTCTCTCTTTTTCCCTCTCCTTTCCTTTCTCTCTAAAAAAAAATCAATAAAAAAAAAAAGACTTCATTATTGAGGTAAATCATCATCAAGATTCCGGGTTTTGTGAAGTATTTCTACTTATTAAAATACAGAAAATGTGTTTATAATTTACAATAAAAAGTTATTAAAAAACAATGACAGTTACATGAGTTGTGAAATGAAGGGCATGATTTGAACTTGGAGAAAGTAAGTAAAACATGATCCAGAAGGGCAGTGTGAGTCACAGCTGGCAACAGTGTGGGTGAATATGGAAAGCATTGATTTTGTACTGAGCCAGTGACTGTCAAGAGATTATACCAGTGAATCTTTGAAACCTAGACATGGTGTCCTCACAGAAATAATTTAATAAGTTATAATTAAGCAATAGTATATATTATAGCTAAATTTTAATTATTACCTAAAAAAACATAGATCAAATACTGTATTTTAAGGCCTTCTTGATTCAATAGCTTCTAACAAGTGTTATAAGGTGTTTTGTTTTGTTTTTTCAGCATAAGCAACTCTAATAAAAAATGTAAATGTAAGTAATTACCATGGTCGAAGATTTTAGTTTTATGTGGTCAAAATGGTAGAACATGTAAACATTAGTGCTAATGCAGCAGTGTTGATTAAAAATATTTTTAATGTTTATCTGTTTGGAAATACTGATAGAATATTATCCCAACTACTATCAAAGTGTTATAGTGAATGGTCTCAGCGGCACCTATTTTTATTTTTATTTTTTGACAGAAAAAATGTTAATTGAATCTGAAGAACCAAGGATGTTCATTAGAATTACATTCTCAAGACTAGAAAGGCAAGCATTCTGATTCTAATTAATTATTGCATCTCTTCATCTTAATTTTGTGCCTCTCATGTCAAGCGTATTTAAAATAACCTTTGATGAAAGAATGAAAAGATTTCCATGAGGATAATTCCTGAGGGATTCAGTCCCTCAGAATAAGGCTACCTCTTTTACCTGTTCAAATTGAGCATGCACTGTTCTCTGCCTGTGTGCAAAAGGGTGATATATATTTGGCAAGAAAAGTCTCATAAGACCATAAGAATCTAAACTCAAACCCAAAGACAGGAAGTTTATTGCAGTTGGGAAGGAGAGATAAAACACCAGAAAAGACAGCTGTTTTAGGAAATAGTCTTCAAAACAGCAGTCAAGCCAGAATATGATAACCTCCGTGCTGAGGCCATAAAAGTTGAGAAAGCACACTCTAGTGTCAACCAAGGCAGGGGGATCTGCCGGCAACCGTAGAGTGTTAAAATGGACAAGACTGTTTGGTGCCCTGTAAAAATTTATTCAGCCAAACTCAGAAAATAAAAATAGTGAATTAAAAAGAAGAGAATTATTATGTAATCATTTTAGGACTGATTATTGCAAGTTAGAGATAGAGAGGCAAAAGACTTTCTTGTACAAATGTCAGCATGTGATTAATTCAACTGTACACCTGGAAGTAAATATTTCATCCAAAAATAGAATAATTAAAAATTGGGATGATTAAAAATTGAGTTAGGACAAAGAAACAACTCTCTAACCCAGTAGTTCTCAACCTTTCTAATGCCACGACACTTTAATACAGTTCCTCATGTTGTGGTGACCTGCAACCATAAAATTATTTTTGTTGCTACTTCATAACAGTAATTTTGCTACTGATATGAATCATAATGTAAATATCTGTATTTTCCGATGGTCTTAGGTGACTCTGTTGTGGCCCACAGGTTGAGAAGCACCGCTGTAGAGCCTAAGACCATCAGAAAACACAGATATTTACATTATGATTCATTAACAGTAGCAAAATTACAGTTATGAGGTAGCAATGAAAATAATTTTATGGTTGGGGGTCACCACAACATGAGGAACTGTATTAAAGGGTCACAGCATTAGAAAGGTTGAGAACCACTGCTCTAATCTTTACTTTAGGCCAGGCATTCTAAGTGATCTGCCTCCATTTTCATATTCATACTAGAGGCCCAGTGCACAAAATTCCAGCACAAGGGGAGGAGTGCTCCGCTCAGCCTGGCCTGTACCCTCTTGCAATCTGGGATCCCTTGTTCCTAACTGTCCACCTGCTCGTTGCTAACTTGACCAAATTGGAGTCAGACAAAAAAAAAAAAAAATTCCCTTTAGTACTGGTTTCCTGAGGCTGACTTAAGCAAAGCAAAACAAACTAATTGATTTAAAACACAGAGTTTTATTCTCTCTGGAGGCTAGAAGTCAGAAATCAAGGTGGCAGCTGGGCCACTCCCTCTTAAGGGCCAAAGAAAGAACCCTCCCCTGCATCTTCTAGCCTCTGTTGGCCCCAGGCGTTTCTTTTGGTTTGTGGCAGAACTACAATCTCTGCCTCCCTCTTCACATGGCCTGTTGTGTGTCTGTGTCCTTTCCTCGTTCCATAAAGACCAGTCATTGAAATTGAAGTCTCTCTAAATCCAGATAACTTAATCCTCAGACCATTAATTAATTATATCTATAAAGCCTCTATTTCCAAATAAGGTCACATTCTAAAGTTCCAGGTAGACACAAATTTTGGGAGGACACTTCAAACCACTATATCTGCAAATCATATATTCCTATAAGAGAGTCAATAAGTATATGATTTCTTTATCCAATAAATATTTATTGAGCTTGCTATGAATTGGGTGAAGGAAAATACCAGTGAAACAAACAGACAAGCTACTGTTTGGTTTTTACTGGTGTATGGAGGAAGTATAGATAGGTGATAGATAAAGATAGATGATAGATAGATAGACAGATAGATAAATTATTGCTACAAGAATGGATACATAAGTATAAGAAGTAGAACTAAAGACAGAGAGGAATGTAATAAAGAAAAAAGAGCAAGAGAAGGAAAGGGAAAGTTGCTATATCATCAGGGTTCTACTTCTATGATTTATAGTATCAAAGTTTATTTAAGCTATTAAGTCATATTTTGAATATGGGTCAATTTAACTTAGTAGTATTCCAATTTAAATGGATCCTCAAAATGAATTCTTATTCTCAGAGGACTTTTTTTTATATGAGTTATGGTAGATATTTTATAGAGTTGGAATTTTTTTATTTTTTATTTTTTTATTTATAATAACAGATGTCCCACCTTTTCTTCCATTGACCCTTTCCACCCTGATCCTGCCCTCCCCTCCACTGCCAGCCTTGACAACACTACTGTCTGTGTCCATGGATTATGCGTATATGCATATAAGTTCTTTAGTTAGTCTCTTCCCCCCCCACCCTCCCCTGCCTTCCTTCTGAGATTCATCAATCTATTCCATGTTCCATGTCTCTGGATCTATTTTGTTCATCTGTTTATTTTGTCCATTAGATTCCATATATGAGTGAAATCCTATATAATAAAAGGCTAATATGCAAATTGTCCCCTCAACTGGGCCTTCAACCAAGGGGTGGGGCCAGATGGCCAACTGCCCTCAGCCCCTTTCCCCAGCTGGCCCAGCCCGATTGGCCCCCAACAGGGTGGGTTGGCCAGATCCCACCATGCGTGAATTCATGCACTGGGCTTCTAGTTATCTAATAATTGTCTTGCTCTGACTGGCTTATTTCACTTTAGAATTAAAATTTTTAGTATTTATTTTTTAAAAGAAAAAAATTACTATGCTATTTTAACACTCTTCCATGAAAACAGATAGATATAAAAATTTTAAAGAAAAAATGTAATTAATAAAGAAAAGCTGTGGTACATTTATACACAATGAAATGCTCATCCATAAAAAGAAGGAAGTCTTAACTTTTGGGACAGCATGGATGGACCTAGAGAGTATAATGCTAAATGAAATAAGCCCGTCAGAAAAAGACAAGTACCACATGATTTCACTTACATGTGGAATCTAATGAACAAAGTAAATTAACAAACAAATACAAAGGCATGGAAACATGGAACAGACTGACAGCTGACAGAGGAAAGGGTAATTGGGTGCCTGGGTGGAAAAGGTGAAAGGATTAAGAAAAATAAACAGACACAGACAACAGATAGTGATTGCTAGAGAGAAGGAGGTTGAATGGAAGTGAGCAAAGGGGGATAAATGGTGGTGGAAATTATCTGGAACAAAATGTTTGAAACAAATATTAATTGAATCTAAATACCTCTTAAGTTTCTATTAATATCTATAATAAAAATGTGGTATAATCTTTACTATCCTCCTATATAATAAAAGTGTAATATGCTAAGTGTCCAACCATTTGACCAGTCGCTATGGCACACACTGACCAGTGGGCAGATGCTCCAACTGGTAGGTTGGCTTGCTGCTGGGGACCAGCTGATCAGGACTGGACAAGAAGGTCGGACATGCCCTGGGGTCTGCACTCCTTCCCCAGCCCCAATTGTGCACTGGTGGGGTCACTTAGCCTGGCCTGTGCCCTCTTACAATCCAGGACCCCTCAGGGGAAGTCAGAGAGCCAGTTTTGGCCGGATCCCCACAGGCCAGGCCAAGGGACCCCACCAGTGTACAAATCTATGCACCAGGCCTCTATTCATCATATAACTATGGACAGTTTTATTGTAATTTAATTGAATGTATAGCCTACCTCTCTCCACAATAAAAGGTTTTATTAAGGAAAATGGGAAAAAAGTCAGAAATATGGGATTCATTGTTAATTAATTTAACCTATTGAATTTAAATCTTCCTTTTTACTATCTAATAATATTCCTCTTTAAACTAAATATATTATAAAGTAAATTATTTTAATGCAGTAGACATAGCTTTTTCATACTTCCAGAAAGTTAATTCACCATACAAATGCCATGCATTGCTTCCTCCCATAGTTTAAAAAAAAAATGGATACCCTCACTAGTGCCCTCCTGCTATGATAAGTAGTTGGTTTATGAATAATATGAGTAATCAGAATAGGCGATTGCATTAATTTGAAGATGGGGATAATGTCATTCTACCTTAAAAACTTTGTCATTCTTTTGGATGAAAAACTGCTTTTGATTGAGAGTGCATATTTCTCTCCCATTTCATCTGCTTTTATTCTAATCAAACTGATGCTGATCCTTTTATTTTTAATTCAAGTCTAGGTATTTCTCTACTTACTGTCAAGAGATTTAGATGAAGTATCTGTTCCTTTTGACAGAACAAACCTGCAAGAGTACTTTCCTTAGTTTGTCATGCAGTATTTAATAATTCTCTTCTTGAGTTTAGAGTTTCTTGAAATGGGCTGAAATCTAAAAATATTTTTGCAGAAGCAGATCTACCAGACATCTTAATTATTATGTTTCCCGGGAAAGGAAATGACAGGCTGTGTAAGAGAAGCTGACATGTCTCCCTGCAGCTATGTGCTTTTTATACTGGAACTTGAGGCTATTGTAAATTACCGAGGCCCTAGACGCGGGAGCACAAAGCCTCGGATGTAAACCAGCTGCCACATAATGAAGCCGGTGTTAACTCCTCCAGATTTCCCCTTGTCACCTGGTGGTGCACGGCCTGAAAATAACACGTTTAAGACCGTACAGATTTCTAAGTGGGCAGTAAAAATATCTATCTCATTCTCTTTCTTTTCTTGAAGCTGTTGCTGTTTATTCTTCACTGTGGGGAACCATCCCTAAAGATCACAGGGAACATGAAGACGAGGCTCGCTGGAGGTGAAGAGGTTGGAACCCGAAGAGCGCGGGAGTTTCTGCAGGGCTGATGCTCTTGACAACCATTGTTTGATTTGAGTCCCTGCCTGCTCCGCTAAATGCCATGTTTTCACATCAGGAAAGGAACTTGATCTTTGCACCTGCTGCCTCCCTGTAGGAGGGGAGGGGAGAAGCACTTGGCCATCTTTGACTTAAGCAGCTGACACTACAGAGCAACCATGTTAAACTGCTTCCTGTTGAGAAGGTATTTTGAGTTTTACTGCCGCACTCTTTCAGCTTGTTCCCTACATTTGGACCACTTTCCTGGGCATTATTCCATCGCTAAAATACTCAGCCAAGTCTACGTCTAACAATTGTGTTGTTTTCCATTGCACATTTAAATTTGCTCTTTTATAAGCTAAGAAGTTGCTCCTTGTGTTTTTTTAAATTTATTTTAAAAAACCTCTACATTGAAAAGTAGTAACAATCTTCTGAACATAGAAAATATTTCTTTGCATGATATTTGTCTTTTAACTTGGTAATTTTTTATTTTATTTGTCAGAAATATTTACTCTTAGTGCAGTTGAATCTATCATTGCAAAGAAAAGAAAAGGTAGTAAATAGTACACTTGTCACTCTCCAATAAAAGGAAATTTTCAAATGGTCTCTTCCTAACATTGTTATTATATACCTAGAATTATTTGATTGATATATTTCATTATAATGTGAAAATAATGCTATATATTTTTTACAAACACATATTTAAAAAAGGTTTGTTGTCTATGAAGAGAAAACACTATAACATTATAAATGGTCTGTCGGGCCTCAGAGGGAAGGTAGGGGAGGGGAGGGACAAAGGGGAGATATCAACCAAAGGTCTTATGTGCATGCATATAAGCCTAACCAGAGATCATGGACAACAGGGGGTGGGCATACATGGGGATGGGTTTGGGATGGGAATGGGGGGGATGAGGACAATTATTTGACACCATAATCAATAAAGAAAATTAAAAAAAACACACATCATAAATGTTAAAATGCGTTAGAGATACCAGGGAAAGGGCTAAGTCTTGTTTTGGATCTAATACTTTCTTTTTATATTACCTTGGATATGGTTGAGTGCCCGTTTTTTTTTTTTTTTTTTTTTTTTTTTTTTTTTTTTTTTATCAAAAACAATTAAAAAAAAATAACATAAACAAACCAAAAATTCAGACATAGTGTGCCCTGCCAACTTCATAGCAGAGCTGAAAAAAAATGACAGTGAAAATGTGACAGTGTTTGAAACACTGTATAGGGCTATAAAAATGTACATTTTTATCACCATTTCAGGGGATTTCTCTTATTGTTAGAAATTGCTCATTCTCTTCTGGGATCACATCAGTGAACAGTGTTGAATAAAATAATGGGTGGTGTGATTTGGGGTATGAGTGCCAACTTGATAAATCTAGTAGAAAAGAAGGACCTTCATTCACAATTGAGCATCTTGTCAGTCTCTCATTACAAGGAAAACCCAGTGAAATCCATCAGAATACTGACAGAAGCTGTTATTAAGAACTTCTGCCTACAGACAGCTGAGCCTGATTGATGAGTTTATAAAAGTCCAGCCTTTATGCTGCTACTTTATTAGTTATTCCAGAACATTTTTCAAAAAATTTATATTTAACCTCATTTATATATTATGTTTTATAGGTGGATTATCTTAGCATAAACCTCAGACATGAGGGAATATTATTTTCAAATAAGATAACAAGAATTATAAAAATATGACTTTATAATAAGAATATTCTTTTCTCGCATCCACATTAATTTTTTTCATTATGTAACATATCTGATTTTATACACAAGATAGATTATTTCAAGTGTTAGCACCAGTGATTTAGCCACTTACTAGAATTAATTAGATATTCTCCTATTTGCTAATTATAATAGAAGTAATAAATAATGTTGGATTAGGAAAAATTTGATGTAATATTATTTAAAGTATTTTCATTGAGAGATAATAGAACATATCCAGTATAGATATTTGTGTCACTTTTTGATAAAATGAAGTGTTAAAATGTCAATTACCAGATAAGCTGCAAGTCATGAAATTATATGAATTTCAAATTTTAACTGTTCGCTCTTGCCGTAACTTACTGGAAGCAGAGTGGCCAGTCCCCCTTGCTGAGCCAGTGCGCCCATTCCCCAGCTCTGTGAGTACTGCCTGCTAATGGCTCACAGATGTCCCCTTGGGGAAAACTGCCCGTGGCAAATAGAAGCGGCTTTCCCTGAGAGGTTTTATGCAGTCAGGGGAACCCGTAGCCCAGGATTGACTAAAGGAGGGAGTGGGGGGAGGGGAAGAATTCTGGTCCACTTGCCTCAGGATGGGAACTTTGTGTGGCACTTGGTACAATGTGGGCTCCAGTGTAGACCACGTGTTTGTGTAGGTCACTGAGATCCTCATTGCTTCTTCCTGCTTTCTTTATGTAAATCTTTTCTCCTAAGAGTAAAAACTTGGTAAATCTTGCTCTCCAATCTTTGTGTCAGTCTTTGCTTCTAGATAAGTCAGTGTAATACTTTGGTTCCAACAATGGCTCTCAGGAGCAGACTAAGGACTGGAGTTGGGTCACTCACCAGCTAGCGAACAATGAGAATGTCCCATCTTCACTGTGGGATACTGATGTTTCTTACCATCCTGCAGGATGCAGTTGCTAATACTTCTACTTGCAGTGAAATTGATGACTGGGATGAAGTGGACTCCCTTATCTCTGACATCAGAGAGGGGCAGGGTAAATAATGATTGTAAGGACTGGTGAACTGAGTACTCCTATTGAGTATTATTGATGTTTTGAAGAAAGAACATTACAGTTTAAGCATTTAGAAATCAATGAAAAGTGTGAGAGCCGGGGGTCCTTGTGAAAGCATATGAGATAACCTTGGCAGAAGGTAGCCTGAAGGGAGCCAAAGTGTGACCAAGATCAGGATCCAATTCTAAGAGCAGCAGAAATTCAAAAAATGCTGAAATCAGGGTTTTGGTAAGTCCTGATATTAGTACCCTGATAAGGAAGGCAGGGAAATCTTCGACTGGAATTTCTTTGTAGATGCTCTTAAGATTTTCCTGAGCTTTTTAGAATATAGAAATGGCTAAATCCTTCTCATAAGAAATAATAATGATAATAATAATAATAATAATAGTAATAAAGCACTCTACGCTTCTTGAAGGTCATTGTAAAACTTTAAATGGGCAAAGTCTTACCAACTACCTACTCAGGATCTGCCCTCATCTTTCCTACGGCACCAAAGCAGTCACTGGCATGGCTTGACTGGGGAACTGATCCTGATAGACAGGAAGAGATATTATAAACTCTGCAAGCTGCAGGTTCTGACTAACAAGTACCAACAGAAGCTAGGAGCATATGCCTGAGTGGATCATGAGTCATCCGGAACACGGGTGGCATGATGTAAAACAGTATATGTGAGAGATAACTGACCTTCTTCTGTGTTGCAACATTTAACAACCTGGCAAGAACCCCCCCCCCCCTTTCCAAATTCCTAGAATACCCATGCTTTGATTTCCAAGAAAGTCACCCACACTTCATTATCTATAACTGTGATCCACAAAGCACTGTAATACTTTAGAACTGGGTCTGTTTTGATCCTCCTCGAGTTTAAAATGCCATCGCTGGGACCTGTTTTGCCTTATGCACACCTGTTACATTCCTGAATCAGCAGTCTTCTGGTCTATACGCCTGGCTTTAATGTGGTAAAATGAATGCATTGTTTATATTTATGAGCCAGGCATCCTAATATCATCCCTTATAGGCTGCTACTGATCTGATGTCCAAGGTTTCTGTTTAACATATCCCATGAGAACAGAGACCACTGCTGAGATTATCACTCCCAGGTGCTCTTTTTATAACCCTCTGCTGGAGAATTATCATCCCTTATGTTCTACTGAGCCTGTGTCTTCTCTAAACCATCTGGATCTTAATTATAAACAATCTTGTTAAGAGAAATATCTTTCTTCTTCAGGCAATGACAATAGCTCTTTAAATAAAAGCTCAGCTAATATCACAAGCTTGAAAAGTTACTCATGGTTTTGAACTTAGTTAATACTCCATTTCATCTCTCTGTATGCTGTGCCCAAAGCCAAGTACCCAAAGAGAATACATATCAACCTGTATTAAAACTGTGATATGAAAACCTATCAGTCCATATCATGGACAGGCTGATAATTAAGTTTATTATGAAATAGATATTCTCTAATTATCTTTCAATATGATTTTGACTATATCCAATCCTATATAATAAAGAGGTAATATGCAAATTGACCATCACTCCAACACACAAAATGGCTGCACCCCTGTGGACAAAGATGGCCACCCTATATGTTCACAAGATGGTTGCCGCAAGATGGCCAGCAGAGGAAGGCAGTTGTGTGCTATCAGGCCAGCAGGAGAGGGCAGTTAGGGGTGACTGGGCAGGCAGGGGAGGGCAATTAGGGGGGACCAGGCCTGCAGGGGAGGGCAGTTGGGAGAGACCAGGCCTGCAGGGGAAGGCAGTTGGTGGAGACTAGGCCTGCAGGGGAGGGCAGTTAAGGGTCGCCAAGCCAGCAGAGTAAGGCAGTTGAGGTAATCAGACTGGCAGGTGAGCACTTAGGCATTGATTAAGCTGGCAGGGGAGTGGTTAGGGAATGATCAGGCTGGCAGGCAAAAGTGGTTAGGAGAAATCAGGCAGGCAGGCACTCATCCAGCAAAGGGAGCCAGCAGTCCTTGATTGTGAGAGGTGTGTCTGACTGCCCGTTTGCAGTTAGGCATCCCTTGAGGGGTCCCAGATTGGAGAGGGTGCTGGCTGGCCTGAGGGACACCCCCTTCTTTATGCTTGAATTTTGTGCACTGGGCTTCTAGTATTATATAATAATGGAAAGAACTCAACATGTACAAATAAAATTATATTTAGAAATATATTCAAATATTAACTCATGATTGGCTCATAGAAAATATGAAAAAAAATGAGTAGACATTTCACAATTTTCTGTAATACCTAATTATTCCTTTTTGCATGTCTGTGGATGTATTTTTATTTAATATGAACCATTTTCACTTTTCTTTTTTTGCTAAAGAATTGTTTCTAAAAACTACAGTTAAATGAAATTTTAATCTATTCCATTGATATTTTAGAAGCCTTTATTATTAATCAACCTAGGCATTTACCTGTCTGTTACACCCAATCATTAGTCTCTGGTTTAAATGGCTTAAATTTTTTTAAAAGAAGATGCAAAACTGTAAAGGCAATACTTTTTACTCTACAATTGCTCATGTGTCCAGCCCATTTATTTTTACAAATGTTTCAATTGTTGAATGTTTTATTAGGAAAGTATGTGTTACTTATAAATTTATATCATGATTAAATAAAAATTTATATCACTATTAGTAATCCAGTAAACACAAGTAAGAACTTGATTAAGTAATTTTATGGTGAATTTCCCCTCATTTTTAGTGTATGGTTATGTTAAACTTTTTGGTTCAGCAGTTTTTATATTAGAGTCATTCATCATTTCATCACTATCGTTTTAGTCTTCATCAGTAAGTGACTGAATATAATTTCTCCAAAACAATACTGAGTTCTAACACTTTGGCTTACAAAATCTATGTAGTTATCTGTTTTAAAAGGTAAATGCTTATATTGAAATATAATACCTAAAAAGTACACAAATAACAAGAATACATATACCTAAATTATGACAAACTAACATAGCCAGTAAACTCTCAAACATGATAGAGAATAGATCATTACCTATATCTCAGAAGCTTTATAATTCCCAACCTCCTTCTTCAGGGTTGAATCATATTCTGACTTCTAACATCAGAAGCTTGTATTATCTACTTTGTAATTTTTTTTAAATAAAATTATTTGTGCCTGGGTACTTTCACTCAAAAATTTTGGGGCTTTTTCCATGTTTTTCATCAGACAGGCAGGCAGGTGAGCAGTTAGGAGCCGGTGGTCCCAGATTGTGAGAGGATGTCCGACTGTTAGTGTAGGCCCAGTTCCCAGGATCCATGCATCCAGGCCTCTTGTTTATTATAAAACAATATGTTTATCTATTCTTCTGTAGATGAACATTTAGATGGTTTCATTTTTGACTATTAGAAAAGTGTGCTACTGTGAACATTCTTATACATTATTTTATTGATCATGTGTGTGCATTATTTTCATGTACATGTATAGAAGTACTGAGAGAATTTGGAAAAGAGCAGCACACAAAGTTAAACCATGTAAATCTATTACATTTTCTTCATATCTACAGAAAAACTGAATTATAAATATTTTTAAAAACCCATTTACAATAGCACCAAAGCTGAAGTAATTAAGAATTATTTTTACATGTACAACATCTGCACTAAACTACAAAATATCACTGAATAAAAATAAAAAGACCTAGAAAATGGATATATATATATATATATATATATATATGTTCATCATATAGAAAATTCAATATTGTTAAGCCATCAGTTCTCTGCAAATTTCTGTATCTATTAAAAACAATTTCAAAATAATCTCAGCATAATGTTTATTTGAAAATATTTTATCTGCACATCTTTCTCATATTCTACATCAAATTTAATTTAAAATCAGCTTTATCTGTGCATAAAAGCTGCAACCATCTATAATAGTAAAAGCATAATATGCAAATTGACTGAACAGCTGAACAGCAGATAGACCCTCTGGATGACTTTCAAGATGACCTTCAGGACAAAGCCAGGTCGGCTGCAAGGGCCAAGGCAGTCAGGGCTGTGAAGGCCTACTCTTGCACGAATTTCATGCATCAGGCTTCTGGTGAACTTATAAAAGAAAACATAAAATATATATTTTTATTAAGAGAACGAAAACTTTTTTAAGACAGATCACTGAAAGCAATAAATATAAAAGAGAAATTGATAAATTGGGTATTATTGAGTTTTTAAAAATCTGCTTATCTATAGTATATTAACAACCATTAAAACTCAATAATAAAAAGACAAAAAAAAAAAAACCTCAGTAATAATGGGCATTTTTAAATAAATGCTTCACAAGAAACAAGAATAGTCAAAGACTGATGGGAAAAGTTTCTTAACATCATTAAATCATCAGGGAAATTCAAACTAACACCTGAATGAGATATCACAAGATTTACCACTTCATAAACAGCTGAAATTTGAAGTTGGCTTTTACCACAAATAGATAGTATTTTAAAATATCATTAATTTTTGTAGTAACGTAGCAATGGATGATAGATAGCTGTGATCCCCAGTGGGGGTAAAGAGGGAGGGGAGGTGTGGACACTAGCGACAGAAACATGTGTTTGCCTATGATTTCCGGTTGGTGGCATTTTCCAGAATCTATATGTATAAAAGCCTAAGCAACTGGCTGTTCAACCGTGGAATGGTTGCTGTAATTTGCACTGACCACCAGGGGCTGGTGCTCAACACAGGAGCTGCCCCCTGGTGGTGAGTGCACTCCCACAATGGGAGCACTACTCAGCTGACCAGCAGCCACCAGACACAGGGCTCAGAGCTGGCCACCACAGCCCGGAGACCACAGTGGAGCAGCAGCAAGCCTACCGAGCAGGTGCAATAGCAGGTGCAGCAGGGCCAGGATGGCAGGAGTGGCAGGGAGCAGTGGCAGGTGGCAGATCTCCACAGGCCACACTAAGGGACCCCACCAGTCCATGAATCCATGCACTGGGCCTCTGGTGAAGACATAAAGACCAGGGAGGAGATTAGATACTAAGCAGCATGCAATGGATCCTCTGAGCTAAAGAGATACAAATCAGTTGGGAATAACTGAGGCAGTTAGAATTTGTGACACAGAATAACAGAGAGAATGAATAATGCAGAAAAAAGATTTTCAGAAAAATGCCTCTGCTTCCCTTGAATTCACTCATCTTTGGATCTAAAGTGCTCATTCATAGGGTAAAAGTCCTCAAGGCCAGTCAAAGAACTACCCTGAACTGTAAACTGAGCTTATTTTAGAGCTCATATCTGTGAGACATTTGTGATCCCATCAACTAAAGTAAAGACATTCCATTGACAACTCAGAGCATTCATTCAATAGAGATACCTAAAAGATCAAACATAATAGAAACCCCGGATTAAAGGCTACTCTAAATCTGCTGTACAAAATTTGGGTCCCAAAAGAATCAAGTGAATATGCAAATAACATGCATACTTTGCAAGAAGAACTTCAATATTCCTTAAAGTGGGATTATTTTAAAATTACAAATACCAAAACAACCTAACATTCACAGCACTAAATGCAATTAAATAATACTAGCCCTTGCTGTTGTGGCTCAGAGGTAGAACTTAAGCCAGTGCACCAAGGGGTCGATTCCTACTGAAGGGCATGCACCTGGGTTGCAGGTTAGCTCCCCAGCCCAGGTCACGGCATATGCAGGAGGCAACCAATCAATGTGTCCCTCTCATATCAAAGTTTCTCTCTCTCTCTCTCTCTCTCTCTCTCTCTCTCTCTCTCTCTCTCTCTCTCTTTCTCTCTCTCTCTCTCTCTTTATCAATCTTAATAAAAGCAGAGATTATAGAATTTATAGAAAAGGACTTTAAAGTCTATTATACCTAAAAATTTTTAAAGAAAAAAAGAACAATGTGGGAGAAATAAAAGACATAAATGGACATATTGAGATTTTAAATCTGAGAAATATAAACTTTCAAATATCTAAAAAAAAAAAAAAAAAAAAAAAGGGGAATATGCTGCCAAAACCGGTTTGGCTCAGTGGATAGAGCTTCAGCCTATGGACTGAAAGGTCCCGGGTTCAATGCTGGTCAAGGGCATGTACCTTGGTTGCAGGTACGTCCCCAGTAGGGGGTGTGCAAGAGGCAGCTGATCGATGATTCTCTCTCATCGATGTTTCTAACTCTCTATCCCTCTCTCTTTCTCTCTGAAAAAAAAATCAATAAAATATATTTTTAAAAAATAAATGATTAAAAAAAAAGAAGAAGAGGAAGAAGAGGGGATGTGCTCATTGACCACCACTCCATCACAAAGATGGCTGCACCCGCAGCTGAGGCCAAGCTCCCATAAGGAGTTTTAATGCGCAATCAGCGGGGACCTGAGGCTATGCCCTTCCCCACCCCCATGGGGCCTGCACTGGCCACTAGTATATTTTACTAGTGGCCCAGTGCACCCCCAGTGCTGGGTCAGGGGAACTCAAACTGACCTCTCCCCCCTTTCCCTGCCCAACATAGCGTGACAGGGGACCTGAGGCTGTGCCCCCTGCCAGTGGGGCTTGATGGGGGACCTCAGGCATGCCCCCTGCCCTGATCTGGGCTGGGTGACTTCAGGCCACACTCCCCATCCTGGTGCCGGGCCAGGGGCCCTGAGGTTATGACCCCTGCCCAGCAGGGCTTGACAACTGGGACTGTCCAGGTCTGGATCTAGCCCAAAGGGGAGGGGTGATGGCCGGGTCTAGGTCTCATGAGATTTTGAGGTGCATGTGGGTGGGCAGGGACTTGACTCTGGGTCCTGTGGTGTGCCCAGACTCTGACAGGAGGAAGGTTTACATATAAGTTTTACTAATTTTCTCTTATCTCTGATACTTCTATTATAGAGAAAGGGCAAATAGCAATATTAAATTATTTCCTCTAATTAATCCCCTTTTAATGTGCACAAATTTTGTATACTGGGCCACTAGTAAAAAAATAAGGTTATTGGGTGACTTAAAAGCAGATTACATATTAGAGAATAAAAATCAGTAACCATGACCATAGAACTAGACACTATCAGGAAACAGAGAGACAAAGACTAACGGAAAAAAATCTCAGTGTCTTGTGGGACAATATAAGCCACCTAGAATACATGTAATCAGAGTAATAAAAGGAAAGATATGTGGACAAAAAAAATATTTTGAAAAATTCTCAGAAATGTTTCACATTTGAGAAAAAAATATTAGATCAACACATCCAAGAATGTCAATAAAACCTAAGCAGGACAAACAAACAACAATAATAACAAAAGGAACTTCAATAGAGCACATCAAAATGCTTTTGAGCACCAATGATAATAAAAATCTGGGGGGAAAAACACCCCATTACAGACATATTCTATACAGAGAGAAAAATATTAGATAAGCCCAATGATCTTTATTAGAAATTAAAGACACATGAAAAAATAAGCCACCATTAAAGTACCAAAGGGCAAATATGAAAGTGAAGCTAAAATGCTATCTACAGCAAAAATACCTTTCAAAATTGAGAAAATTAAATAAATATGGTTTCAGGGTAAAAAAAAAAAAAAAAAAAAAGCCCAGAGAACTCATCAAAGGTAAATGTTAAATTACAGTTAAGTTAAAGACTTTTTAATATAATTATAAGAAAACTAGAGTCCTGGTGCACAAAATTTGTGCATGAGAGTATGTGTGTCCCAGAGCCCAGCCTGCACCATCTCCAATCCAGAACCCCTTGAGGGATGTTCGACTGCCCATTTAGGCCCAATCCCAGTGGGCCACAATCCAGGACTGTTGGCTCCCAACTGCTCACCTGCCTCCTGCCTGATTGCCCCTAGCCACTTCTGCCTGCCAGCCTGATCACCCCCTAACCACACCCTTGCCAGCCTGATCACCCTCAACTGCTCTCCCGTGCTAGCCTGGTTATGCCCAACTGCCCTCCCCTGTAGGCCTGGTTGCCCCCAACTGTCCTCTACTGCAGGCCAGGTTGCCCCCAACTGCCCTCCCCTGTAGGCCTGATCATCCCCAATTGCTCTCCCCTGCAGGCCTGGTCCCTCCCAATTACCCTCCCCTGCTGGCCATCTTGTGTCCACATGGGGCGGCCATCTTGTGTGTTGGAGTGATGGTCAATTTACATATTACCTCTTTATTAGATAGGATTATTAGATAGGATGACAGAACTTTGAAAGTTGCCATAGCCATCCTTAGAAGAAAACAATGAGCAGAGTGAAAATCAACATTATTTGGACTCATCAAGGAACTGGACTTGCAAAAACAAATCATCACTCTGAAATCTGAGGAGACAGAAAATGCAGAGAATCACAACTGAGATCAGAAACAGAAGCCTCTGGAGCCATAAATTGATAGGAACCATTAAAAGAACATTTTAATGAATTACTAGAGGCATAAAACTGAGAATATCATGTAGACCAGTTAGGGAATCTCTCAACTTTCATAGTTTCACCTCCAATTACCCCTCCAGGCTATCACAATAAACATCTGAGAAAAAGCCCCTCTTCATGGCTGTGGCAGGGGAAGGTGAATGTTAATTACTGTTTATGCCAATAAACAAAATATGTTATTTTTTCTTGTGTAGCAGAGTAGCATAAACAAGGGTATTTTACATGTTTTAAGATAGTCAACTTCCATTATGTGAAAATGGGAGGAAATAATTGTATAAACATCCTGTACATTTTAGGTATAATTTTAGTACACAGCCTTCAAATTTTTATAATGTTTTTCTTGTGCAATTTGAACAAAATGGTTTTCTCCCAAATGTGCATTTAGTGAATAATCACTTCAAATGCTCTATTGTAATAAACAATGGGATACTTAAAAACATAAAGTAGAAATGTTTAGGATTTCTAGTTTTCATTTTCTCTTTACCCCTAATGGCTTTAGAAATTCAAATACTATCAGAGTATATTAAAATAAACTTTTAGGAAAAAAAATCATAGAGTAACTTTTCCCCCTCTTAACAGTATAATGTGCATAAACTAACACAAATAAACAGATATTTTTTGTTGTGTTACAAAACTATAGAGGATTTTAGGTATGGCTTAGGTTAGCATTCTATAAGTACTGATATGGCAGAAGAGCAGGACAATTTCCGTTCTACAAATACTTCAGTGCATTTCTTATATTTTAAAATATATGGACTTGCTGTAAATATACTTTGCACATGATACAAAATTAGCTATTTTATTGGTGTAAACTTTGAAATTGATTAACCTTACTGTGTGAAAGAAAGTCCTGTTTTCAAATGAGATCTTCTATTTTAGAGATAACACGTGTTTTCTGGAAAAAACTGCTATATATTGTAGTATATACATGGAATATCTTTATACATGTTTAAAAAATCGAAGGAGTTGCACTGTAAAATCAGTTGTGTGCACTCTAGATATTTTAAAAATATGAATAAAATAGAAATTCTTGTGAATGTATAAATTAATAAATAATTTTGAAGATGCATCAATGTTTGATTCCCATAATATGAAGCATCATTTTCCAGTGTTAAATTGTGCTTCAAAAGAAGAAAGTACACTGTATTTTATTGCCAAAAAGGCATTAGGACCTGGCACTCCCTCTCATAGAGCTCAGCCATGCACAATAACAGGAAACAATAACAAAGCAAGCTTCTTGCCAAAGTATTTAACATATAAGTTTTATAGACTAGAAGTGCAGTTAATTCCTTACCTGACAAAGGCATAAAAATATGGAGAGGAGAGGGAGTAGGACAGAATGCAGTATTTTATTGAGAATTTATAATTCAATTTATGCCTGGCCTAACCTATTTGAACAAAGGTCTACGATTATAATTGCAAAGCATGATTTTCAAAAGGGCACCAATTGAAAAGCATTCCAAACATTAAATGACAGTCATACAGATTATACAGGAGCAAAGCATGTCACCTTGTTGGCATAAAATCCTATCTTAATATTTGATGTAAGTATTTGTTTCTAGAATGACACAAAATAGTAAAAAACAAATCAATAAATAAAAATGTTACCCTTTGTTTAGAATCACTCCCAACAGCCATCTGTGTACTGGAGGGCACATGGTATGGTTACCACCTCTGCTCTAGAGCTTGGCTGTATATGTGTTACCAAACCAGGATATCAGAAAAAATAAACTGCTTCCTGGTTGGCTTTACTTAAAACATCAATTTGACTAAAATTATATTGTTATCTTCTTCAAGATTAGAATCAATACATATCAATTTTCCTAAATTCATTGACATTTTTATTCCTTCATTAAAATTTTTATTGGTAGTTTAGTATACTTTACTACCACACTTGGAAAACCACAGAAGACAACATTCAAACAAGTAGTGTAAACACTACATCTCAAAATCTCTCGTGCATGTATCCTTGAAATGCATTTCCTACAACGACCATACCACTACAAATATTTGACAGTACAATACTTCCTCTCTGACCAAGCTCCATGCCCAGTTGTCCGTTGCAGCAAAGTAGGCCAACTTGTGGCCCTTCTTTGAAAACAAGCTCAGGGTATGTGGGGTCTTCAGGGATCCCCAAAGCTACAATGTGAATTGAATGGCAATTATTTTGATCCATGTCCAGTGTTCCCTGACTTAGTAAATGGCTCTTCCCTCCATTAAAGCCATGCAATTTTATGCTGGCACTTAGAACAGTCTTGATTGTATGGACTGGCTCTGTCATAATTAGAATTATTTTTTACTTCTAGTTTCAAAATCCCCGCATAACAATGTCTTCAAAAAACTTATAAATGTATTTAACTCTCATATTTATGCGGCATTCTAGAGTCTACATGTAGCATTCTGTATTGTCAGGTATCTAAGCTCCTTCTGACTTGCCTCTCTTGCATGGCTTTTTTACCCACCTAGTTCCAAAAGGCTTTTCCAGTTCTAGCCTTTACATTGGCGTTCCAGGCAAAAAGAAGAAAAAATAAAGGAGACAACATAACCCATCACTTTAAAGGCATAGTACAGAATTGGCACACACCTCCTCTTTATATCCAAATGGAATGAACAGAGCCACCACTACACATAAAGGAAGATAAGAGATATAGTCCTTATTCCAGATAGCCAAGTACTAAGATAAAAACTGACAATTTTACTGTAGCTATTTCTTAGCTATTCTTTTTCAGGCTATTTATCAATTCAATAAAGCTCATCTTCTTTAAGATTCCTCTAAAAAGATTCAAGAATAGAGTAATTCTTGTTTTTATTTAAAAAAAAAAAAAAAAAAAAAAAAAAAAAAAAAAAAAAAAAAAAAAAAAAACAGCCAAAACTGGTTTGGCTCAATGGATAAAGCGTCAGCCTGCGGACTGAAAGGTCCCAGGTTTGATTCTGGTCAAGGTGGTCAAGGGCATGTGCCTTGGTTGAGGGCACATCCCCAGTGGGGGGTGTGCAAGAGGCAGCTGATCGATAATTCTCTCTCATCGATGTTCCTCTAATTCTCTATCCCTCTCTCTTCCTCTCTGTAATAAATCAATAAAAATATTTTTAAAAAAATTTCTGGTTAAAATGAGCACATCTTAGATAGCTATTAAATTCTTGAGTTGCATTTTTTACTCCTTGAATTCCTGAAAATGCATCTTTGTTTTGTCTTATAGGTATTGCTGATAAATTTTTGTTAGCACCCTAATTTTCTCTCCTTTGAAAATTAATAAAACACTTCACCTTGACACCTCTAGAATTAAACTGTACCTTTAAGTCTCAAATGTATCATATATATTGACACAGACAACTCCAAGATAAACTTCCAAGGTACAAGGAGAACTATTTCAAAAATTTAGATTCAGATACTGTTTCTCGAAACTTTTCTTATACTTTACCTTAAAAATTAGCTTTTTGCCCTTTTTTGTTTAATGTTTCCCAGACTCTAAGATATATATGTCGAATCTTCTTCTTTTTTTAAATATATTTTTATTGATTTTTTACAGAGAGGAAGAAAGAGGGATAGAGAGTTAGAAACATTGATGAGAGAGAATCATCGATCAGCTGCCTCTTACACACCCCCCACCGAAGATGTGCCCGCAACCAAGGTACATGCCCTTGACCGGAATCGAACCTGGGACCTTTCAGTCTGCAGGCTGACGTTCTATCCACTGAGCAAACCTGTTTCGGCTATATGTCAAATCTTCTTATGCCATCACCAGACATGTAATTTTATTTGAGTCATTTTACCTCCTAAATTATGTTTATCAATATAGTCACTCTGTTAACTATATTTACTCATGTCCTAAATTATTCTTTTGGATTTTCACTTAAATCTATTCTCAGTTGAACACATGGAAATTTAGTAGTGTTCAATTTTACATATTTTTTTTCTTTTTCATCTATTTCTGTGTGTGCGTGTGTGTGTGTGTTTATTTTTCTTTTTGAAAGTATAAATGCTTAGGATATTTAATTCAGATTTCAAAATTATAATACAGTTTTCATTTGCTTTCAATTATTTTCTTACAGTTCTAACATTTTTATTCTTATTGTATAAATTTTGCCAAAAGAGTTTGCCCTATGAATGTGGGTGGAAATAACCAATACCACCTCCTAATCTGGCTTTTAAAATTCTTCTGTTTCATTCTCCTTTCCTTCTTGCTTATCATGACCACCAGCTAGATTTAGAGAATTTAGCTGAAACTCCAATACCCAAAGAGATGGTGAAACCCCCAGGTTAGAGTGAACAAAAGGGAGAAACATCCCTTCTAATTCCTTCTCATCTTTCTATCTATATAATAAAGAGCCGGGCACATAACAACTGTTACGACCCAAGGCTCTACCAGACTGGGGCCACTGCTAGGTGCCCTGACCCAGCACTGACTGATGCAGATCAGGCTTGGAGAGAGACCTGCAGAAAGAGAGAGGCAGGGTCTGATCCGTAGCCTCTGTGGCAGCTGTTGATCAGAACTTGCCTCTCTTTATCTCCCTGCCTGGCCAACAGCCGGGCCTCCATTTCTCTTCAGGCCTCCACTAGGGCTATTGATCATCTCTGCCTTTCTGATCAGGCCCCTTTGATAGGTCCAGAGATGTTGACTGGCATAAAAACTGACCAATAAGAACCAAATTGGCCAGCAGAAGAGGGCAGATGAGGGAGAGATAAGGCCGGCAAGGGAGGGCAGTTAGAAGTGATCAGGCAGGCAGAGGCATTTAGGGACAATCAGGCCAGCAGGAGATAGCAGTTAGGGGTGAGATCAGGCTGGCAGGGGGGCGGCAGTTGGGGGCAAGATAAGGATAGCAGGAGAGGGCGGTTAGTGGTGATCAGGCAGACAGAGGCAGTTAGGGGCTATCAGGCAGGCAGGCAGAGAGGTTAGGGGTGATCAAGAAGGAAGGCAGGAGGTGAGTGATTAAGAGCCAGGGTTAGGGGCAATCAGGCAGGCAGGAGGTGAGTGATTAAGAGCCAGTGGTCCCAGATTGTGAGAGGGGTGTCCAACCGCCATGGGATCAGGCCTAAACTGGTAGTTGGACTTCCTTTAAGGGGTCCCCGATTGGAGTGGGCACAGGCTGGGCTGAGGGAACCCCCCATTCCGTGCACAAATTTCATGAACCGGGCCTCTAGTTGTTATATAAAAGAGCAGTAAATTTTACTCCAAACCTGAATCCAGTTGTTTTCATTCTCTTCCTCTCCTTCCTATTTTTTTTTTAACTTAAGAAACACAAACACAGTGCTTACCATGTCCCAGTAGGTACTTTAAAAGCACAAGTAGTAGTTAATCCTAAGGTACATTTAACTTAAGTATATGTCACACAGCTGAGAGAGTTTGGCTTTTAAACATAATGCATTTCTTCTCACTAGGCCTTTTACTTGTGTGCTTCTTTTTCTTTATAGAAGTTTATTACATTTTATATTAATATATCTGCAGTAACATGATTTTAATTTTACATTGTCAATATTCAACCAAAATTAGACTGATTTAATATTAATTTAAAAATGTGAGATGCGTCTTTCCATGTTAATAACTCATTATCATCTTTTATTCAAGTGTAAATTGACTAAGGTTTTTCATTTATCAGCTTATTATTTAGTATAATTTTAATATGATGCATAATATACACTTGAACAATGTTGTTAATTAATGAGGAATAATTTTGAGAGAGTTGAATCATAACTACTAGACCTCCAGGGAGGAGGTGAGGAATAATTTTGATCCATACAAAGTAAAATTATAACTTTTTTTGGAACATTATATAACAAAGAAGGTCATAGACAATGTCACTGAAATAAGCTATATGGTGTTAAAATATTAATTTTAATTATAAAATCTTCACCTCTGCGGTTCTTTTTTAAGAAGGAAAGTAATTGTATTTTTATATTCTAATAATTCTAATGTGGCTTTTATTAAATTTTATTTTATTTTATAAAAATTTTAAGTTATAGTGGTTTTGAACATTTTTCATAAATTGTACTCCACAGTATGTATATATATGTTTTGTTGTACATATCTGCCGTTATCATATTGATATGATCCTAGAAGATGCTCAGCTATTTAGAAAGTGGAATTCTTTGATCTTCCTTCACAAAGACTTGCTCAATCTAACACAGAATATTCTGCATTAAAAAAACACATGCCCTAGCCGGTTTGGCTTGGTGGATAGAGCGTTGGCCTATGGACTGAAGGGTCCCAGGTTCCATTCCAGTCAAGGGAACATCTCTGAGTTGCGGGCTTGACCCCTAGTGAGGGGCTGTGCAGGAGGCAGCTGATCAATGATTCTCTCTCATCGATAATGTTTCTATCTTTCTCTCCCTCTTCATCCCTCTCTGAAATCAATAAAAATGTATTAAAAATAAAATTAAAATAAATAAAATAAAATAAATAAATACATAATCATCATTTATATATTAGAAATAAAGTTATTATTTATAGTCATACAGAGTTCTATCTTTTGTGGAAATATCCTTTTAGTTAATACTTTAAATGTGGCTATCTCTGCCTCAAAGCATACAGATATCTCTCATAAATCCCCGTTTAACACTTTGATCTTCCTAAGTTATTTTCTTAATATGCTTTCATTTTATTGGATTGACTCAGAACTACCTCTGAACTACATTTAAATATCCATTTAGTAAGATATTAAAGTGAATAGAAGCACATTTAGTTATCATATTTCTCTGTCAATTTCCTTGGATTCCTTGCACAAAAAAATATGTATTTAAATTGCAATATTTTGAATTTACTCAGAGCTTAGTGAAATTCATTCCCCAAGGGGTTGTTTTGAAAACAATAGATCAGAAGAAAGAGGAGTGGGGGATGAATATAAAAGGGGAAGAGATTATAATGTACAAATTAGTAGTTAAAAAATAAATAGTCATGGAGATGTAAAATATAGCATAAGGACCATAATCAATAATATTTTAATAATTATGTATGGTGTCAGATAAATAAGGAGATTAATCCAGGTGATAATTTCATAACTTATATGAATATCTTATCATGATGTTATACACCTGAAACCAATAATATTGTATGTCAACTGTAACTGAGAAATAAAACATTATTTGTAAAGATGAAAATCATGGCAATGAGAAATTAAGAAGAGATTAATAGTTCTAAGGAATTAGTAGCAATAAGAGAAGTGATAGACCAGCTAGAATTTTAACAAGGCAGCCAAGGAAAAGACATGTCTTCATGGGGTCAACAAAGTCTGAAACTTGCAAAACGCTGTATCTGAACAAGTTCTTTCAAAACTCTGTATCAGAACAAGGTCTTAGTTTACTTATAACAGACTGTAGAGAAATTAATGCCCAGGTCATTGTTGAAAACATAGATCAATCAGATATCAATTAGCACAGTCTATTATCTAGGTATGATACAAACAGGGCAGATCAGCAAGAAACTTAGAAAGACAGAAAGAAGAGACATTAAAAAAAAAAAAAAAGCCTGGCTAAATCCACACAATTCTTAAAACTCAGTAAAACTGGGCCTATGCCTAATACTATGCACTCTAAGGAGGAGCATCAGAGGCTGAGTTCTGGGGGAAATTAACTTTAATAAAGTAGTCCAGCCAAATATTTTTTTTAAATGAACAGGAAAACAATAACAACACCTAGCTTGGGAGGAGGTGGTGTCAGTATATACTACTATAATATGTAATCTAGAATGTTCTGTTTAAAAAACAAAAACAAAAACAAAACAAAAACCTCATGAGATACACAAGAATGAAAGTATGACCCAGTCGCAGTAAAATAAGCAGGTAATATAAACTGCCTTTAAAAGCCCAGCTATTGGACTTAGTGGACAAAACCTTCAAAATATGTATTATAAATACTTTCAGAGAACTAAAAGAAAACATTCTTTAAAGAATTAAAGCAAAGTATGACAATGCCTTATCAAATAGAAACTATCAATAAAGAGACAGGAAATATATATAAAAAAAACAAAAGGAAACATTGGACTTGCAAAGTTTAATCATCAAAATTTACAACATAGAAACAATCACAAGGAACTAAAGCCAAAGTAGGAAAATGTTGAAATTCTAGGTTCAGAAGACTTTGGCCCAACAGCCAAAGTGTAATAGTCTGACACATATTTGGCTTGGGATGAATATATTTGAGATGCATTGTTCTATAGAAGCTTCTTTCAATGTACAGAAAGCGAGTTGTTGTTTTTTAAAACTTACCCAAGGATATGTTTTTACTGGTTTTCAGAGAAAGAGGTTTGTGCCCTGACTGGGAATTGAACCAGTCACCTTTTGGTGCACAGAGGGACACTCCAACGAACTAAGCCACCCAAATAGGGCAGAAAGTAAATTGTTTTTGTTTGTTTGTTTGTTTGTTCATGGATACATGCATATGTGCATTGGTCCATTGTGTGTGCATGAAAAAAAAGAGAGAAACAGAAATTAACAAAGTGCAAAAATGAATTGCAATGAATTTTCAGACTACACTTGAACTATATAAGTCTAAATATATTAAAGAAATTAAATAAATATTGACAAACTTCAAAATAAGATTTCACTAGGCTCAGATGGTTTCAATGATTAATTCTACCAAAAATTTTAAAAAGTAATAATACCAACTCTACACAATACCTCCAGAACATAGTAGCAGAGAGAAGATTTCCAATGCACTCTCTGAAGGCAGTATAACTCTAACACCAACCCAGATAAAGAATTATAAGAAAGAAAAACTAAAGTCAATATGTCTCATAAACACAGATGCAAAACTCTACCAAAAATATGTAACAAATCACATTCAGCAAAGTATGAAAAGAAGTTTATACCACAAAATGTAACATTTCTTCAACATAGGCAATGGTGGTTCAACATTCAAAAATAAATTAGTATAATCCACCAAACCAAAAACTAAAGAAGAAAAATTATATGTACATAGCAATTAACGCAGGAAACATATTTGAAAATATCTAGTGCCCATTCATGGTAAAAGTCAGAAGACTAGAGGGGAACTTTATCAACTTGATAAAGAACATCTGCAATAAACCTAGGGTAACATCATATTTAATGATGAGAAACGAAACACTTTTCCCTTTTTTACTGCCCTTATTCACCATTATATTGGAAGTTCTAGATATTGTAGTAAGGCAAGGAAATAATATAAAATAAATAGATTTGAAAGGAAGAAATAGAAGTATTTTTGTTTTCTATATGCCTATGTAGAAAACCTTCCAAAATCTGTGACAGAACTCCTAAAACTTATAAGTGATTGTATCAAGAATAATATACAAATGTCAACTACATCTATCACCAATATATCACCTATATATCACCAATAAAAACTGGATTTTGAAATTTTAAAAAAAAGTATTTACAAGACACCCAAAATAAAATTCTTAAATTTTACATATATAAGATCTATATGCAGAGAATTACAAAACTTTATTTTTTTATTGATTTCAGAGAGGAAGGAAGAGGGAGAAAGAAATAGAAACATCAATGATGAGAAAGAATTATTGATTGGCTGCCTCCTGCACTCACCCCACTGGGGATCAAGCCTACAACCAGGCTTGTGCCCTTGATCCAAATCGAACCTGGGACCCTTCAGTCCACAGGCCAACACTCCATCCACTGAGCCAAACCGGCTATGGCGAATTACAAAACTTTGATGAACAGATTCGAAGAAGATCTAAATAAATGGAGAAAAATTTCATGATTATAGATTGGCGAACATAATGTTGTTAAGGTTATCACTTTTGCCAATTTAGTATATTCAATACAATTCCAATCCAAATCTAAACAACATATTTTATAAATATTGAAAAGCTCATTCTAAAGTTTATATAGAAAGGCAAAAGACCCAGAATACCCAATGAACTACTAAAGAATGATGTTGAAAACTGATGTTATATGACTTAAGCTCTATTATAAGGTTATAGTAATCCGCATAGTTTAGTATAGGTGAATGGCTAATAATATAGATCAACAGACTTGAGAGAGAGCCCAGAAATAGACCCAAATAAATATGGTTAACTGCTCTTTGAAAAAATAAATAGGCAATTAAATGGAGAGAAGATTCTCATTTCAACAAATGGTGCTGGATCATTAAGGAGAAAAAAAAAATGAATCCAAACACATTTCTTATAACTTTATGAAATTAACTCAAATTGGACCAAAGACCTAAATATAAGATGCAAAATATATTTTTCTTGAAATAACACAGAGGAAAAATAAGTGAGCTTGATTTTGGCAATGAGTTTTTAGATGCAATATCAAAAGCATAATTCATTTTTAAAAATTAATAAGTTGAACTGAATTAAAAGTACAAACTTCTGCTTTGCCAAGACAGTTAAGAGAGTACCAATAAAACTACAAGCCAAAGATGTTTTTGTAAAACATATCTCCTGCCGAAACCAGTTTGGCTCAATGGATAGAGCGTCGGCTTGGGGACTGAAGGGACCCGGGTTCGATTCCGGTCAAGGGCATGTACCTTGGTTGCGGGCATATCCCCAGTGGGGGGTGTACAAGAGGCAGCTGATCGATGACTCTCTCCCATCGATGTTTCTAACTCTCTATCTCTCTCCCTTCCTCTCTGTACAAAATCAATAAAATATATTTTAAAAAAACAAAACAAAAAAAAAGCATATCTCCCATAAAGAACTTATATTAAAAATATGAAAAGAACACTTAACTCTCAATAGTAAGAAAACAAACAATTCAATTACTTAAATGGGCAAAATAGCTGAACAGATGCCTCAGAAAGTAATACATACATCATGGCAAATAAGTATTTAAAAACAAATTTAACATTATTTGTCAATGGGAAATAGCAAATTAAAACAATGTGATTCTACTCCATATCTATTAGAATGTTTAAAATTCAAACAAATATTGATAATACCAAATGTTTGTGAGGATGTGGCACAACAGTAATGCTCATTCACTGCTATTCAAATCACAAAATGGTACAGTCAATTTGAAAAACAGTTTCAGAATTTCTCAAAAAGTTAAGCATAGTCTTACCATAGAATCAAGCAATAAACCTTTTGGTATTTAACCAATTGAATTGAAAACTTATTTCACACAAACCTTAATGTGAATATTTATAACAACATCCTATATAATAAAGAGGTAATATGCAAATTGACCATCACTTGAACATACAAGATGGCCACCCCCATGTGGACACAAGATGGCCTCCACAAGATGGCTGGAAGGGGAGGGCAGTTAAGGGTGACCAGGCCTGCAGGGCAGGGCAGTTGGGGGCAACCAGGTCTGCAGGAGAGGGCAGTTGGGGGTGACCAGGCCAGCAGGGGAGAGCAGTTAGGGGTGACCAGAGGAGAAGTTAGGCATCAATTAAGCTTGCAGTGGAGTGGTTAGAAGGTGATCAGGCTGGCAGACAGGTGAGTGGTTGGGAGCCAGGAGTCCCGGATTGTGAAAGGGATGTCAAACTGCTGGTTTATGCTCTATCCCTAAACCAGCAGTCAGACATCCCCGGAGAGGTCCCAGATTGTAGAGCAGGGATCTTCAAACTACGGCCCGCGGGCCACATGCGGCCCGCAGAGGAGTCTGATCCGGCCCGCCAGGTTTTTTGGGCAGTGAGCGCAGCCGAGGTGTTACAGTAGGAATTAGTAGTTCATATAGTCCGGCCCTCCAGCTCTCTGAGGTACCGTGATCTGGCCCCCACTTTAAAAAGTTTGAGGACCCCTGTTGTAAAGGATGCAGGCAAGGCTGAGTGACACAGCCCTCCCCTGAGTGCATGAATTTTGTGCACTGGACCTCTAGTATAGTTAATAATATTCCAATGACTATGCATGGTATTAGAGGGGTATGAGATTTATCTGGATGGCCACTTATCAAGCTATATAATGTCTAATCACTGAATGTACACCTGAAGTTCATGTAATATTTTTAAAGAAACAAAAAAATAAAAGATTTAAAATTAAAATAAAATAGAAACACACAGAAAAAAAAAAAATGAGCTATCAAGTCATGAAAACATGTATGAATGAAATGCATTTTACTAACTGAAAAAAGCCAACCATAAAAGATAGCATTGTTTGTGATTTCAATTTTGTTAATTTATGGGAAAGACAGAATTATAGATAAAGTTAAAAAATAAATCAGTGGTTCCTAGGGTTTGGGAATGGGAGAAGGGGGGAGTTGAAGAGGTAAAATACCTCTTTTGAGGTATGAAACAATTCTATAGGATACTGTAATGGTGAATGAATGTCATTATATATTTTTCAAAATCTATGAAGCTTTACAATATAAGCAATAAACCTTGATATGTGGAATTGTATAGAATGCAGAGGCATCCAAGAATGAAATTATCAATACACAGTAATCTAAGTGTATTGCACATGTATGAAAAAACCTCACCAGGGTGGTTGGTGGGGAAAGGAAGAGCATGTGCTGACCTAAGTAACTTTGAAAACTAGTGGAGTAAAAAGGAAAGGACCCATAAATAAGCACTATATTCAACAGATGGTCCCAACTAACTTATAATTCCTCTACTTTATGATGGTATAAAAGAGATGAATTCAGTAGAAACTTAACTTTGAATTTAAATTTTTATATTTTTTTCCTGGACTGGCGATGAGCAATACCATACTCTCTTGTGATGCTGAGCAGCAGCAGTGAGTCACAGCCCCCGTTGGTCTCACAATGACTGGAGTATACAACCCATACTCTACATTGCAAACCTATTTTTTAAAAATGACAGAAACTTTCCTCAGCTGGTGAAGAAAATAGACATACAAGTCCAGGAAGTACAGAGTCCCAAACAAAATAAACCCAAAAAGCTCACACCAAGATACATCATAATTAAAATGCAAAAGTTTAAAGACAAAGAGAAATATTAAAAGCAACAAGAGAAAAGCAACTAGTACCAATATCTTTGTTTATAATATTCTTTTGTAGAAGATACTAAGTTTCTTGGAAAAAGGCAGATCCAAGATGAGCAGAAAATACACATAATGAGACTAAAGCATCTTATTAAGTCAGAGAGTAAGAAAGTAAGAAAGAATAAATAACAATAACCTGTATTGATGGGGTGCAAAAACGATAATAGAAGCCAATAGAAACAATGGCCAAAGGTAGAACAATTTGAGCAACAAAATAAAGTAACATTGAGCTATATCCCAAAGTATAAAACAAATATCCATAAGTCCATAATGAACTGATATACACAAATGATTGAAACAATGGGATAGTACAAATTTCCCATGCAGAATAACTACAAATAAGTTATGAAAATTAAATGTAATATTGTACACTAAATGGGGCCTTAGAACAGAAAGAGAGGCATTAAGCAAAAATTAAGGGATTCTTAATAAGGTACCAATTATGCTATATAATTAAAGGGTAATATTCAAATAGACCTAACAGTAGAATGACCAGAATGCCTGTGGCCCCTTGCCCCAGCCAGCCCCACCCTTGCCCTAGCTGGTCTACCACCAATGGCCCTCATCAGGGCGGGCTGGCTAGACCCCACCAGTGCATGAATTTGTGCACCAGGCATCTAGTAATTAATAATTTTATACCAAAATTGGTTCATTAATTGTAACAAATATGCCATATGAATGCAAAAAAAGTTAATAAGGAAAACTAGCAATGGGATATATGAGAACTCTGAATTATTTTCTGAAATTTTCTGTAAATCTAAAACTGTCCTCAAATGTGTCTTATTAAAATAAATAAAATTATGAAAAAAGATACCATGCAAATTTTAATTTTTTAAAAGTATACTAATATCACATATAGTATAAATTTAATTTATTTTGGACAATTACATTTATGAATAAAACTCAAGAAGTTATAAACATAAAGACATTACAATTTTAGTTTCACACTCTTTAGTCACTAGAATTTCTTTTACATATACTACCTTGAAATATATAAATTGTCTCTGTAACACATTACTACATTATGTGAAATTTTAAAGGTTAGATTCCATGATGAAATGTTTTCTCCCCCCTGTATTCTTTCTTTCATGTTCTTGTAAATTTGCTAAGAAAAATGCCTGAGACTCACTCATTCAGAAAAACAAAGGTGAAGTTTTGAGAAATTGGAGCAAAATTGGTTATTATATGTGAAAAAGTAAAAATGCATTTTCATTTGCAACAAAATATTTCTTGTACTCAAAACTGAAGAAAAATGAAATTATCTGAATGTAGAAGCCATGGAAAATGATAAAGACAAGATTAAAAAAACTTTTTAAACTATTAATATAAAATTATTATAATACTCCTCAAATTAAATAGCACTGTATAAAGGTTATTTATACTGCAAACCAAAAGATAATTTAAATGATTAGTATATTATGTCCTCTGATTCCTCATGATATTGTAACCTTATTATTCATTTCCTTTTATAAACCACTGGAAATATTTTAATATTATTTTGTCTAATAATTAGTAGTTTTAAAATGTCTTTATGCCATAAAAATATATCATATTTCTACTTCAATGAATAGAAATAAAATAACTTCTGAATAATTTACTAGATGTATTACAGGGTGGGGCAAAAATAGGTTTAAAGTTGTGAGAACCCAAAACTGAGTTAATTCTTGTATTTTTTTTTTTATATGAACAACTGTAAACCTACTTTTTCCCCATCAAATATTTTTATCAAAGAGATGAATGTGAACAATATTAATTGGTGAATAAAATAGAATCAAAGGTATGGAAGGGGAGTGAACTGACAATTCTCAGGGAAAAGGGAAGTGGGGGGGTGTGGGAAGAGACTGAACATAAACTCTGCACCTATGGATGAGGACAATGGGGGGTGGGGAAAGGGCAGAGGGAGCAATGGAGGGGAGGAAAAATGAGGAACATTTGTAATAAAATGAACAATAAAGATTTATTTAAAAATAAATAAAGGATAAAAATAAGAGATGAATGTGTTTTTTAAAAATTAGTATCAATATGGCCACACTTAAATCAACACAAAACTGTATAACCATTTTATTTAAAATATTAGGCATCGTCAATCATTGATATTTGACAAATGTAAATTTGAGTTCCCTTAAAGATTAGACATGCTTTTTAACATTAACTTTTAGTTCATTCCTTTTAATTATTAGATAATTAGGGTAAGAGAAGTTAGCAACATATAGTCTGATATGTAAAATGTATGTAAACATACATTTGTTACTACAATATGTGGCTATCAATCACATAATTTTACAAAATTATGATAATATTTTTAAAAATTTCTAATACCTATAACTATGGAATCACTGACTACTTGAAAATGATAAACACAGAAAAGCTCTAAAAATCAAAAATTTATAAGAAACTCTTGATATCTATCGCTCAGGATAAGCCATGTTATGCTATGCAACAGATGAACACAGAAATCAGTTTGATAGGAGTTGGAGGTGTCTTCCTCCAATTTTCAGGTAGGCCATTTGGATCGTGTACTCTCCTAGGTCACAATAAGAGGTGAAAAGCCTGAGGAAGACACACAAGCTCTTCTTTGGTCCGAAAGTGCTTATGTCCCCTCCATTCATAATGAAATCCCATAATCCAATCACCCCATCTCACCTAACTATAGAGGAAACTGGGTAGTCAAGTGTTCCTACGAGTATACACCGGAAAAAGAAAGAAAAGGTAACAGCGTTTGGTGAAGTCTAGACTCACAAACAGTCACTTTGATGCAGAGTATGTCTATTTGGGGCATTAGTTGTTCAGGTGTGAGCAGTGTTTCCCAAAGGATGGTGGTTTCCCAAAGTACTTCTGGGGGCAGCAGGAAAGTTTAAAGTAAAACGTTGAGCACCACTGGACTAACAACTGAGCTCCCCTGGAGCGGCCGTAGGCACAGGAGGAAGGGAGACTGCCCTCGGGCATTTGGCAGCAGCAGAGCAGCTCATGAAAGAAAAACTCCGATGTCTGGACTGTGACCCATGATACCCAGCACGCTAACCTTGAAAATACGCTGGCGAAGAATGGAGAAACAACAGTTACACATGTTTTAAGCCTCTTCTTTTTCTACTTTTATTCAAATTTTAAGCAGCCCTACTTATAATTTTCATTTTATTGCAATCAAAATAAAATGATTGGTATCATGAAGTTTTTATTGGTGAACTTCAGGTGAATCAGATTTAAGCACTTTGTATCTCTAGCTTGGAATGTGTTTTTTGTTTTATTCTATTCTATGGCATTTTGTAAGTATTTGTTGCTTCTTTCAATGTGCAAAGCATTACTAAAGGCACTGAAGGAAATAGAAAGTTTAAATGTTTCTTCCCCCAAGGAATGTTCAGACAAATAGAATCGTTAATTAAATTGGCAAATAATTATGAAACTAAACAATGACAGGTGCAGTAACCGTGGTACAAATTCATATAGGAAATGAACAAAAGGGAACACTTCTAGTTTGGAACTTAAAATATATATACACATATGCTTTCTCTATAAATATCCATCCCAACAATTCTCATTAATTTAAACATGTACTTTGCAAAAATTAACAAATCAATTTCTGATCTCTCTCAATCCCAGATTAAAATTTCTGAGTTGAACTCATGTGGGATCCTCTTTCTCCCTCCTCCTAGCTGCTGAGCACCACTGTTTTTCCAGTCAAGCTGGTTTAGAATCAATTTGTTGTCGCTAACTTTTTGTTGTGTATAATTTTCTATGTTTGATGAGCTGAAATTCACTGGAAGGCATCAGAGTTGGGAATTATCCCCCTGCTATAGCTTACTGTAATGGCATTACTTTCTGTGCCCCATAGTCCCCCTCTTAATGCCCTTCTCTCGATGCAGCCTACATCACTGCATGCAGCCACCAGCCCAGCCTTTCACTGCCCTTCTCGTCTTAACCAAATGGAGTGTTAAATTATTCAGAATCTATTTGGATTATAACTGTTCTATCCAGTATTACACTGTCTTACTTGCTTATTTTATTATTTATACCGCATATTTATTTGCTTGAAGGCAGGAAACCTTGCTCTTGTTAGGTATGTGTACACATTCTGAGCGGAAATGAATTCTCTAAAATATACTACTTAAAACTGAAAGAGAAAAAAAGTGACGCCAGCAGCAAGAGATGCCAGAATACATGTTAAATAATGCTTTCAATATTCTATAGTACATAATTTAAACAATGATAATTAGAGAAATAATGGTAGTAGTGTTATATTTCCAATTGTAAAGTATTTCTCATTGATAATTTTTTGCAATAATATCATTTACTAAAATAATAATAGGCTTGTTTTCCAGACAAAAAGAGATACTTTTCTTAGGTCTTCCAGCCATCCCAAATGTAGAAGTTTTAGAAATAGAGTGCTCCCATTTACCACTTTGTAAAATAGAGATGTTGTAATACTATTAGCTCTAGTACTGCTTTCTAAGTCCTGCTAGACCTTGAAAAAAAAAAGGCAAAATTATTTATACATTATTTTATGCCCCAGTATTAGTAATAGGGGAACCTACATGTAAGAGGAAAAAAAAATAGACCTTTTAAAGATCTCAGTGGAAGTACTGCCAAGGAAAAAAATCATGGGATCATAGAACTCGAGTAAAAATGTCACCATGCCTGTTTCAGTGTTTTATCTATTGGTTAGTAGTTGTGCCAGGGTATCTTTTCACAATGAAAAAGAATAAATTATGTCACTATTATGTGAAATACATGGATCCCTGCAGAAAATGCTTTCCTTTATAGATCCAGGTGCACTGTGGCCTCAGTTGAGCTCATGAAACCTGGACCTGTCACAGCAGCTTATGATTAGTAGAGAAGAGTGTTTCAGGGGATAGTACTTGGTTTATTATTCAGAGTACAGATTATATGTCAAGGGAAATGTGTAATACTAGAAATGAAAAATTATGATCAAAAGATATTATATATTGCAATTTTGGCAGAAAATGGGGTCATTGACTAAAGAAAGAGATTTCATTCTCTCTTAACATTATGTTTAAAATATTATGAGATTATTATAAGACATTAAAGCCTAAATAACCAAGGTTTGTTTTTTAAAAAATATATTTTATTGATTTTTTACAGAGAGGAAGGGAGAGGGATAGAAAGTCAGAAACATCGATGAGAGAGAAACATTGATCAGCCGCCTCTTGCACACCCCTTACCAGGGATGTGCCCTCAACCAAGGTACATACCCTTGACCAGAATCGAACCTGGGACCCTTGAGTCCACAGGCCAACGCTCTATCCACTGAGAGAAACCGGTTTTGGCGAGGTCTTTTGTTTATAGGAAAATAAAATATGGGGGTGGGGGGTTGTTTTCTGTGTCCATGATCATAACAACTTTAAGATACTTCAATTAAAGAATGTTAATTGAAGGCCTGGTGCATGATATGTTAATTGAAGGCCTAGATCTGGCCAGCGATCAGGGCCAGTCAGGTTTCCCGCCTCCCCACCTCCTCATCCCCTTTCCTTGCTCCCTCAACACTCATCAGCGCCCCTGGTTCCACACCACTTCCTGGTGGTCTGCACATGTCATAGCAAGCAACCAAACTCCATCTCCTGGTCAAACTCCTCAGTGCCCAATTTGCATATTAGCCTTTTATTATATAAGATTATTATATAGGATAGTTTAAATATACATAAAAATTTACTATTTAGTCATTCTCCTGCCAGGGCCATGTGCCCTTGTTTGGATGTGAGTGCTCCCAGTAGGGGCTCACAGAGGAACCCAATAGCTGCCTTTGGGGGGGTGGGCTCAGGAGGCCTAAGCACTGGAAAAGTGCGACTGTGGTGTCTGGCTTTTGGTAGCTGTGGGTTGGGAAAATTCAGTTTTTGCTGCCAGTACCTTGTGTCCTTGGTTGTATTCGCACGCACCCAGCAGCGGCTCCCAGAAGCACCTCGGGGCCATTGCCAAGTTGGAGCACTCAGTGAGCTGAGTTTGCGACATGCAGTACTGGTCTGTGGGCAGGCAGCCTAGAAGGGGATATCCCCAATTTCTACTGCTGGGGCCATGCACCCTTGTTTGGATTCAAGCGCACCCAGCGGGGACTAACAGCAGCACCCACGAGCTGCCTTTGGGGCAGTGGGCTCAGGAGGCCTGCAGGCTAGAAAGGCGTGACTGAGGTCTCCAGAGGTCTGCAGCCAGGGAGGGGGAAGTCGCACTTACAGCTGCGGGAGCCGTGCATCCTTGGAGGTGCAAGACGTAGGTCTGCAGATCTGTGGGCAGAGCAGCAGGATTTGGGCTGGAGTGGCTGCAGGGCCACAGGCAGTGTCCAAGGCCGGACTGGGTGGTGGTGCTGATGAGTTTCCAGAAGAGGCTTCTCTCCCATTCAAGATGGGGAGGGCTCTGTGCCAGAGCCCTGCAGCACGGGAATGCCCGCGTGGTGGTAGGCGACACCTGTCCAGGAGAGCCCGGTCTGCCAGCCTCTGATATTCCTGCCAGATTTAACTGTCCCTCACTCACTCACACACACACCACACACTTACACTCTCCTGCCACCTTCTCACTCACTCACACCCTCTTCCTCACCTCCGTCCTGACAGCCGCTATCTTCTGCTCTGCCGCTGTATTTTATTATTGTTGTTGTTGATCTCTTACTAAGGATAATTTACACATTAAACTTTATCATTCAGATGTATGTATAAGAAAAAACATACATACATATGATTTGATGCTATGTACAGTTTCAAACATCCAAGGGAAATCTTGGAAAATATCCCCCATGGATAAGCAGGAACTACTGAATGCTGATTCTTATGTCTGAAATGCACTTCTGTTCTCAAATGTCCATGACTTATTCTGCATATCTTGAGCAGAGGCCAAGGCCAGCCAGGGCGGTTGGGAAGCTTGGCTTCCTCCATTGCCAGGGGAAACCCAAGCCTCCTGCTCACTTCAGCTCTGTGGCCACCACCATCTTTATTTGGGCTAATTTGCATACTTGTTCCTGATTGGCTGGTGGTTATAGCAGAGTGATGGTCAATTTGCATGTTTCTCTTTTATTAGTGTAGATAGCTTCCAGGAAAAGCCTTCTATCATACTACTTATAAAATAAATAATTTTGTATTTTAATACAAAATAAATAATTTTTAGGTAGGTAAAATCGGCCTTACTTAAACTTCCTTTCTCAGCTCTCTTGGACTTAATACTTTAAATGATCTACACTGAGTGGCCAGATTATTATGACCACCCAGTCAATACTTCATTGGGCTACCTTTTGCCTTCAATACTGCAGCAATTCTTCTTGGCATTGACACTACGAGATGTTGAAAGGTATTGCAAGGAATCTGACACCATGCCTGATGAATAGCATTGTCCAGTTCTGTGAGATTTGATGGTTGTGGAACCAGCTGCCTTATAGCTCTTTTAACTTCATCCCATAAATGCTCAATTGGATTGAGATATGGTAATTGTGGAAGCCACCTAAGCAAGGTAAAGTCTCCCTCATGTTCTTGAAACCCCTCCTGCACAATACCAGCACCTTGGCATGGAGCATTGTCTTATTGGAAGAAGCCATCTCCACTGGGATGTGCCATCAACATGAGAGGATGAACTTGATAAGCAGTGATACTTAGGTATGTTGTGCTATTCAGATGTTGTTCCATATGAATTAAAGGGCCTAAATAATGCCAGAAAAATATGCCCAAACCTAACACTGCCCCCACCAGCTTGAAGGGTTGTACTCATGCATGTGGGGTGCATGCTTTCATGCTGTTTCCACAAAATTCTCACTCTGCCATCTGCATGATGCAACTTCTACTGTCATGGTAAACAACCTGCTTCCTTATTTAGAATGGTCTGGCCCTCTAGCAACTTCAGTGCAGTTATAGCTAATTTGCCTACAAACATCAGGTGGTCATAATAATCTGGCCAATTGGTGTATTTCTCCATTTCTGAGCAGACACAACTGTTCTACTGATAAACAACAGTGGATGGAATCTCATATAGCAAACATATCATAACTTTTATTCTTAGTGGATTTAAGTAGTATATCATTACTCTCACATACACTTGATGCATAATGTTATTGGGGATAGGTCTTAAGATTTAAGCCACATTACTTTAGAATTTTGAAGTGATGTATTTATGTGTCCTAGAATCAAGTGCTGCTTATAAACTTTTCTTACGTTGTTCTGATCCCCTTCATCTGTATTTGAGTTAATTGTTTCTCATTGACTGAACTATCTTTTTTTTTTCCTCCTAAAAATCCTACGGTAGATGTTACCTAGACTTTCTGGTTTCTATTATTTCTTAAATTCTTTCATGGATTTGATACACTGGTCTTATTCTTTGAAATTTTTTCTTGAATTTCTCTTTTAATATTCCTGTTTAACACATCAGCCATTATAGTTTAATTGCAGAAATCTTTCTTGTTCTCTGAAAGTTTCTTTTTTATAACATCTGAGATTTTTTTTGAGCATATCAAATAGAAAAATGGAAGCTATTTTATATATTATATTTTCTCTCTTTTCCAAGAGTTTTCTTTTTCTGATAGTTTACATTGGTCACTCTATTAAATACTAATGCTAATGCCCATATTTTCTTGGCATTCATTATACCCTTGCTCTCTAATGACTTTCTTTTTTTTTAAATATATTTTATTGATTTTTAACAGAGAGAAAGGGAGAGAGATAAAGAGCTAGAAACGTCGATGAGAGAGAAACATCGACCAGCTGCCTCCTGCACACCCCCTACTGGAGATGTGCCCGCAACCAAGGTACATGCCCTTGACCGGAATCTAACCTGGGACCTTTCAGTCCGCAGACTGATGCTCTACCACTGAGCCAAACCGGCTTTGGCGCTCTCTAATGACTTTCTACTGTAAACACCTATACATGGTATGCTGTGAACATTTTGTGGACTTCAGTCTTTACTCTATGCATGAGGCAGGCTGAGTTGAAATGCCAGAAAATGTCAGGCCTCAGAAAACATCTACCAAACAAAGAGAGATGGAGGAAAAGTACCTCAGCATTTTTGACCTCAGGAAGAACAATTCATAGCATAAAACCTCCCAAAGTTCCCCAACCAGAATAAGTCAAATTTGTTCATGATCAGAACCTGTTCATTAATTTACTCAATATAGTCCTCCCTTCTTTTTCTCATTTGTCCATGCCAGTATCAGTATATCCTATGGTCACATCTCAGATAAATTACTTGCACTTAAATTTTTGTCTCAAATTTGCTTCAGGGGAACCTAAATTAGAACATTCTCTATTGTAGGATTTTTGCCTAAATGGTAGCCAATTCATAAAACCTGTTGAGAATTTCTGTGTACATAGAGACTTCCTTTTAAGAGGTTGTGCTTCCAAAATACCAGAGGTGATTTTGCTTCTCGGGGGACACTTGACAACACTTTATTGTCACCACCAGATGGGGAGTTACAGACAGTTTCTAAATATATGTCAATGATACTGCTAAACATTCTACAATATACATTTGCCTCATATATACACACACAAAAAATAATTACCCTGTTCTGAATGTTGAGAGTTCAGATGTTGACAATTCCTATTTTAAAGTAATATTGCAGAAAGTCAGTTATTTTGCTGAGGATTTTTACAAGATATATGTTCATTTAAAAAAATAAAATTATACATTTTTAATATCAGAACATTGGGAGATAATTCTTAAATTTACATTTTCAACAGAATCTAAGAAATGTAAAATATTTAGGAATAAATTTAATCAAATATATTTGAAATCTCCAAACCTTAAGACATTCCTAAATGAAACTAAGGAATACCAACAAATGGAAAGATATATCGTTTGAAAACAAGTAGATGCAATACATATAATATAAATTCCACAAATTGATCTATAGATACAACACAATCTCAACTGAATTTTGCCATCAATTTCATAAGCTGATCCTAAATATTGCATGGATACAAAATAATAATTATGAAAATAAGCATAAAGCTGGATAATTTTTATTACCTGGATTCAAAGTTTATTTGTAAAGATTATTGTAATCACGAAAAATATACTAGTACAATAGACTAGAGATACCAGAATTTATACCCAAATTTTTACAGTTATTTGGGGTTTATTCCAGCTTTGTTGAGATATAATTAACATATAACACCATATAAGTTTGTGTACTTGGTGATTTGATGCACACATATTGTGAAACGATTACAACCAGAGTGTTAACACTGCTAATACATCACATAATTATTCCTTTTTCTGTGGTGGAAACATATAATATTTACTCCCCTAGCTACTTTCAAGTATACAATACTGTATTTTAACTACAATCAACATGCTGCACATTAGATCCCCAAATCCTAGTCATTTTATAGCTGGAAGTTTGTACCCTTGACAAAATCTCCCCATCTCCCTGGTCACTTGGTTTTTAACAAAGTAGTTAAAATAATCCAATGGTTGAAGAAGAGAGTTTATAATTAACAGTGCTAGAAGTAATGGATATTGGTAAAATAAATGTTATTCTTGACTTCTTTTAAGATCATAATAACAATTAATTTGAAATGTATCATATACCTACAAATTAAATCTATAAAGCTTTTAGAAGGGAGCCTATGAGAATGTCTTAGTTATTTTCTATAGGCAAATGTCTATGAGAAAGAACTCAAATGAAGACATCAAAAGATAACAATAAAATGAAAAATAATTCAAAGACTATAAAAAATATTCAAAAGACATATAGCTGACAAAGGATTAATATCCAGAATATATACAGAGGTATTTATATCTCAACTGTTTTTTTAAAGGAACATATTTTAATAGATAGCCCATAAAGGAGGACATTCAAATTGTCAATAAACATCTGAAAAATGGTTTCTATTGTTTTAAGAGAAATTAAAAAAACAAACCCACAATGAAATCTCATTCCACATTTATTAAAAAGGCAAAAGATAAAAACAGACAAACCTCATTAAATATTGACAAGAATGTGGAGCAATCAGAATTCTCATACATCATTGGTAGAATTACAAATTGTCAAACCACATTTGGAAAAAGTGTGGCAAGTTCTTTTAATACTTTTTTTAAAATGACAATTAAAGCCAAACTAAGCATTCCAGGTGTCCTTCAGCAGGAAAATGGTTTAACAACTATAATAAATTTATACAATGGAAAATTATTAGGAATAAAAAGAAGAAATAACTATTGGTACATGCAACAAACATGGCCAATATAAAAATAGTATGCCTCTCTCTCTCTCTCTCTCTCTCTCTCTCTCTCTCTATATATATATATATATATATATATATATATATATATATATATATATCTTCTTTTTTCCCTGTTTTCCAACTTCATTTTGTCATTACTTTTTTCTTCTTCTTCTTTTTCTCTTTATCCCTCTTTTTTTTATTTACTTAATTTTTTTAATTTTAATTTTAATTTTTTTTAATCTTTCTTTATTTTATTTTTACCTTTCTTCCTTCTCTCCTATCCCCTAAGTTGCCTTTCTCTAGTGGTCACCTTTATTAGAGGTTATTAATATTGTAAATACATTCCTGTTAAGTGCCTCTTGTGTTGTACCTGGTAGTGTTGTATTTTGTACCTTAAAATCAACGCAAGAGAAGGAATACCACATAACCAGACATCCTGAAAAGAGAGGCCATGGGGAGACAAAAATATAGTCCGCAAGTGAAAGAAAAGCAGGCATCACCAGAAAAGGAAGTAAACGAGTCAGAGGCAAGCAGCCTACCGGAGCAAGAATTCAGAGTAATGATCATAGGATGGCTAAAAGAATGGAAGAGAAATTTGACAATAGCCAAGAAGAAATGAAGAAGAACCATGAGGAACTGAAAAAGAGCCATGAGGAACTGAAGAAGAACCAAGAAGAAATGAAAAATGACATTGCTACCATGAAGAACTCAATAGAAAGCATCAAGAGTAGACTAGACGAAGCAGAGAACCGCATCAGTGAGCTAGAAGATAAGATGGAAAAAAATACCCAAGTAGAGCAACTTCTAGAAAAAAAGATTAAAAAGCAGGAGGAGAGCCTACGGGAGCTTTGGGACAATACAAAACAAAATAATATTTGAATAATAGGGGTTCCAGAAGGAAAGGAAACTGAGGTAGACATGGAAAAAGTATTTCAAGAAATAATGATAGAATACTTTCCTGAAATATAGAAGAAAAAAACCCCACAAATCCAAGATGCTCGCAGAGTCCCAAGCAAAATGAATCCCAGAAGACAGACTCCAAGGCACATTATAATTAAATTGGCAAACAACAACGACAAAGTAAGAATCTTAAAAGCAGCCAGAGAGAGACAGAAAGTTACATACAAAGGAACCCCCATCAGACTAGCAACTGATTTCTCAACAGAAACTTATCAGGCCAGAATGGAATGGGATGAAATATACAAAGTCATGCAAAGGAAGGGTCTGAATCCAAGAATACTGTACCCAGCAAGGCTATCAATCAAAATTGAAGGGGAAATCAGGAGCTTCATGGACAAAAAGAGACTGAAGGAATTTATCTCCACCAAACCAGCAATGCAAGAAATGCTAAAGGGTCTACTGTAAAAATAAAGAAATAAGAAGTGAAGAAGGAACACGGGTATAGAATAAAAATGGCGCCAAATGAGTACCTATCAATAATAACCTTAAATGTGAATGGATTAAATGCTCCAATCATAAGACACAGGGTAATAGATTGGATAAGAAAACAAGACCCATACATCTGTTGTCTACAAGAAACCCATCTCAGAAAAAGAGATGCACACAGACTGAGGGTGAAGGGATGGAAAAAAATATCCAGGCAAATGGAAATGAAAAAAAAAGCTGGGGTAGCAATACTTATATCTGACAAATTAGATCTCAGAGTGAAGGACATAATAAGAGATAATGAAGGCCACTTCATAATAATAAAGGGAACAATCCAACAAGAAGAAATAACCCTGGTAAATATATATGCACCCAATACAGGAGCAACCAAATACATTAAAAAACTGCTGGAGGGCATTAAGAGAGAGATTAATAGCAATACAATCATAGTAGGTGATTTTAATACCCCACTGTCACCCTTCGACAAATCATCTAAACAAAAAATCAGCAAAGAAATATCAATCCTAAATGAATCACTAGACCAGATGGAATTAATTGACATCTTCAGAACACTCCACCCCAAAGCCACAGAATATACATTCTTCTCAAGTGCACATGGGACATTTTCAAAGATAGACCACATTTTGGGACATAGGCAAAGTCTCTTCAAATTCAAGAAGATAGAAATCATATCAAGTATCTTCTCAGACCATAATGGCATAAAACTGGAAATTAACTACAATAAAAATAATCCAAATAAATCAAACACATGGAGACTAAACAGCCTGCTATTAAACAAGGACTTGGTTACCAGAGAAATCAAGGAATAAATTAAAAACATCCTGGAAACAAATGACAATGAAAACACAACAATCCAAAATCTATGGGACACAGCAAAAGCAGTTTTGAGAGGGAAGTTCATATCCTTACAAGCCTATTGCAAAAAACTAGAAAAAATGGTAACAGATGATCTAACTCTACAACTCAAAGAGTTAGAAAAGGAGCAACAAGAAAAGCCCAGTGTAAGCAGAAGGAAGGAAATAACAAAAATCAGAGCAGAGATAAACGACATAGAGACCAAAAAAACAATATATAAGATCAACAAAACCAAGAGCTGGTTCTTTGAAAGAATAAACAAGATAGATGGACCTCTAGCCAGGCTAACCAAGAAACAAAGAGAGAGGACCCAAATAAACAAAATCAGAAATGAAAGAGGTGAAATAACAACAGACCCCACCGAAATACAACGGATTGTTACAAAATACTATGAACAACTCTATTCCAACAAACTGAACAACCTGGAGGAAATGGACATATTCCTAGAAAAATACAAACTTCCAAAACTCAATCAGGAAGAATCTAAAAATCTCAATAGACCAATGTCTTGGGAAGAAATTGAAACCGTCATCAAAAAGCTTCCAGCAAACAAAAGCCCAGGGCCGGATGGCTTCACAGGAGAGTTTTACCAAACATTCAAGGAAGAACTAAAACCTATCCTCCTCAGACTATTCCAAAAAATCCAAGAGGAAGGAACACTTCCAAACTCCTTCTATGAAGCCAGCATCACCCTAATACCAAAACCAGATAAAGACAACTCAATGAAAGAGAATTACAGGCCAATATCACTCATGAACATAGATGCCAAAATCCTCAACAAAATTCTAGCAAATCGACTCCAGAAGAACATCACAAAGATCATACACCATGACCAAGTAGGATTTATTCCAGGAATGCAAGGATGGTACAATATCCGCAAATCAATAAACGTGATACATCACATAAACAAATTGAAAGATAAAAATCATATAGTCATATCAATTGATGCAGAAAAAGCATTTGATAAAATCCAACACCCTTTCCTGATAAAAACTCTTAACAAGGTGGGAGTACAAGGATCATACCTCAACATAATAAAAGCCATATATGATAAACCCACAGCCAACATTATACTCAATGGGCAAAAACTAAAACCATTCCCTCTAAGAACAGGAACAAGACAGGGATGCCCACTCTCGCCACTCCTGTTTGACATAGTACTGGAAGTACTAGCCATTGCAATTAGACAAGAGGAGGAAATAAAAGGCATCCAAATTGGAAAAGAAGAAGTAAAGTTATCCCTATTTGCAGATGACATGATATTGTACATAAAAAAACCAAAAGACTCCATTAAAAAACTAATTGACTTAATCAATGAATTTGGCAATGTAGCAGGATACAAAATTAATGCCAAGAAATCCATGGCACTTCTATACTCCAACAGTGAAACTACAGAAACAGAGACTAAAAAAGCAATTCCATTTACCATCGCACCAAAAAAATTAAGATACCTAGGAATAAATTTAACTAAGGAAGTAAAGGACCTATATGCAGAAAACTACACGACACTGAAAAAAGAGATAGAGGAAGATGTAAGGTGATGGAAGAACATACCATGTTCATGGATTGGTAGAATCAACATCATCAAAATGTCCATACTTCCTAAAGCAATCTATAGGTTCAATGCACTCCCCATTAAAATACCAACGGCATATTTCACTGACCTAGAAAGAACTCTCCAAAAGTTTATTTGGAACAATAAAAGACCCCGAATAGCCACAGCAATCCTGAGAAAGAAGGGTAAAGTAGGAGGGATCTCAATATCAGACTTAAAACTGTATTACAAAGCCACTGTTCTCAAAACAGCCTGGTACTGGCACAAGAACAGACATATAGATCAATGGGATAGAATTGAGAACCCAGATATCAACCCAAATCACTATGCTCAATTAATATTTGACAAAGGATGCACGAATATACAATGGAGTCAAGACAGTTTCTTCAATAAATGGTGTTGGGAAAATTGGGCAGACACATGCAAAAGAATGAAACTAGATCACCAACTTACACCATTCACAAAAATAAACTCAAAATGGATGCAGGACTTAAACATCAGACGGGAAGCCATAAAAATACTAGAAGCAGCCACAGGCAGCAAAATCTCAGACATATGCCAAAAGAACTTCTTCACTGATACTGCCCCTAGGGCAATGGAAGCTAAAGAGAAAATAAACAAATGGGACTACATCAAAATAAAAAGCTTTTTTACAGCAAAAGAAACCATCAACAAAACAACAAGAAAGCCCACGGTGTGGGAGAACATATTTGCAAATAACACCACTGATAAAGGTTTAATCTCCAACATCCACAGACAGCTGATACAACTAAATAAAAGGAAGGTGAATGATCCAATTAAGAAATGGACAATGGACCTAAATAGAATATTTTCAAAAGAAGACAGAAGGAAGGCCAAAAGGCACATGAAAACATGCTCAAAGTCACTAATTATCCGAGAGATGCAAATCAAAACAACAATCTCACACCTCTCAGAATGGCCAACATCAACAAATTAACAAACGACAAGTGTTGGCGAGGTTGCAGAGAAAAAGGAACCCTCGTGCACTGCTGGTGGGAATGCAGACTGGTGCAACCACTGTGGAGAACAGTGTGGAGTTTCCTCAAAAAACTGAAAATGGAACTCCCATTTGATCCAGTAATCCCAAGAAACTAGAAACACCAATCAGAAAGGATATATGTACCCCTATGTTCATAGCAGCACAATCCACAATAGCCAGAATTTGGAAACAGCCTAGGTGCCCGTCAGCAGATGATTGGATCCAAAAACCATGGTACATCTACACAATGGAATACTATGCTGCCATAAAAAAGAAGGAATTCTCATCATTTGCAGCAACCTGGATGGAATTGGAGAACATCATGCTGAGTGAAATAAGCCAATCAATGAAAGAGAAACACCACATGACCTCACTCATTTGTGGGTAATAAAGATCATTATAAACTGATGAACCAAAAGATAGATATAGAGACAGTAAAGCAACAAGCAGATTGTCAAATTTCAGGGGGGAGGGGAGGAGGATCTGGGGGAGATAATACATCAACTGAAGGAATTGTATACATGCATATAAGTACAACCAATGGACATAAAACTCTGGGGAGGGAGGGGATGGGTGGGAGGGAGGGAGGGAGGGGGGCAAAAAGAAAAAAATCAATAAAATATGTAAAAATTAAAAAAAATTAAAAAAAATAAATATAATAAAAAAAATAGTATGCCAAGTGCTTTTCTAATTAAAACTGTACTAGCACATGGATAGACAAGCAGATCATTGACTAAAGTAAAGGTCCAGCAATAGCTGTAAGTACATATAGAAATTTATTAAGTATTATATGATAAAGATGGCATTTCAAATTAATAAGGCAGAGAAAGACATTTTAATAAATTGTGCAGGGACAACTGGTTAGTCATTTGGAAAAAGATAAAATTAAATCCATACTTCACCACCATACTCAGGAACTTAATTCCAAATGGATCATCAATTTAAATGTAAAAAAATAGAGGGAAAGAGACCCATACAAATATTAGAAGAAAACATGTATGAATTCTTCCTTAATTTTGGTGTTAGAAAAAAAGTCTTACTGTATTCCAAAAGTCAGAGACAATATACTACTATTGATAACTTTACCTAAAAATAGCAGCAAATATTTCAACCCCAAAATTACCAAAAATTCCTAATGTGTAAGCAACTCATAAATTAGAGATGCAGGACCAAAACTCAATATAAAATTTAAAATGAGACACAAAAATTCAAATTAAAGGTTTCAAAGTAACCCTTTAATTATGTGTAAATATATTCATCCTTACTCATAATTAGAGAAAGATGAATTAAAACTTTATTAAGGATAAAGACACATATATAATACCTTAATCAATAAAGAAAAACATTTTAAATACCTTATTAAGATAACATTTCTTATTTATCAGGTAGGTGAAAATGAGAAAGAGTAATGTCACATTCTGACATCAAGGGTATGGGACACCTGGCACACTCACACTTTGCTGCTGGGAATAAAACTCCAGACCCTTCTGGAGGGAAGTTTCTAATAAAATAATACCATTACAGGTATGCTTATCTTTTGATCCTGAATTCCCATGTCTAGAGATTTACTATAATAATGCACACCTCCAACAAGAAAAAAAAATGTTTATGAGCAGTACTATTCCTTGCTGCATTATTTATAATTGCAAGATTTTAGAAAAAGATGTCAATACCTGGAAGAAAGGTTGAATAAGCTATAAAACCCAATTAGATGAAGCATTATGCATCTTTAAAAACACTGAGGAAGATCCCTATATACAAATATGGAGTGACACAAAGATATATGGTTAAATAAAAAGCTAAGTACAAATTCCTTTGTATGGTATACTAGTTTTCGTGTAAGAAAGAAAGAAGGAATAAATAAGGAAAATAGATATGTATATGCTCACTAATGCAAAAAAAAAATACAAAAACAAAGACAAAGGGGAAAAACCAAAAGAAGAAGGAATAAATCAAATTGATTAGCTGTGGGATATGAGTGGAAACTGTGTAGAAAAATTAGGGAATACAAACGGTATTATGTTATATTTTACTCATTTAAGCACAGTAATTAATAATCAGTTTTCTGTACAAAAGATAAGACCAAACTATTAACTAAAAACACTTTCTTTATTCATCCTCTAATATGATCACTTATTCAAAACTCTGTAAAATTATTCTTCACTACTTATCTTCTCTATCTTACATAAATTCATATATGTCCATTGGTCTTTACTAAGACATTTTAGAAAATCTTTTCTCATTTATTGCATTTTTAATTTAATTTATTGGGGTGACATTGGTTAATAAAACTCAATAGGTTTCAGGCATACAATTCTATAATACATCATCTCTACATTGTATTATGTGTTCACCACCCCAAGTCAAGTCTCCTTCTATCACTATTTATGGCCCCTCCATCCTTTTCCATCTCTCTACACTCCTTTCTCCATAGTAATCACCATACTATTGTCTGTGTCTATGAGTTTTGTTTGCTTTTGGGTTTTTGCTTAAAACCTTCTCCTTTTTCACCCAGCCTTGAACCCCCCCCCCCCCCACTCTGAGAGCTGCCAGTCTGTAACTTATTTATGAGTCTGTTTCTATTTTAATTGTTAATTTATTTTATTCATTAGATTTCACATGACTAAAATCGCATGGTACTTGCCTTTCTCTTGCTTGTTTCACTTAGCATAATGATCTCCAGGTCTATCCTTTGCTGTTGCAAAGTATAAGATTTCTCTCTCTTAAAAAAAATAAAATAATAATAATAATAATAATAATAATTTTATTTTTTATTTTTAAAATATTTTTTATTGTTTAAAGTATTACATATATTAGTACATATATATCCTTTTCTTCCCCACTGATCTTCCCCCAGCTTTCCCTACCCTCTGTCGCATGCCCTCATCCCACCACCACCCCAGTGTCTTGTGTCCATTGGTGTGCTTATATGCACGCATACAAGTCCTTTGGTTGATCCATTTCCCTCCCTCCCCAACACTCCCCAGTCTCCCCACTGTAATTCTTACATCCATTTGCAGCAGCATTGATGGACCTGGAGAGCATTATGTTAAGTGAAATAAGCCAGGCAATGAAAGAAAAATGTCACATGATCTCACTCATTTATGGAAAATAAAGAACATTATAATCTGATGAATAAAAAGATAGGTACAGAGGCAGTAAAGCACCTAACAAACTGTCAAATTAAAGATTTCTCTTTTTTATAGCTAAGTAGTATTTTATTGTGTAAATGTACCAGAAGTTTTTATATCCACTCATGTACTGATGGACAAATAGTTGGGCTACTTCCATATCTTGACTGTTGTAAATACAGCTACAATGAACATAGGGGTGCATATATTCATTTGAATCAGCACTTCAGGGTTTTTTTGCTTTGTTTTGTTTTGTTTTTTAATATATTCCCAGAAGTGGAATCACTGGGTCATAAGGCAGTTCCATTTTATTTTTTAAGGTAACTTCATACTGCTTTCCACAACCATATGGGAGATATTTGCAAACAGTAGCTCCAACAAAGTTTTAACTTCCAAAGAACTCATAAAACTCAATACCAAATAAACAACCCAATCAAAAAACTGACAACAGACCTGAACAGATGCTTCTAAGAAGACATTCAAACAGCCAACAGATATATGAAAAGATGTTCAACGTCACTAGCAATTAGGGAAATTCAAGTCAAAACTACAATTAGATACCACCTCAGACTTATTAGCATGGCTATTGTCATAAGACAAGCAATAACAAGTTGTCAGAGAGGTTTTGGAAGACATGGAAACCCTCATTCACTGCTAGTGGGAATGCAGACTGGTATAAAATTAAGAATAGAGCTACTATCTGTCCCAGTAATCCCTCTCCTAAGCATATTCCCAAAAAACTTGAAAACATGTACTTGCAAAGATATATCCACCCCTATGTTCATTGCAGCTTTATTCATAGTGGCCAAGACATAAAACAACCAAAGTGCCCTGAGATAGAGGACTGAATAAAGAAGATGTGGTACATATACATAATGGAATACTACTCAGTCATAAAATGGAATGAAATCCTGCCATTTGCAACATGGATGAACATTGAAAATATTATGCTAAGTAAGATAAGTCAGTCAGAAAAGCTAAGAACCATATAATTTCACTCATATGTAGGATATAAAACTGAAACTCATGAACATAAATAGCAGTGTGATGGTTGCCAAAGGTAAAGGAATGGGGGCTGAATGGGGTTCTAATATATGGTTACGGGAAAAGATTTAACTTTGGATGGTGGGCACACAGTGCAATATACAGATCTTATAGAAACCCTCACTTGAAATCAGTGTGATCATATTAATCAATGTAAGCCAAATAAGTTTTTTTAAAAAGAGCATAGGTCTGAAGGTTTATTAAAGATATATTTCAAAGGTGTTTAAATTTTATTTCTTATTTAGTCAAATTTTTAAAAATCACTTCTGTGAGAGATTTAACTCTAATAGAAAATAATTTTCATGCATTTTTATTTCATAAATTCTTTCATTCTCAGGACAATAATGAATGCTATTTATGAAAGAACATGTCCATTCTTAGTAAATCAGCTGATTTAAATACATGCTTTCAGACCATGTACTACAGTGATTATTCAAGTACTTCCTTTACTTTTTTAAAAATATTTTTATTGATTTTTTTTTTTTTTTTTTACAGAGAGGAAGAAAGAGGGATAGGGAGTTAGAAACATCGATGAGAGAGAATCATCGGCCTCTTGCACACCCCCTACTGGGTATGTGCCCACAACCAAGGTACATGCCCTTGACCAGAATCAAAACTGATACCTTTCAGACCACAGGCCGATGCTCTATCCACTGAGCCAAACCAGTTTCGGTTCAAGTACTTTCTTTAACTTGATTTTAACTTACTGTTCCTTTAGTAGCTGAGTAGTCATTCACCAATTGAGTATTTTTTTGGACATTTCATTTCCAATTAAGTCTTACACATCTGTTATACCCATAAATTAAAACTTCAAAATAATTATAATTCCCAGAATTAGACCCTAAAAGAAGATTATGATTTAAATGCACAGTATGATCTTTGCTCAATTTTCATAAGACTTCCCTGGGTTTATAATTAAGACATATATTCTCTTTGTTAAAAAAAAAAAAAGTATTCTATGTTTATTACATATTTGTGAGCACCCAGACAACAATGTAGTATTTGAGTTCAAATTTATTAAAAGTGAACTATTCAAGAATACAGTAAAATAAGCCATTACATAATCTTTATCTTTTTAGTGATTCATAAAAACAGGCTAATCACCTTACCAAAAGGAAAAAAAAATTTAATTGAGATGAAAATGCTGTTAGCCTATAAGTCTTCAGTCTTCAATGACACACAAAATGGATTGTACTAAAATTTTATTTGTAATGTAATGATTACTGAGAGAAGAGTACTTCATTTAGACAATGTAAATTGACTACAGAATGAACAAGTGATGAGATTAGTATATATGTTTTCTTGTATAATGCTGCTTCTACAATATTCTAAAATATATATACTTCTAAGTATTTTTTTGCTTCCTAAAAGGAGTTTAATCAAATATTATAGCATGAACCATTTGAATAACATAAAACTTTTTTTTTCATTATTTAGTATTTAGCCATCTGTTCAATTATAATTCCACTCACATACACACTAGATGTTTTCCTCACAAGTTTAAAGTTAGTAACATGCTACCTCATACTTTTAGTTATTATAACAAACCATGCAGCATATTAAAATTTATTAAAATTTAAAGCAAAACTATGTTTCTTAGCTAAGAAGAATATGTGGCCTATGATATGATCAGGAACTCAATGACTTTTAAGTATTAGGCAAACTTACCTAAGTAATTGTGTAATTGCGTATATGTGTATTTTTGTGAAATGTATCTGTGTGAATGTTGATCAATAGTTTCAAAATATTTTGAAAAGTTAAATTCTTTAAATAATTTTATTAATAGATGAACATTACAACTTTTCCTGGAATTTATCTGATCTTTATAAAATGGAACAGAGCTCCATTTATACATCTAAGAAATATAGGCATAGAAGTATGAATAAAATTATTATTTATGCAAAATAGAAACTCTCAAGCTTTTAATATAATTCAGAATTCAAAGTTGTCAATCACTCCAGAATGTCCCCAACAAATAATTAACAAGCCTGTTTATGAACCTATATTGATAAGGAATTTTATCTTTCTAGCCAGTCAAAGCATGATTGTATAAAATTGAATTTTTTTTTTTTTTGTACTGCTCCAAATCCTTTCATAACCTGGAAAGGATTATTTCTGGCAGCACAGAGGCCTCAGGGTTGGTTGGAACTTTACCAGGATAGCCTTCCTCCTGAAGGGGAGGCTGGGATCGTAAACTGGCTATCTTGGATGTTCTCTCAGATTGTCCCTGATCACATAGGGAGGGGAAGGCATGGCAAGGGATCCAATTTCTCTGTCTGCCTTTGTTCTACTTTAGGCCTCTTTGCCTTTACAGGGAGAAGGACGACTGGCCTTTTTCTCCAACAGGGACCATAGTCAACCTCCTCCTTAATGACTGAACTTTTATCATTAACATATTTATAACTATCCCTGAAAAAGCTTTATCATAAACCCTTCATTTTAGTTACATCTACTTATTCTATCTTAACAACTTTGAGATTTTAAAGGCAATTATTACCCAAAGCATTTTCTTGAGAAAAAAAAAATGTTTTAAATTTAAATAGGGATAACTCACAGGCTTATTCTTCTTTACAAAATGGAGTGCCCCACCCCCTTACTATTTATGCAGCCTGCAGAGCTGGTCCTCCTAGGAAAAAGACTTGGGGATGTTTAGTTTTTATTTTCCATATTTTTCTTTCTGAGTAGACTGTAACAAGATGAGATCTTAAAAACAGAAACAAAACAAAACAACAACAATAACAACAAAAACAACCTACAGTAAATAAATGAGTACTCTCTAAATAATGGAGAGGGACATTAGCCTTAGAATCTCAGTATCTTAACCCGGCACAGCAAGATGACCTTTGGTTCTGAGTGACACAAAGCCCACACAGCGCAGAGACAGAGGATTGCCTGTGTTCATGGAGCAGCAAAGAGCAAACTAAGCTAGCAAAGAATATCAATACCTAAAGCTACATTAAAGACACCCAGACCAAAAGTCTCTCAAAATGCAAATCCTGAATTTCTGGCCGCTAATGCCTTAAAGTTCCTACAATCCCTGCCATGTGTTCAGCCTGCCCACAAACAAATGGCCCCCAACAAAGCAGGACATGCCCCATTTTTAAACAAATTTCTCCAAACAACAAAACACAAAACATCAACAGAAACACTCTTATATACAATATTTACAGGCCTGCACAACCCACAGACACCACAGAATGCCCTGCATTAAAAACAAAACAAACAAACAAAACACCAAAGCAGAACAATGTCTTCTGTCCCTGTTTTGGGGACTACCCCTTCCCAGAACCTCAGCATTCTCCCAGTGGACTATTTGGGTAATATATTCCCTAGGCCTAGAATTTTTGTTTCCCATCCTTGGCAAGTCCTTTGTGACTATGTACTCAACCTCAAATATTGGAGATTTCTTGCACTGTGCTCAAACCCCATATTGGAGATTTCTTGGACTCGCCGAATCCGCTTCATCCCTCTCTGCCACTTCTTGAAATCCATTGGTGATAGATTAGAGAAGAGGGAGAAAGCAAAGTGGGGAAATCCCTGGGAATGGATAAAAAGTAAAATGATAGACACATACTTAGGTGGGTGCAGGAAAAATTAACATGATAATGAAGGAATTTGTGGTATCTGACCTGGCACCAGCACATTGATTAGGTTCTGCCTCAGGGGGTCCAGAAAATTGGAAGTTAAAAGTTACCCTGACATTTCAAAGGGTATGTTATTATAGATGCAAAGAGACAGATAGGTTTAGTTAAGGTTGCCTGATCCTCCCTTCCCCCAACTGATGGATGGAGTATGAAGTAAACTGCACCTGCAGCCTGGACATTCCTGAGCACCTAACAAGGCACCTTATATGGACTGTACATTGAACCACCAATCAGCACCTGCCAAATACCCTAAGCCCCCATTCCTAAGTACCTAAGTGCCTAATCATGTGTCTTATATAAAACCACCAATCAGCTCGTGTTGAGCACCCTAAGCCCCATCCCTTCCCATTCCTCCCCTCAAAAGGCATCTCCACCCCTGCTCTCTTCCTTTGCAAGGCAGCCTGACAGGGTCCTTCTCCTCTAATAAAGCCTGCAGTCCTGGTTTTTGTCCCTCTGTCTTATGTTTCAAAGAAATGTTGACCTTGTCAATGAAGATACCAGCCTAGGACGTAACTGCTCACCATAACTGCTTTTAGTTAAAGTTTAATTTCAGACCTTCCTTTGTGTTTACTTTAGGTCTCTGAGTTTGCAAGACTGCCATAGAGGTCTCCTCTGAGCTTGTCAGGTTAGCATGTGGCCCTTTTCATCCATAATCCCTATCCAATCCATTGTTCCCCAAGCTAGACTAACAAACAAGCATCTTTCCTACATCCGCCTGACGTAACTGAGCACCTGCTCACCTCTGCTTTTGTTCAATCCTTTCCCCAGGGAACTAAAGGGAACGGACTAGTGGTTCCCTGGGGAATGTGAAGTGGGGGCTTGATGATGAGGCTGCCCAGATTACCAGGTTTATAATGTCCAGCATCCCCTTTGCTCTCTTCCCATGATTAATATTAACTAGCGAATTACAACAGTAAGAGGTGAAGTAAAACACATGCTCATACTTATTGTTAATAAAAAAATTATTAGCAATGTCTATTCAAATTTCCAAACAAATATTCATTGAGCAGTCACATTTTTATGAATCTTCTAGAAAAATAAATGTTCGCTAATGGATATAAGTAAAATGATATTTATAATGCCACTGGTTACAAGAGAAAATGTTGTGTAAGATTTGACTAAAAATAGAACACATAAGAATATAAATATAGGAACTAAATATAGAAACACATATTAGTGAAATATCTAACAGAAAGAACCCACAGTGGCAAATAACTTGTGTTTTCTTTCTCCTCAGAGTATAATTTTCATATCCTACAGTGTATGATATATAATACATTGGAAAGTGGCCCATTATAGTCTTCAAACAAATTTTGCTACATAATTTTATTTCTTCATGATGATTACACTGAGAATTAGATATTATCCCCATTATAAAAACAATACACAAGCAACATAAGATTGAAAATGGTAAAATCACTGATTCTAAAACAGGTTTCCCATTAGAAACTCATCAGGAGCCTTTAAAAACACCAGTTCCCACATTGTATGCAAGACAATTAAATGAGAACAGGGAACAGAGAAGGGGGTAGGTGCCGCTAATGTTTAGCTAATTTTAGAACCATTAGAGTAAGTGACTTGATTAAAAGGCTTATACATAGCTGAGGTTAGATCAAGTAGGTTAAAGAATGAAATGCTTATGACTGAGGAGGACCAAAGATTTGCCACCCCATAATGTGCCTTTTAGGATATTGATTTTAAGGTGGTTATTATGAAACAAAAGACTTAGAAAGAACTTCTGACTCACTTTCTTTCAGCTTAAAGGAATTCAGACTAAAAAACCTGCTTCAGGAAGGGGATATTAGCATATTTATCTTAGCATAAGTCTAGCAAAATCTGTCTCCCTCCATGTCCCACTGTTTCTGGATGGCCCAGCAAGAATTTGTTAACCCTTGTCTGCTCTCAGCTACCTGAAAACCGCCTGCTTTCCCTCTGAAATCCCAGACTCCTGTTCCCCTTCTCCCCTTCCCCTCTTTTAGAATGGCACGTAAGCCTCAACTGCACCAATGTGTTCTGGATCTCATATTTTTTTTTCTACCCCCAGCCCTCCCACATGTCCATCTATAAGGAGTCTTGAACATTTTCCCTACTTAACCTGTTTCTGTTCATTTAATTAGTCCAACTCGATAAACTTAGAATGAGGGAGAAATATTATTTAAGTCCCCATACAACAGTGAAGTGTTACTGGAGAAAAATGTATCTTGTCTCCCCTGGTTGCTCGAGGGGTGGGGCCCTCATGATATCCGGAGAAAAGGAATTTCCTGAGACCCTAACAGGAGGCTTCAATGTGGAGAAATGAAATGAAATTTTTGGACTGCAGCCCGGATTCTTTCTCAGACAGAGTCAAGGAATGAATCCACGGACAGGAGGTGGTATAGCAAAAGTGGACATTTATTGAAGAACAAGTACAGACTCCCACATGGGGAGGGAGAGTCCCACAGAATGGACTCCCAAGTAGGGAGGGGAAAAAGGTCCCACAGAGTTCCTTTCCCCTATGGCTTATAAAGGTTACAGATCCTGGTGCCTTGATATCCCCTCTGATTGGTCACCATTCCCCTATACTGGTTACTATGGTAACTCCTGGGCTCAAAGGTTGAACCTCACATGGGACACCTGAGGTTCTCCCCCCTCACCCTTCCTTCCTTATTGTTTTCCTATTCTATTTGGCTTTCTTCTTCTCCCCTCTGAATGAAGAGCTTCCTTCCCTGTTTTTGTAAATATAGACCTTTGCTGTTCCCAGCTCCCTCATTCTATGGAAATGTACCTGTTGCAGCTTTTCAGTTTCCCCTATTCTATGGAAATATATCTTCTGCTGCTCTGCTTCCTCCATGGTTCCTTAATTTCCAAAATTTCTAAAATTTCCTAAACCTGTCCTATTTTACCCCTACAATTTCTTGTTTCAGAAAGATTTATTTTCTTGGAATTACGTCCCTGGGTTTATAAAGTCCCATTTCCCTTATTCCAGTCATTAAGTTTCTGTTCTGTATCGCAGCCAAATCTAATATAGGATGAAGTATTTCAAATATTCATGTACTTGCAGTGGCCATACCCATTACGACAAATGACCTCTATTCCCAGATGTGACTGACAAGCAAAATGTTATCGTCAGATCCAAGTTTGCTGTTAATTGACGAATGAATTTGTGGACAAAAAAAGGTTAGTGGAAGCTAAAATCTATTAGTCCATGTGTGGAGTCCCACATGGCAATAAGACACATAGGCTCAAGAGGGAGTACATCCCCTTCAGGGACCCAGTGTGCCAGAGAGAGAAGAGTAAGTGTTTCTTTGTCTAGAAGTATACACTGAGTGGCCATGTTATTATGATCTCTAAATGCATAATAATTTGACCACTCAGTGTATATCCTATATAATAAAAGGCTAATAAGCAAATTGTCCCCTCAACCAGGAGTTCGACCAGCAGGCAGGCCAGCCAACCGCCCATGTCCCTCCCTTTCCCCAGGCTGGCTGGACCTTACCCATGCACAATTTCATGCACTGGGCCTCTAATAAATACACACACACACACACACACACACACACACGCTGAATGGTCAGATTATTATGTGTTCAGAAATAGTAATAATCTGGCCACTCAGTGTATACATGCCTTGCTAACTCCTGATTGGTCCCTTCAAAGAATTCTGCCTTAGCAACATCCTTGGGATTGGTTACATGCCTCACTATCTTGTGATTGGTTATCTACAAGCTGCCTGTTTTAGCAACATCCATACATTTTAAAAGCTTATATTTCCTTCTTTTCCCACCCAGCTGGGTTGTTTTAGCAATTCCACCTACCTGGGTTCAGTTCTAGGTTCCTTTTTTTTTTTTTTTTTTTTTTTTTTTTTGGTCTCTGTGGTGCAGTCAGCAAGCTGTATCCTGTTCATCCTCTTCCAAGGTCCTGTCCCTCTGTCTCCTCACAACTACCTTCCTCCTGTCATCCCCAACTTTATTAGGCATGTGTCTATCTTCCCTTTTCAGAACTCTCTCCTATTGTTTGCAGATTACATGCCTATAACGTCTAACCTTCCTTTGCTCCTCTCCTGTTATTAAAAACTGGTTAATTACAATGGCATAAAAAACACAGAAGTTATTATTTCACCTTGGAAATCAATGTAGAACTTGGAATATGTTGGGTAGCACTAACTTCAATATCAAACAGAAGAAAATAATTTCTTTTATGCCAGAAGTGAAGTAGAAATTCAAAGACAAAGCAGTAAACAAAATGCCACAGAGACCCTGAAGAGTTCTTGATATAACCAGTGGGCTGCAAGGACTTTGGTTGTGACCACCATGTGGAACAGACATGTGCCTGGGTCTGGGTGAATGATGGAGCTAGAATTAGTAGCTACACATGAAGACAGAATTATTAATGAGCTATGCTTTCAAGGAAAAGTAGTAAAAACTTCCAGACCCACTAGCCTTGATAAGTGTGTTAGCATAGGCAGCTAATTTTATGTAAGGAAAAAAGAAAAATGGAATTAAATAATAAACTTGGAAACTGAAGCAAATATCAAGACAGCATTCATCCAATTTGCTGGGAATCTAGAGCATAAACAGACTCATTCAGACTCTACAGTGGACTGTTGCTGAGGGGACTTAATCCTCAGAAAAGATTGGAAAATCTCCCCACGGGTGTTGCCAGTCCAGTACTGAATTCCTGCAGGAAGAAGGAGGGGGAATTCCTCTGCTGGCACATGTGCAGTAAAAACCAAGTGACATAATAGAACTTTTGGGCAGGTGCATGAGAGCCAGGGTGATGACACACAGGGCAGAGCCTGGGGAAAACTGGAAAAGTACTCAGATTGGAGAGAGGGCGTGGAAGCCCAGTAGGCTCAACTCAGGCCCAGGAAAATTCAGAAAGTTGGATTGCATGATTTGAATGGTGCTATGTTCTTTACCGTGAACCAAGAAAATATCTGAAGGATTTATAGGAGCCTTGTGGCAGTTGGTTGTAGAGCTTTTCCACCTTCTCCATCCCTTAATGCCAAATAAAAACTTGCACGATGTTAAAATTTGAAATTCTTTTCCCTTGACACTACAAAACAACTCATAAATGGCAGAATGGGGGGAGAAATGAGACATCAGAGAAGTAAGAAATCTGTGACATACCAACTGACAGAATTATGATATAAAAAATAAATATAAAAACAGTGCTGGAGCCAGGAACACTCAAAGGCCCTAAAAAACAAAATCAAACTTTAGGGTCACTTGCAAAATATAGAGAAGCATTGGAACAGCTTGAAAGAAAACAAGAAAAATAAAAATAACAACTCTTACTGAAATGAAAATGTAGTGTTTAAGTCCAAGTTTGTTGTCTCAAAAAACTGAAGAATGGATTTAAGGACAAAAACGGCTAGCAGAAGCAAAATTCTGTGAGAGAAGCTGGTCCTGGAAAATGTGCAGCTGGGGCTCCAAAAGCAAGCCGGTGTCCAGAGCTTCCATTTCATGTTGCAGTCATGCTTAATTCAGTATCCACACTAACTAAAGTCTATTAGTCCTCGCGTGGACTTCCACATGGCCATAAGCCATGTGGGCTCAGGGGAGTGCATCTCTGCATGCCAGTAAGAGAGAGAGAGAGGGAGAGAGAGAGAGAGAGAGAGAGAGAGAGACAGAGAGAGAGAGACAGAGAGAGACAGAGAGAAAGAAAGGGAGAGAGAACCACTCTTTCTTTTTCTAGGGGTAGATACATACTGGCTAACTTCTGATTGGTTCTTGGTTCTTTCAAAGAACTATGCCTTAGCAACATCTTTGAGATTGGTTTATATGCCTCACTGCCTTGTGATTGGTTATTTGCAAGCTGCCTGTCTTAGCAACATCCATACATTTTTCTTCCTCCACCCCATTGGGTTGTCTTAATAACTCTGCCTAGCTGGGTTCTCTGATTCTATTTCCCCCCTCCCCCCCCCCCCCCACACACACCCCTCATGGTCCTGTCCCTGTCTACCTAGCTACCTTCTGTCTCCTCATTATAATAGGATATCTATCCTATGTAATAAAAGCCTAATATACTGGTGTCCAGTCATCCAGTGACTGGTTGACTGTTCAACCAATCAAAGTGTACTATGCTAATGATATGCTAAATTGCTTGCTATGATGTGCACTGACCACTAGGGGCAAACACTCTGACCAGTAGGTTAGCTTGCTGCGGGGGTTCAGCTGATTGAGACTGGGCAACATGGGGCTGGACATGCCCTAGATCCCTCCGAGAGTCCCTCCCCAGCCCTGATCATGCACTGGTGGGGTCTCTCGGCTTGGCCTGCACCCTCTCGCAATCTGAGACCACTTGGGGGATGGCGGAGAGTTGGTTTCAGCCCAATCCCACAGGCCACTCCCCTCCGGAAGGTGCCAGACACAGGGCTCATGACTAGGGAGCACTGCTGTGGCAGCACAAGCCTCTCCCAATTTGGAATGATTGGAAACAAGCCCGTGGCAGGCGCTGTGGTGCCAGGATGAGTGCGAGTGGCAGGTAGGAGCTGCAGGTGGTGTTGGACTGTGGGTTTTGGTCCGATTCCTGCAGGCCACCCTGAGGGACCCCACCTGTACAAGAATTCGTACACCAGACCTCTATCATATATACATATAAAAGCCTAGCCCTGCTGGCTTGGCTCAGTGGTTAAGTGTCAACTTATGTACCAGAAGGTCATGGTTTTATTACTGGTCAGGGCACATGCCTGCGTTGTAGGCTCAATGCCCTGTGTGGGGTGTGCACGAGGCAGCCACTCAATGATTACCTATCTCTCATCATTGATGTTTCTATCCCTCTCTTTCTCAATAAAAAAAAAGAAAAGAAAAGAAAGCTTAAGCAACTGGTCGACCGGTCGCTATGACTTGCACTGACCACCAGGGAACAGTCAACTTGGACAGATAAAAAGAGATATAGGCAAATGAGTCTATGAAAGATCACAAGCAGGTGGTGCTAAGCTGCAGTTTTCATTGAGAGGCTGGGCCGTCAGCCAAATTCTACAGCTCTTCAGGCATCACTCTGAAGGCACAGTGTCCAGACCCTCGACAACCCCTCTGGCTGCATCCTCCCGGGGCAGCTGGGACCGAGGGATGAAGGGAGAGAAAAAAGAGACCACAAACTCTGTCCCTAATGCCAGCCTCCTACGATCAGACTGGAGCCACCCTTGGACTAGTAGGATAGCATGCGAAGTGGGTAGCCTCGCCGTGCAGCTACCGCAACTCCTGGTCCACCCAAGGCACCCCTTGGGCACTCACCCAACTGAGCCTCCGTCTGCACTCCTAGTGAGGCCGTGGGAGCTCCGCCCCAGGGACCCGCTTCTCCACAGCTGGGTACGGCAGAGCAGGAGATGTGAGGGGCGGCAGTGGAAGACGGGGGCAGATGCTCAGCTGACTGTGATGAACGAGGCCATGCTGAGTGGGAGCAGCTCTTCCCCAGCTCCTTCCACTTCGCACACTACTACATCCCTCAGGGGATGTTCGATTCCAGTTTCAGCCTGATCCCCCCAGGCCACGCCGAGGGACGTGACTGGTGCACAAATCTGTACACTGGGTCTCTAGTCTTTACAATATAGAGGTAATATGCAAACTGACCATCACTCCAACACACAAGATGGACCCCCCCATGTGCTCAAAGATGGCCCAACCATGTGGACACAAGATGGCTGCCACAAGATGGCCAGCAGGGGAGGGCAGTTGTAGGTGATTGGCCTGCAGGGGAAGGCAGTTGGGAGGGACAAGCCTGAAAGGGAGGGCAGGTGAGGGTGATCAGGCCTACAGGGGAGGGTAGTTGTGGGCGATCAGACCAGCAGAAGAGGGCAGTTGGGGGTGACCAGGCCTGCAGGGGAGGAAAGTTGGAAGCACTCAGCCCTTCAGGGGAGGGCATTTGAGGGGAACCAGTCCTGCAGGGGAGGGCATTTGAGGGGAACCAGGCTTGCAGGGGAGGGCAGTTGGGGGAACCAGGCCAGTAGGAACCATTTTTCATGTAAGATGGGAGGAACATGATTCAAATTTCAATTTTTCTAGGGAATTTTTATTAGAAAAGAAAGATCATGAAAATGATTAATTTTAGATTTGAAAAGAAAGATCATGAAAATGATTAATTTTAGATTTTTATACTCAAGTAAACATATTAAAATGTAAGTATATATACTCAAATAATATAATAAAATGTAAATGACACAAAACCCAAGTGCAGAGAGCAAAAGAACAAAAGAAGATAACCATTATAATAGAAAGCAAAGAGAAAATAACCCCCAAAATAATATTTAAAAACACAAAATAAGCACATAAGATGGTATTCAATAGTCCTCATAAAATAATGATCAAAAGTATTTCCTTAAATTCATGAAAGTCATTTTAAAAAAAGCATAACTCCTTAAATTGTATTGAAAGAAAAACCTCTTTTCTATTTAATACATCAACACAATGAAATAATTTTTGAAAATGGTGAAAAATACTAGTATAAAGCACATAATACTCACTGGGAAAAAATCTGAAGTAGCATTATCAATATTTGACAAAAGAGAATTTAAGAAAAGTAAAATACAGGTAAAGAGGTTAATGAATTTTAAAAGTATTTTTCAGAATGACAAAATGTAGTAAAACTCATTTGCTCCTAACATGTAAGTTTAGTAAAAAGAAAAAGTATACATTAAGGAAACACCAAGGAGAAATTGTTAAAACCCACATTCACTGGAGAATATATATTTTTTAACTAAGTACATAGAAGACTCAGATAGCACAATAAACTACATTTCATAGAGGCATATAAGAATCCTGCATAACAATATAATAATATTCTTTTCAAGAAACATTTACAAATTTTGAACTTCATTATACTACAAAACAATTGTTAACAAGTACCAAATTATTTAAATCATGCAGACCATATACTCTGAAGAAAAAAGAAAACACAAAAAAACATAAATATGAGGATACTGCTAGCTAGACTCCCATTTAAAATTTCCCCCTTCATTGGATACCCAACTGAAGTCCATGCCTAACCCCTACAGTTAGATATACCCAGACATCTAACTAGTGTGAAATGAAATGGGAGAATAGGTGAAACGGGAAAGTTGGATTGGAACTCACGGTGTTCCCCTGGGCAGGATGGTTCCCAGGCTCTTGTCTGGTGGAGTCGAAGAATGAAACCACAGATGAAAGGTGGGAGAGCAAAGGTGGAAATTTGTTGAAAAACAAGCACAGACTCCCATGTGGGGAAGGAGAAAGAGTCCCTCCACGGCCCTTTTTCCATGGTTTATAAAGGCTGGCATAGTTTGTGTCTCAATATCCCCTCTGATTGGTCACTTTTCCCCTTGGATTTGGTCACTATAGCAACTCCTGAGCTCCAGTCTCCCGTGAAGTACATGAAGCATGTGAGGTTCCCTCCTTCTTCTCCCTTTTTGTTCCCCTAGTCCCTCTGGGCTTTTCTTCCTCCTTCCTTTTATTACGTAAATGTGTACCTTTTACTACTGTCTTTGGGAAATGTACCCTTTGGCAACTCTGTAGCCCTGTGTTTTTTTCATGGACCTCTTAATTTTTTTAAATTTCCTGAACATGCCTATTTCACCCTAAAAAACTCCTTTCACAAGTAACAATTGCCTATAGAGGCCTGGCCATGAACATGTCACCATGCTCCCATTGTTTCTGCTGAAGGAATGCAGATCAGGATCAAGGACAGTGCAGGCAGAAGATGGAAGAATTGCTCAGAATATCACCATGTGAAGGAGGGTTCACTGACCCCCACTGAGTAAGAAATAAGCTGCCATTGGATGGAAACACTAAATTCTGACTCCTGTGTACTGCGGTTTAGCTTTCTCGCATACAAACAACAGAAAAAGAGCCTTATGTTTGTAATTTAAAACTAGGTTTCTAAATAATGCTAAATAATTCAAAAGTCACAGAAATATCATAATGTAAGTCATTAAATATTCAAATCTTAATGAAAATGAAAAGCTATAATAACTTGAGAAATGCAGCAAAAGTACAAATAGTATAATAGCCTTAATACTTATGGGGGTGGGGGAAGATGTTAAATTAGTCAGCTAAATGTTTACTCTCAGAACAACACAAAACAGAAGCATGGCTAAATGAGGCTTTTAGTAACACTCTTGAGATAGGGCGCCCATTGTAGGGCACACACATAGGGCAGGGAACATAGTTTATTTATTTAATCCCTCACTAGCTGAGTACTATTTGGTCACCTGTTTCCTTCTCTGTCTCCCATTGGGCCATTAAAATATTGGGCTGAGAGACCTTTCTAGCCATCTCCACCTCCTTTTGTTTAGGGGACTCTTCCTGGAAAATGTGCTATGGGCCAAAAGCACAGCTTTCCTACCCTCTTCCCACCCCTACATTCTGTTTGCTCTGGAGAAATTCAGTAACCACCTAGCCACATGCTGTTTGTTTTCTTTTTCATTTTTAATATTTTTATTGATTCCAGAGAGAAAAGGAGAGAGAGAGATAGAGATAGAAACATCAATGATGAGAGGGAATCATTGATTGACTGCCTCTGGCATGCCCCCTACTAGGGATCAAGCCCACAACTCGAGCATGTGCCCTTAACTGGAATCAAACCCCAAACTCTCCAGTCTGTAGGATAACGCTCTATCCACTGAGCCAAACCAGGCAGGGCTGTTTCTTTTCCATGAAGTGCATTTCTTACAAATTACACAAGCAGAAAGTGATGAAAGAGTGAAGAAATAACAGATACTGTTGCTTAAAACTTATTAAAGATGACAGTTTAGGTAAAACAAACTTATTTAACACTTTGTGTATCATTCTCATTTAGGAGAACAGCAAAATGGGTCAGGAATTTTTTTCATGGTAAAGAATAAAGTAGAAGGAAAACCAAATAACAAAAATAGATTCAGAGACAAGTGGCAGGGGAGGTGGGGGTGGGAGGTTAAAGATCAACTTATATGCATGTATATTAGCATAATTAATGGAGATGAGGGCTTGACCTCAGGGAAGGGAATGGCTGCAGGGGAGGGAGTTAATCAGGGAAAACTTTAGATATATATTGCCGGGACCAGTTTGGCTCAATGGATAGAGCGTCGGCTTGGGGACTGAAGGGTCCCGGGTTTGATTCCGGTCAATGGCATGTACCTTGGTTGCGGGCATATCCCCAGTGGGGGGTGTGCAAGAGGCAGCTGATCGATGACTCTCTCTCATCGATGTTTCTCACTCTCTATCTCTCTCCCTTCCTCTATGTATAAAATCAATAAAATATATATTAAAAAAAAAACTTTAGATATATGTAAAACTTTAAAATATATATATATATATGTATATATATATATATATGTATGTATGTATATATATATATTGGCTGGGGCCATATATTTAACCTTCTTTTGGGTGAAAAGGCCGAGAGTTGGCTTGGCATTTAGGGATTGACTGACTGTTTCTAGTCAAGTGGAGTGCTTACAGGGACACAAACATTAACCAAGTTTTGGTTTACTGACCTGACACCATAGGCAGGAGTAGCTCCATCTTGGATCAACAAACTTATTTCAAAACTATCAACTAAATCAAATGCTAGTTCTTTTTTATTTTTAGAAGACTAATAAATGCTATATAATAAAAGTTTAATATACAAATTAACCGCCATTCCATCACAAATATGGCTACACCCTTAGGGACAAGATGGCGGCACCCAGTCCTCTCAGCCCCCCGGAGCTCCCATTCCTGGCAGGGAGGCAGCTGAGAGTGGGCAGCTTAAGCATCCTGGTGGAATGCTTGCTTCATTGCTGCAGCAACAAGGTAAGCATTCCACCCCAGCTGCAAAGGGCCTCTGAGTAGCAGGCATGAAGCAGGGAGTGCTTGGGTCATCCCTTTGCCCCCACCCTCCCTCTCATAGCAGGCGTCCTGCCCCACCAGGCTACTCTGAGCCTGGAGCAGCTAGGTGGAGACCAACTTTCTCCTTCTAATTTGCATATTCTTTCCTGATTGGCTGGTGGGTATAGCAGAGTGATGGTTAATTTGCATACTTATCTTTTATTAGTGTAGATTAGGTCATCTGGATATCAGATGGGACTCTAGGTAGGCTTTTTCTTTGGAGAGAATTCTCTGTGCAGGTCTGGATCCAGGGAAGGTCTGCAGGGGAGAGATAATTTATTAGCAAGTGGAAAGTGGTCTTAGCAAGTTGAATGTGGTCTAAATGAAGAGGAATGTCCATTGTGATATGGCCTTAAGGTCAGTTCCCAGGGGATAGGCTATGATTCAATTATTTGATCAAATCTAAAAGTCAGACATTTAGTCAAATTTATGGGTGAGATTAACATTTAAATCGGTAGTCTGAATAAAGCAGATTACATGCCTTTATCCAATTATTTGAAGGCCTAAATACAACATAAAGGCTGGCCTTACTGTTAGTGCACAGGGACAGGCCTGGAGCAGGTTCTTGACTTTGTGTAGGAAAGGTTTCACAACAGGAGTCCAGACCAGTCTAAGAGTGTGTTTATGAATGCTGGGGACAATGAAACAAAGGACAAAGTTATAGGGGAGAGCGTAGGCAGTGTTCTGCTTTGGCTCTCTAGAAATGTTACAGAATAGAAGTGAACCAGGGTGGGGCTGCTGTTAGCTCAGAGAAAAAATGGGTCTGGAAGACAAGATCCTGGGTGAGTCCAGCCTAAGCTGCCCCTGCCCACTGCTCCCCTGTCTGCAAGTCTCATGGGGAACAGAAGTTCATGCCCAGGAAAGTTCTAGAGCAGTGGTCCTCAACCTGTGGGTTGCAAGCAGGGGCACCTAAGACCAACAAAAAACACAGATATTTACATTACTATTCATAACAGTAGCAAAATCACAGTTATGTAGTAGCAATGAAAATAATTTTATGGTTGGGGGTCACTACAACATGAGGAACTGTATTAAAGGGTTGCGGCATTAAAAAGATTGAGAACCACTGCTCTAGAGGGAGCCTGCATTGAATCTGTCCTGACAGCTAGCTAGCTAGCTTGCTTTCTTTCTTTCTTTCTTTCTTTCTTTCTTTCTTTCTTTCTTTCTTTCTTTCTTTCTCCTTTTGGCAAGAACCTTAGAAGAGTGTTTCAGTAAAATATTCATCAGCATTGCAGGTGCATTTTTAATATGCTGATGCATTAAGATGAAATGTGTAGGAGATTTTTGGATTATTCTTTGGTTTGTTTTACTGTTTTACTTTTATCTTAGCTCTGTCTAGCTTTAAAGAGGTTTTTGTTATTGTTCCTCAACTTTATCTGTCCTTGAGTTTAGCTGGCACAAAGGGTACTAATTGGATCTCTGTTCTCCATTTTCCCAAGCCAGGGTGATTTAAGCTATGTATTTTCTGGTTAGGGAGGAGGGCATGAACCATTTGTTCTCAAGTGTCCTTGGTTAGGAAAGATAAGGTCTTGCCATTCACAAGTTGGCTGCAAGCTGCCCTAACTAGTTGGCCTTGTTTAATTTTGTCTCAGTTTCCCCATTCTACTTGCCCAGGAATTTTCCCAGCTTCTTACTATTCTGACACAGTACCACAAGTGAAAGAGGATTCCTCCTGCCTGACTGATTTGAGCTGGGACATGAGCTTTTTCCTGCCTTTCCACTTAAAGGGAAACATCAACTCTTCCTGTTTTAAGCCTCTTGGCCTTGGGACTTGAGGTCATCATAGGCTCTCCTGGGCACCCAGCTTGCTGACATCCTGCAGGTCTTAGGACTTGCAGTGCCAATTATGTATAATCAATCTCTCTCTCTCTCTCCTCTCTCTCTCTCTCTCTCTCTCTCTCTCCTCTCTCTCTCTTTCCATATATATATATATATTGGAAAAATCATGATTTTAGCAGTAGCTAAAAGAAAGTGTTAGATACAATTTAATTCCATTTATGACAAGTATTTTAGTAAAACAGAATTATATGGGGGGAAAAAAAGAACTTAATAAAAAGGCCACTATCAAAAATATGAGCTGCTGATATCAGTGTGATAAAAGAGTTATAAAAATATTATATCACAGTGAAAAACAAAACCAAATTTCCCACTCATAGACATGAGTCAGTAGGATATTTACTAGAAGTCTCATCCAAACCAGTAAAAGTAGAAAACAGGAATGAAGCATAGGAAAAAATTAGAAAAGAAACATTTTAAATGTCATCATAATTTTCTGCAATGATTGCTTATATGGAAAACACAACACAAAATCTACAAGCGAGATAATAAGGTGAATAAGCAAAATTAAATTTTATAAAATCAATATAAAAATCAATAGTTTTTATGCTTAGCAAAACTAATTTCAAAACTCAATTCACAGAAACAATAGCCCATATGGTATATATGAATAAATATAACTAAATATATTTAAGATCTTTGTAAATAAAATTATTTTTAGAGAATAACTGATGTGCATAAAAACAGTTCAGTAAATAAATGGAGTGATAAACTATGTTCATGTTTAGAAAAAAATCATAAAGATAGCATGTCTCCAAAATGAATCTTTAACCTATATTACTACTATCTTTGTAGAATTAGAATTTTTAATCCTATAATTATTGGTGGAAAAACTGGAAATTTTTTAGAAATGTGTCAAGTTAATTCTCAGCACCCCAGGAAGGTCTTTCACACTACTGTAGTTTTTCTAGGATCCCTTCATTTCTGTGTCTCTGCACTGTCCTTCTAATGTGTGGCTAACTTAAGTGTAAGGTGGTTTATTTTACCTTTTGTGTAACCCAGAGAATTTGAACTAATACATTTGTTTGAGGTCAAACTATTTGGTTAAGTCTCTTTGACTCAATTTTGTCATCCATAAAAAGAGATATTACATTTTTCCAGCTTTCCCTCAAGCACACAGAAGCTTTGTTTCCCTCTCTGTGTTACATGTATGCAAAGGATAATATATGTTTTTTATCTAGAGAAGATTTCTAGGAAAAGAAAAAATAAATGAAATGGATTCTGTTTTGCTGTGCTGGGAAAAAATTGGTGACACTGATTTAATGCAGTAGAAAAGTAAGCTAACATTTTTAGTTGGACTTGAAAACGAACATTTGCCTTCTTTCTTGAGTAACAAGTATTTATTCATTTATACATTAAATCTCCCTTAGTATTAAAATAATTTATTATAAGGTTGAAAAATATGATAAACAAAAACAAGCAAAAAATGAAACATAAATGGCACAGAGTCCTCTCCTCTCCATAACTCAGATATTTATTTATTGCTTTAACTAGAAGCTCAGTGCATGAAATTTATGCATGGAGTTGTCCCTCAGCCCAGCCTGCACCCTCTCCAATCTGGGACCCCTCGGGGATATCCAATTGCCGGTTTAGACCCGATTAGGGTTTGGGCCTAAACCAGCAATTGGACATCCCTCTCACAATCTGGGACTGCTGGCTCCCAACCACTCACCTGTCTGCCTGCCTGATTGCCCCTAACCACTTCTACCTGTCAACCTGATCACCAAAAGCCACTCCTTCCGACAGCTTGATTGATGCCTAACTGCCCTCCCCTGCTTGCCCAGTTGCCCCCAAATGCCCTCACCTGTTGACCCAGTCCCTCCCAACTGCCCTTTCTCCCCTGGTCACCCCTAACTACCCTTCCCTGCAGACCTGGTCGCCCCCAACTGCAATCCCTCCCCTACAAGCCCGGTCACCCCTAATTGCCTTCCCCTGCTGACCATCTTGTGGTGGCCATCTTGTGACCATATAGGGACAGTCATCTTGTGCAAGGGCATGATGGTCAATTTCCATATCACCTCTTTCTTATATAGGATAGCCTAACATAGAAAATGATATCTTATTTCTGAATTAGTGTCAAAATGATGACTGAAACTGTGAAAATTATTCTGTATTCTAGTGTTATATACATAATTAGTATAGTTAACAATAAAGAGGAAAGATCAAATAAATTTAAATTGTGCTTTTAGTTATCAAGAGGAAAACACAAGGATTAAACTTATTAATATACTAGTACCCAAGTGCATAAAGTTCATTCACGGAGAGGTCCAGTTGGACATCCCCTGACGGGTCCAAGATTGGAGGGGTGGAGGCCGGGCTGAGGGAAACCCCTCTGAGAATGAATTTTATGCACTGGGGTACTAGTACGTTAATAAGTTTAATCCTTGTGTTTTCCTCTGGATTATGTATATAACACTAGAATATAACAAAATTTGGAAGAATAATTATTCTTTGTATCTCTTTATAATATATAGTTAAATTTTTAATAGCCCATACTGGAAAATAGACAAAATCCAATGGTACAGTCTATGGTTGAATCTATATTGCGCTAAGGTTACTATTATAGTGTAACAAGTCAAACCATCACTTTTATCCCTATGGCATTTGAACAAATGGGCCCTGAAGAATAGTTCTTGAGTAAATTTTATTAAAGATTAGTTTTCTAGTGATTTTTATTACAAGATCTCTCTAGTGTTTTCTCTTCTGACATCTTTTCCTGACTGAAATGTTAAAAAAAAAAAAAAACCCTAATATATTCTCAGTTCAGAATATCATAACTTTCTAACCCTCTCCTGTGCTTACAAAATATTATTCACTTAAGGTCAGCATTATGAACATAATTGAAAATATGATACCAGGGAACAATGATGTGAACTAAATGTAAAAATATATCAAAAACAAGGATAGGCAAGTCTCATAGGAAAGTAAACTTTTATTAAAGATTATCTACAGAGATACTAGTATATTTTTAAATTACTTTTCTTTATACATATTCATTATTTGTGGATGTCCTACCATTTTGAATAAAGAATTATTAGGTCTTTTTGCTTTGGAATAAACATAATTTTATGAATTAATGATTTGTCATTAGTTTCAATAAAATGAATATATTTAAATAAGAATCACTCTGGCTATAAAGTTATAATGATTATCTTACATTTTACCAGGTATTTTATAATAAGTAAAATGTAAGCATTATTTAAGCACAATTTTTTTTTCTATCAGAGTCCAATATAAGTCAACCCAACAACTATTAATCCAATAAAGGTTAAAGTTTATGTATTCAATACATTTTTGCTCTAATTCAAATTATAGCATTCCAGATTACAGAATAAAGTAACATTAAACACAATAATCATGTTTCCATCTCTACTACTTTGAATTGATATTTAATGCGCCTAATCATAAAAGTAAAATATCAATAATAGCAACATCAAAATTAAAATAAATAAATAACACGCAGATTATTTAATCTTAAAATTTAGAAAAAATAGATTTTAATACTAACCTTTCGATCACTTATGAACTCAAAATGATGCTTTTCTTTGACTAAGAAGTTGACTCAAAATTGGTCAAATTACATATACTCCAAAGCTCATAAATTCCAACTTTTATCACTCCAAATTAGGATTCCTTAGGGGAGTTTGCTAAAATTACCTCCACAGATTTCCAGAGACATTGAAATATGTAGGTATTAAAAGTATTTTAAAACCCACACAGGTACTGACCACACAAAAGGGAGTCAAGCTATAGAGATAGAGCAGGGTTCTAGAGGTGCCTGGCATAAATTATTTCACTGATGGATAGAGGGCAGTTCTTTGATAGGGACCACATGACTTGAAGTTAATACTGAAATACTTCAATATTTCACCAAGAATGGCTGAGCAAGAGCATACCACTCAAGACTTTAGTTGTAGCCTTCTTTACTTCTGTCAGGAAATACTGTTAAAAAGACAAGACAATAAAAATTTCCTGGGCTCTCTGTGCTATATTATGGTTATAAGCCAGTGAATTATAGTTTTTGTTTTTGTTGATCCTCACAGGAGGATATTTTTCCATAATCCTCATGGGAGGACATTTTTTCCATTGATTTTCAGGGGAGGGTGGAAGAGAGAGGGAAGACAGAGAGAAACATCTATTGGTTGCCTCCTGCAGGAGCCCTGACAAGGAGGAACCTGGAAACAAGTTACGTGCCCCTGACTGGAATCAAACCTGGGACCCTTTGGCTCAGAGGCCATCACTCTATCCACTGAACCAAACGACCCAAGGCTCAGCCAGTTAATTGTAATGATGTATAGCCTTAGTGTTTGTCAAAAATGAAATGGACCTGATTGGCTTCTGACAGAGAAATGAGTGAGATACCTACTCTACTATAATGGTCATTTCAAAGACATAGCAATCTGAGATACCACCTTTTTTAGACTTCAATAACACACTACTTTTATTTTCCTTAATATAAATTACATCAAGAAAATTTGGTGAGGAAAACCAAGTTTTTGAAACAGCATTTGATGTTCACTAAGATTCTAGTTCTTATATCTCCATGGTTAACAAAGGGATATTTTTGTCACACTCCCACAAATGAAGTACTTTCTGGAATTAAGAAAACTCTTGTGGCTTAAAATATCATCTTTCACTAATGTTTGAATAACCTTTAAATTTTTGAACCCTATTTATCATGTTATTCATTTTTGGTTCCTATTTTACTCCATGTTCCTATGCAAAGTCACCAGTAAATATCGATACTATTGAATAAGTGTACCAATAAATACTATTGATCTTACTGGACACCACAAAAAATAATTTTAATTTGACTCTACTTATCTGAATGACCCTAAAACATTGCATTCTTACCCAAGCCCAAAAGTTTGAAGCTAGCTTAGTTTCAATCTCAAGGGGCCTATCTAGACATAGACATAGACAATTTATTGGGATGACATTGGTTAATAAAATTAATTAGGTTTCAGGTGCACAATCCTATAATACACATCTGTATATTGTATTGTGTGTTTATAACTCCAAATCAAGTCTCTTTGCATCATCATTTACCCTCTTCCATCTGTCCTCACCCTTTTCCCCCTGATAATCACCATACTGTTGTGTCTGAGTTTTTTTACTTGACTTATCAATCTAAATGTCTTATATTTAAACTCAAATTACCTAAGTTAAATTCTTAGTACTTCCAGGTAAAATGGCAGATGAAGCAGGCATGAGAAATAGCATCATTCACACATCAGTCACAGCACACATTTATATACTCCATATACATACATTCCAACTATATAAATCACATAAATTAGTAGTTTAAAAAAAAAAAACTTTTAAAAAATACAGATGGTGGTGTCCACAGCCAATAAGGAGGGAATATGCTAATTGACAGCCCACCCATGCCCACAGCCAATAAAGTGGGGATATGCTAATTGACTGCCCTCAAAGATGGCAGCTTATATCACTAATAAGGAAGGAATATGCTAATTGACCGCCATGCCCTCAAAGATGGTGGCACCCACAGCCAAAAAGGAGGGAATATGCTAATTGACTGCCCCGCTGTCAATGATGGTGGCACCCAGAGCTAATAAGGAGGGAATATACTGCTGAAACCGATTTTGCTCAGTGGATAGAGCCTTGGCCTGCAGACTCAGGGGTGCCGGGTTCGAATCCGCTCAAGGGTGCAGGAGGCAGCTGGCGATGTTTCTCTCTCATAAATGTTTCTGACTCTCTATCCCTCTCCCTTCCTCTCTGTAAAAAAACAATAAAATATATGCTTTAAAAAAAAAAATAGGAGGGAATATACTAATTGACCGTCCTGCCCTCAAAGATGGCAGCACCCACAGTCAATAAGGTGGGAATATGCTAATTGACTGTCATGCCCTCAAAGATGACAGTGTCCACAGCCACAAGATGACAGTGCCCAATTCCCCTGACCCCACTGGGTCTGTAGGAACACAGCCATTCTGCTTATCTGCCTCCAGAGTCCCCCATCCACCTCAGCCTCCCAACCACCCAGGGCCAGCCCAAGGTGCAGGCAAGCCTTGGATGGCAGCTACCCAGCTGCCCAGAGCCACTCGAGGTTCAGGTAACCAGGGTTGGCCGAGGCTTGCGCTGCTGGTAGCGGCAGCAGCAGAGGTTGATAGGTGTCGCCTTTCCCTGATCACCAGGTCGCCTCTCACCCCTGAGGGCTCCTGGACTGACAGGGAGCCCCCTAAGCTGAGGGACCCCACTCCAGTGCATGAATTTTCATGCACCAGGCCTCTCGTCCAATAATAAGTCTAATTTATTCAACATGAGACCTTCTGAGAATAAAAGAGAGAATTTATTAATGATTATACCAGTATTGTCATGGTATAATTTTGCACTTTCCAAAGTAAAGCAAGTTGTGTGATTACTCTATACACAGTAAAATTTTTATCATTTATTTTACACAGATAAATTGAATTATGTCAGTGATTTTCAACTGGTATGCCACAAATTTTTTTAAATAATGCAATACCTGACTATTTAGTGAGGGACACTGAGCTCCTTTTCCTTAGATTGTCAATTAAAAAATGGCAATAGCCAGCACAATAGCCATCCAATGTGGATAAATAAAAATTATACGTATTTTTGTCAGATCAGCAAAAATTATATATTTTGGTATGCCATAGAATTTTGGTAATTAGTTTATGTGTTGCATGAGATGAAAAAGGTTGAAAAATCACTGAATAATGTGGTCATATGGATACTGGTACCGTTGATATAAATGAACATATCCTACTGGTTTCATATCTAAATCTGCTACTAATCTGAATTCAATGAAAAGGTAATAAAGTATATTCTTTTTGTGTTCAATAAAATATAATGTATGTCTACATAATTACAATAGTACTAAAATTATAGGATTATTTAACTCAATGATAACACTTTTCACAAATTCATATTTGTATTCTTGATGCATTAAGAACTGTTTTTAAATTTATCTCAGACTCATTCCTTATTTAGTGCTAATAATATGGATCAGATACAACAATGAATTGAAAACTTTTGGGGAAAATGTTACCATTCAATTGAAATGGCACCACTCAAAACTTTAAAAAACATAATTAATCATTTAAAATGTGTTTTTTATTTTATTCTCTAATGTTTGAAACTGGAAATGCTAAATGAAATTATTAATTTAAGGTAATTGCCTTTTATTATATAGGATAATTTAAAAATTAAGAAATTGGATGGAAGAAAAATATAACTCAAAAGGAAAACGTTGATCTGGTAGGGACTAGGCACATACTCATCAAATTTATTTTCTACTCTTTCTGGACACAGCTATACTGCATTGCCCACCCACTTATATAATACAACTAGAAGCCCAGTGCATGAAATTCATGCATGGGGAGGGGAGGGTGTCTTTCAGGCCAGCCTGCATGCTCTCAAGTCTGGGACCACTTGGTGTATGTTTGATTGCCCTTTTAGGCCCGATTCTGGTGGGATCAGGCCTAAACGGGCAGTCAGATATCCCTCTCACAATTCAGAGACTGCTGGTTCCCAACCTATGCCTGCCTGCCTGCCTGATTGCCACTGACCGCTTCTGCCTGCCAGCCTGATCACCCCCTGACCACTCCCCTGCCAGCCTGATTGACACCTAACTGCTCCACTGCTGACCCAATTGCTTCTAACTGCCAACCTGGTTGTTTCCAACTGTCCTCCCTTTCTGACCTGGTCAACACCAATCGCCTTCCCCTACAGGCCTGGTCCCCCGCAACTGTCTTCTCCTGCAGGCCTGGTCGCCCCTAACTGCCCTCACCTGAAGGCCCCCAGGTGCCACCTCTTGCAGGTCTGCTCCCTACCAACTGACCTCCCCTGCTGGCCATCTTGTGGCGACCATCTTATGTCCACATGGGAGCAGCCATCTTGTGTGTTGGAGTGATGGTTAATTTGCATATTATTCTTTTATTAGATAGGATGTGTCAAAAAGTTAAATTCTAGTCAATCTAGTATGAGTAGAAATGGTTATACTTCCAGATCAGACTATATAAACCTCTAATACACAATATCCCACACTCCTTACATTTTCAGTGGCTTTATACAGATGAGCAGTGTGACAATGGGTACAAGTATTGAAAATTGTAGAGCATAAAGATGGTAATGACTTATTCCCTGTCTCATGACTTGGAGGAGAGCTACACTCCAAAGAATTCTCATTTGGGGCTTTACAGAATGACATATTAACTTCTATGACATTTAAGTCATTATGTAAGTTCATGTTTGTTTACTATTGCAGCAATGGCAACCTGACTAATACAAAGTTGTTTATGGAAGTGGGGTGCTTCATCTGATCTTATTCAGTCTTCTTATTCTTTAAAAATAGACTATTGGATTTGACCATCAGGTAGTCATAGGTGAACTGCAAGAGAGAAGTTTCTGTATTTAAGTAAGTATGAATCATAGACCGAAACTGGTTTGGCTCAGTGAATAGAGCATCAGTCTGCGGACTGAAGGGTGCCAAGTTCGATTCTAGTCAAGGGCATGTACATTGGTTACGGGCACATCCCTGATGGGGGGTGTGCAGGAGGCAGCTGGTCAATGTTTCTCTCTCATTGATGTTTCTAGCTCTCTATCCCTCTCCCTTCCTCTCTGTAAAAAATCAATAAAATATATATTTTTTTAAAAAAGAATGAATCATAGAAGAGAGTCCATTAATTAAAATTGATATTGTGTGCAGGGAGGCTTTTTTTCAAAATGTTCTGTGGTAGAGAAATAAAACTAATAAATTAATTAGTCAGCAAAGCAAGGATCATGAAAAAAATAGATTTATCTTTATTTTAAAAATAAGGATGACTAAAAGTATTTAAAAACCACAGAAATGGACAAATATAGAAGGAAAATTAATTGTATCTGAGAAAAAAGACCATATTGATAAAATAATGAGTGGATAATGCAAATGTAAAGTAAAGATGAGGAGATATATGCATATATACATATACATTCATGTACACATATTCACACATACATTTAATGCAAGAAGTGAATATATGTCTGATTCTTGGAGATAGATGAGGCTTGAAGAATAGACAATAGGAGTATAGAAAGAGCAGAATGGGGAAATGTCAACATTTTTAATGGCCTTAACAAAATTAGGAAATTAACAAAATTAGAACTTTCAAATGAATATCTTTAGTTTAAAAAATCCTATATAATAAAAGGCTATTATATATTATGTGTGTGTATACATATATATCAATATATATAAAATATTAAATATTATATATAATATGCAAATGGCAGAACAACTGAACAACTGGTCGCTATGACATGCACTGGCCACCAGGGGGCATGCATGGAATATATTGCTCATTGGCTGCGGGATGGTGGAGCAGAATAAGCGGGACTCCAGAACAATGTGGGGTGCTGGTGCTATTACTGGGGCAAACCTTTAGTGGTTACTAAAAATTATTTGCTCCTGCATGCTGTGGTCCCAGCCAGGGCTCGCATCCACTGCCAGCGCCAGCTCCGCTTGCACCCGCAGTTGTTGCTGGAGCCACCACTTGCACCTGCTGCTGGTGCCCAGCACTGGTACTGATTGCTCCTGAGGGCTTATCTACCTCCCCCTGCTCCTCAGGGGCAATCAGGGCCACAGCCACTGCTAGCAACCTCTTCTTGCACAGGCCCCATGCAGTCAGCAGGTGCAATTGGGATGGGTGCCATCAGTGCACAGGAGCAGTGGTGGTGGGAGCAGGGCTGCTGGCAGACAGGGGACAAGGGTTTGTGGCAGGAGGGCCTGGGTGGGGGCACAGAGGATGGGCAGGGGTGCAGAGGATGGGCTGAGACCTGTCTCTGTGCCTACAGTAGCCTTGTAGCCCACAGTTCCTTTAAAGATGCATTAATTTGTGTACTGGGCCCCTAGTGTAGCTAATAAGCTACATGATTTTGTTTTTTAAAAAAACATATACTCTAGCATATATTAGTCTTTTGCCAAATACTATATACGTATCATCACAGAAGCAAAATAATAGTCAAAAATGACATTATATTAGCATAGATTTCATGTCAAATAATATTTCACTATTTTCTAATTATATGAAAACTAATAATGTATGTATGAATTATATTATAACACTGAATAACCAAACTACTTCCAATTTACCATTCCTTGTGAACAGAGTCTACTGTGCATTAAAATGCATAGCTCATCTGATTCAATAGTCTATAAAATGCCAATTATTTTCAGAACAAGCTCAAGGAATTTAGAATTGCCTCAAGGACTTTATAATTGTAGACATATTCTGGGAAATGTACTTGTAAATCCCAATTTAAAAGTTGTTCATGTTTTCAAGACTCAGACTGATTCACCTAGAGAGTAAGAATGAGTGGATAGTTTTCAAGAATTAAATCTGATACTTGTAATACAGCCTAAAGGCAAGTAATATCATCATAATGCTCATAAACTCACAACATAATTTCTCCTGCCTATCATTTCTTCCTCATTGTTTTGTAAATGGGATTTTTATGTATAACCAATATGTCTTAGCATTAAGTATTGTATGCCTATAATAAAATATTATAAAATTACCCAACAAATATGTTCTAGAATATGTTACTGACTTTCCTAACCTCTCAAAGTAATCTAGGAAATCAATTACTTCAGTATGGTGTAAAATATATAATATATATGGACCAGCATATAGAATAGATCAAACAGATTACTTTTTATCATATATTGCTATTTGAGAACTAAGAAATTGTGATTCCTGCCTTAGCCAGTTTGGCTCAATGGAAAGAGCATTGGCCTGCAGGCTGAAGGGTACAGGTTCCATTCCCATCAAGGGCATTTACCTGGGTTGCAGGCTCCTTCCCAGCCTGGGCCCTGGTCTGGGCATATGCAGGAGGCAATCAATTGATGTGTTTCTCTCACATCAATATTTCTCTCTGTCTTTACCTCTTTCTTCCACTCTCTCTAAAAATCATTGGCGGGGGGGGGGAATCCTAGGGTGAGGATTTTTGTGATTCCTTTCTTTATAAGTTTTGTCTAACTTCAAGGAAAATTGCAAATTTCTCCTTGGTTATCTGTGAGGTGTATAACATACTGTATTTTCCGGCGTATAAGACGACGCTTGAAATGAAAAAAAGTCAACCGAAAATCGGGGGCAAAAGACCAAAATTGCACAAAAATTACCTGCAGATCTTGACGGCAAAGTAAGTCTTTTCTTTGAAGTGGGGGGGGGGGGGGGGGGTAGTCTTATACAGCGAATATAGGCCTAAACCTATGTTTTAACTGTAAAATTAGGGGGTCGTCTTATACGCCAGAAAATATGTGTATTATTCTGAAAATAAAGTTGTCAGGATGTTGCATTAAAATCTAAGTTTCTTTAATATGGATAAGCCTTTTGGATATCAGGATATTTCTCTTGCTATGGTACTATTGGAAAATGTTTTAAAGGAAACACATTTGAGTATGTATATGTATCTGAGCAGAAGTATATAAAAAATGGAATGTGTTCTGCTAGAGAAATATGTCAGGAACATGCTTATTCAAACTGTTCTCCTTGATTATATGGAGTAGAGGTTTCCGCACCAAATATTGGCTTTCTCTGATCTAAAAAATCAGAATGCTCAGTCTTGTTCCTCAAATGAATGGCACAGAGCCTTGAAAAGAAAGTGTGAACTCATATCAGAAGTTGACTCAGAAAAATGTCTCAGCAATTGTCCATAAGGAGGAGAAGGAGGAGGAGGAGGAGGAGGAGGAGGAGGAGGAGGAGGAGGAGGAGGAGGAGGAGGAGGAGGAGGAGGAGGAGGAGGAGGAGGAGGAGGAAGAGAAGGAGGAGGAGGAGGAGGAGGAGGAGGAGGAGGAGGAGGAGGAGGAGGAGGAGGAGGAGGAGGAGGAGGAGGAGGAGGAGGAGAAAGTGGGGTGTGGAGACCCGCCAGGATTTTAAGTGGCAGCAGGTTTGGACACAGCCCTTGGTGCCCTCAAAGTCCAGAAAAGAAGAAAGAATAGCATCATATGAGCACTCGGTTTGGAGTCACAGAGACCTGACCTGGAACAGCAATGTGGCCTCGACAGGTTAGGGGCCCTCTCATCCCAGCCCAGGACCTGTCTCCTCCCCTCCCCACCCCTCCCTGAGGAGCACAGGAGACAAAGCAGGCAGGGAGTCCCTCAGGCCGGTCTGTCCAGGAGACACTCAGGCTGATCTGTCCGGGAAGAAGACGCTCAGGGCCGGTCTGTCCGGGAGACGCTCAGGCCAGTCTGTCTGAGAGACGCTCAGGCCAGTCTGTCCAGGAGACGCTCAGGCCGGTCTTTCTGAGAGACGCAGAGCGGAGTGCGTGGGTCCCGGGCCTGCAGCAGTTGCTGCGGCGCATGGTGGCCTGGGGACGCTGCCTGCGGGGCCACGGCGAGCCAGAGCACATCCCCCTGCTGCTGCTGGAGCGCGTGCCCGGCGTCCCTGTCCCCTAGTCTGGGCCAGCTTGGCTTAGTGGACCGAAGGCCAGAGTGGACCCAGCCTGTCTGAATGGAGGCCCATGTGCGGGCATTGAAACCAGCGTGTCTGTGCCAGTTTTTAGCTAAGGAAACACTCTGATCCGCCCCCCTCCCCTACCCCACCAGTGGGAGGAACCCATGCAATCCACTGGGGAGGGTGGGGGGAGACCTGCGCAACCCACGGAAGGGAGGGCTGCCCAGCGGGTTCCATGGGAATAGAGGGGCCCACTGTCCTCCTGACACCCCCAGGAAGACCGTGGGAACTGCGCGGTTTTCAGTCCCAATCTGTGCAATGGTCCAGGCCCCAAACTGGTCCAGTTTGCCAGTGGTCAGCAAACTGCGGCTCCCGAGCCACATGCAACTCTTTGGCCCCTTGAGTGTGGCTCTTCGACAAAACACCAGGTACGGGGGTGCATGTACAGTGCGGTTGAAGGAGCCCCCTAATTAAGTTAATAACAAGTAAAACCTATATAGTTTAAGGTTAAAAAAAGTGGCTCTCAAAAGAAATTTCAATCGTTGTACTGTTGATATTTGGCTCTGTTGTCTAATGAATTTGCCGACCACTGTTCTAGGGTATTTAAAAAAGATATACATGTATATTTTTTCTTACCAAATAAAGAGGGAATATGCAAATCGACAATCACACCATCACAAGATGGCAGTACCCACAGCAGAGGCAGGGTTCCCATAACACAAGATGGCCGTGCCCAAATCCCACCGAAGAGAAGGTGTCTGTGTAAACAGTGAAATGCATGCCCTTAACGAAATTCAAGAGGTATTCACATTGCATGGAATGAGATGTTCACATTTCAAATTTCCAGACTACCCTTCATGAGTTACTATACAATACATGTGATGAATTGTATGAGCAGCAACAGGCACAGGTTTTGATAAATTCTCTGATGAACAGCTGGCAACCTTTCAGACTATAAGATCAAACTGCGTACCCCAAATGCTTTCTCATGGATGGTCCAGGTGGTAGTTATAAAGTTTTTAAAAAATATATTTTATTGTTTTCTTTTTTACAGAGAGGAAGGGAGGGAGGGAGATAGAAACATCAATGAGAAATATCAATCAGCTGCCTGCTGCACACCCCCCACTGGGAATGTGCCCACAACCAAGGTACATTCCCTTGACCAGAATCGAACCTGGAACCCTTCAGTCCACAGGCTGATGCTCTATCCACTACCAAGGCTGTAAGTTTTAGTACATTATATTAGAGGTCATGGTAGTACTGTTTTACCCACAGTGTCTACAGGAATCGTTGCAAATTTACTTTGTATTCCTAATATAAATTACCAATTCCATTAAATGAAACTTCCATTTCTAGACTCGATATAAAGAGTGAAGTGGCTAACACCTTTAAGAAGGCCCAACTTCTCATTAATGGTGAATGCACCATGGCATCCAATCATACTATGAACGCCATAGACAGATTGCTAAGAGAAATTATGAATTTGAACGTTGCATTTAGTGGGAAAGTTCTCCTTCTCGGAGGGGAGTTTGGACAATGTCTCGGGGTTGTGCTGCGTGCTATGCGATCGCCATAGTATAGACGAGTTTAAAGTACCGTAGTGTTTGGGGATGTTTCCGACAGTTGCCTCTTAAAACAAATATGAGATCAGAGGAGTCTGCTTACAGTGAATGGTTAGTAAAACTTGGGTATGGCAAACTTGATAGCAGTTTTCATTTAGGAATGGATATTGTTGAAATCCCCAGTGAACTGATTTGTAACAGATCTATTATTGAAGCTACCTTTGGAAATAGTATACTATAGATAATATTAAAAATATTTCTAAATATGCGATTCTTTGTCCAAAAAATGAGCACATTCAAAAATTAAATGAGAAATTTTGGATGTACTCTATAGAGATTTTCATATTTGAGTGATGATTCCATTGACTCAACAGATGCTGCTGCAAAGGAAAATTTTTCCATTGAATTTCTTACTAGGATTACTCCTCCGGGGATGCTGTCATAAATTAACATTGAAAGTGGGTGCAATCATCATGCTATTGAGAAATCTAAACAGTTAATGGGGTCTTTGTAATGGTACTATATTTATTATCAATGGATTACAACCTAACTTTATCGAAGCTGAAGTATTAACAGGATCTGTGGAAGGAGAGATTGTTCTGAGTCCAAGAATTGATTTGTCCCATCTGACACTGGCCTCCCATTTAAACTGATTGGGAGACAGTTTCCCGTGATGCCAGCATTTGCGATGACTGTTCATAAATCAAGGACAAACTCTAGGCAGAATAGGAACATTTCTACCTGAACCGTTTTGGGACATGGTCAGTTATTAGTTGCTTTCTCTTGAGTTTGAAGAGCGTGCGATGTTAAACTTGTAAATACTTCATCACAAGGGAAATTAGTCAAGCACTCTGGGTGTTTCCGCTCTTAATGTGGGGTATGGGGAGATACTGGAATAAATTTAATCACTTTATCAGTCATTGTCTGCATCAATGTTATTTTTACATCATGTTTTTGTTGTTTTCGTGTTTTTTTATTTTTATGTATTGTATCATTTTGTTATTGTTTATTAATTCATATATTATTTTATATATATTTTACTCATTTCCTTTCTTTTTTTAATATATATTTTATTGATTTTATACAGAGAGGAAGAGAGAGAGAGATAGTTAGAAACATCGATGAGAGAGAATCATCGATCAGCTGCCTCTTGCACACCCCCTACATGCCCTTGACCGGAATCGAACCCGGGACATTTCAGTACCCAAGCCGATGCTCTATCCACTGAGCCAAACCAGTTTCGGCTTACTCATTTCCTTTCATCTCTGACACTTCGATTATAGACAAAGGGCAAATAGCAATATTAAAATAGTTCCTCTAATTCTCTTTTAATGTGCATGAATTTTATGCATCAGGCCACTAGTATGTGTGTGTGTGTGTGTGTGTGTGTGTGTGTGTGTGTGTGTGTGTATACACACACATACATATATGTGTGTGTATATACACACACATATATGTTAGAGGCTCAGTGGTTGAGCGTGGACCTATGAACCAGGAGGTCACGGTTGGATCTGTGGTCAAGGTACATGCCCCAGATGCAGGCCCGATCCCTGGTGTGGGGCGTGCAGCAGGCAGCCGATCGATGATTCTCTCTCATCATTGATAATTCTCTCTCCCTCTCCCTTCCTCCCTGAAATCAATTCAAATATATTTTTTAAAAAGAAAGAAAGAAATGATGGTGGTGATCGCCATCTGCAGTTTGCAGAAGCTCCGGGGTGACCTCTGAGCTCCCGGGTGTGGTGGCTCCGCCATGACCTCCGAGGACGCCCGTCCTCAGTGGGCAGCGCCGAACCGTTATCCTGGGCCAGTGCCACGGGAGGGTGGAGCCACTTCCAGCGGGGAAGTACTCACCGCCCCATCCCTTTGGCTCCTCCATCTGTCTGTCTCCGGGTTGCGGTTTCGGTTCCTGGAATCTTGGCTCCTAAGGGGCTGATTTCTGTAGCTGGGTCCCCTCCACCGGCGTGGTTGATGTTGCTGGGGTGCAGGGTGCTCCTCGGCAGGGCCCGTGGGCGTAGGGGACCAGCGGCTGGCCTGTGTGAGCCCGTCTGTCTGGGGGAGGCAGGGAAGAGGGGGACTGGCGAGGGGCAAGGGGCGTTCCTTGCAGACAGCGAGGCCACCCACTCGTCCATCCTTGTTGCAAACACCCCTCTGGCCATGGTGACACACAGGTGTCTGCCAAGGAAAACCGGCTCCTGGTGTTTGACTTCTTAACCCCCTCACGCCCGGAAAGGAGCGTGCTGAGGATGTCACCCACAGGCCGTGCGGAATGTTCTAGGTGCATCGTGTCAGGTTTTCTAGGAAGAAGTAAAGAATTAAAAACCTCCCCCCTTGCCCGTGCCCCCTCTCCCCCCAAAATAGTGCAACCTGAGAGATGCAGTGTGTCTGCTGACCTGGAGGGCGGAGGTGAGCAGTCCACCCTTAACCAATTCTGTCACAGACGGCCGCCTTGGCCAATGCTCTCACAGATGGAGAGCAAGAACAGAGCTGAGCGCCTGCAATGGGAAGGTCTGTGGGTGCGGGGGTTGGGGGGCAGCAGCTTCCTGCCGAGTCCTCGCTTGCTGACAGTTCCCCCTAGATTTCCAGGCGACCATGCTGTGTTTGAAATTCAGGATGTCTGGGGACATGGCGCTCCAAGGAGGACCCAGCTCTCGCTCACGAGGAGAAATCCGAATTCCAGCTGCTTTTCTGGCGAGTGACTGTGTGACCTTGGGAAGTGCCCACCTGTCTGAGCACCGAGCCTACCTGGCCCTGCAGGCGGAGGGCTTCCTGCTTGGAAGGGTTTTGAGGACATTGACGGGACTGACCCCTCCAGTTTATTTATTTAAAAATATATAGTTTATTGATTTCAGAGAGAAAGGGACAGGGAGAGAGAGAAACATCAATGATGAGAGGAGAATCATCGATCGGCTGCCTCCTGCACGCCCCCCACTGGGGACTGAGGCGGCCATCCGGGCCTGTGCCCTGACCGGGAATTGAACTTGACCTCCTGGTTCAGAGGTCAATGCTCAACCACTGGCCACGCCGGCCTGGGCAGTTAGTAGCCTTTGTCTGAACCGCAGAGGTTTCAGCCTTTGTTTCTTTTCAGAAGAAACGGTAAACCACCAGACATTCTCTTTTGAGGCCGCTTCGGCGGGTGGGTGTTACATACGGGATGTGTGACTGAAACAAAGGTGCTGGGTTTCCTAAGTAAACACAATTGCCCCAGTACCAGCAGCCTTGGCCGCTGCTCTCCCACCGAAGCCGATGGGAGCGAAGCCACCGTCCTCCAGGCAGGCTCAGCCCGCTGGGCCGGGCCCTGGGCTTGCTGCCCAGCGCTCCGGGGCTGCTGACGGGATCCCGCAGCCAACAGCCATGGCCTGCACTTGACATTGGAGCAAGGGCTAGGGTGCCAAGGGCCCAGGGGGACCCCAGGGGGAAGGCCCAAGGGGCTGGAGGGCCTGTAATTGCTGTCGCTTGCTGCTCGTTGTCTCGGGGAGCCTCCAGCTGGGCTTGGAGGGAGCACATTTGGGGTCCCCGTCTTGTTATTTCACAACCCCAACCCCCCCTCCAGTTATGGAAACAGACGCCCCGAGAAAGCAGCGTGAACGTGTGGCGATCACTTAGAGCTTGTGATCTGGAAACTCCATGTGGAGTGGGAAAGCCGGTCCCGGGCTCCGGAAGTGCTGACACAGAGGCCGACAGCCCTTCCGGGTGGAATGGGGGTCCCCCACCCCCAGGGCTGCAGACCCGCCAAACCCGGTGGGAATCTCCATCAGTTACCTGGGCCAGCGGCTTTCAGCCCTTTTCATCTCATGGCACACACAAAATACTGCAATTCTGTGGCACACCATATATTATATATATATTTGCCAATCAGGCAAAAAAAAAAAGTAGATATAGTTTTGATTCATTCACCCGGGGGCTGTTGTTGTTGGCTGTTGTCATTTTTAAATTGGACAATCTCAGGGAAAAGAGGTTAGTCTCCCTGAATAGTCACGTATTTGGATGTTTTGCCAAGTCCTGTGGCACAGCCGTTGAAAACCTCTGACCTGGGCGGATCTCACTTCTCCGTGGACATATCGGTTTCGTACTTCCGCTCCAGTCACAGGACAGTGTCTGCTTCCCCATCGCACTGCACTGGGACCCGGGACACACTCTGTGGGCTAGCCTCTCTCCATTTCTAAAAAAAAGTTTTTATTGATATTTGAGAGAGGAAGGGAGAGAGCGAAAGACATAGAAACATCAATGAGAGAGAAGCATCATTGATTGGCTGCCTCTTGCACGCCTGCTACTGGGGATCAAGCCTGCAAACGGGGCCTGTGCCCTGACGGGGAATCGAACCAGCGACCTCCTGGTTCCTGGGTTGACGCTCAACCACTGAGCCACACTGGCCAGGGCGTGTGGCTGTGTCCGTGTCCCCTTCCCCCTGCATTTCCCTTTTCCTTTGGCAATCCTCTGTGGGTTCCCTCTGCCATGACTTTACGTGGGTCTGAGCTGTACACAGTTCCCATGCAGACTGTTGAGGGACTGTTCAAATACCGACTCCTGTCTTCCACTTCACCAACACACTGGCATCATCTAAAAAGTCACAGACGGCAGAAACAGGTTTGGCTCAGTGGATAGAGTATCGGCCTGCGGACTGAAAAGTCCCTTGTTCAATTCTGGTCAAGGGCATGTGCCTTGGTTGCGGGCACATCCCCAGTAAGGGGTGTGCAAGAGGCAGCTGATGGATAATTCTCTCTCATCAATGTTTCTAGCTCTCTATCCACCTCTCTTCCTCTCTGTAAAAAGTCAATAAAATATATTTTAAAAATAAAATAAATTAAAAATAAAAGTCACAGACAGCACAAGGAGAGCGGAAGTCGGACTCAAAAATAACTCAAAGACTAAGCACAATTGTGCTGAGCCCTGGCCGTGTGGATTCCCAGGCAGGGCACGTGCCCAGGTTGTGGGCTGGATCCCCAGGGGCGGATGTGCAGGAGGCAGCTCATCCATTGTTCCTCTCTCTCATAATCAATAAAAAAAAATCTTTAAAAATAAATAAATGAAACAAACACGCTTACATGTAGACACGGCAGGTCACTGCCCCGACAGTGGCAATGCGGTTACCAGCTATCAGAGCTGCTTCCTCGCTGCCAGGGCTGGAGATGGCACATTCCGCCCCAGGAGCTCCGGCCGCCTTGGCCCTTCCCTCGGCTCCCTGTCCTCGTGGCCAGGCCCTCCTGTTCCGGCCAGAGCACCCCGCTGTGGGTCTGGTCCTCCCCTTTCCTCCTAAAGCCCCACGTTTGTCCGCTTTGAACCCTCCAGCCCCTCTCCCCTCGCTGATCTCCCATCTGGGAGGCAAACCAGGTTCCCAGCGGATTCCCGGACAGGGTGATGTCCCCACGCCCCCCTGGCGTGGCCTGTCCCTTCTGCTCGGCGATAGAGCCTTCAGCAGCAGTGTCCGCTGTGAAGAGGGTGCTGTGTCTGTCGCCCTCAGAGGCCTGTGCTGAGGCTGACATGCCATCGTGTGTGGAGTGAGAGCCAGGACGGAAGGCGATGGTGGTGAAGGCGCCGATGGTGTTAACACCAGGGCGTTCCCCTCGGTCCTTGCACCCCAGCTCCACCTCTGAGCTCCACGTGCCAGCGCGGGCACGCACAGCCGCTCCCGCTGTCCGCAGTTCTGCTCTCTGCAGTCTCACTCGCCCACGGTCAGCTGCAGCTCAGAAATATCAATGGCCCTCGATGGTGTGGCTCAGTGGACACGTCACTGGCCCACAGCCTGAAAGGTTCTGGTTCGATTCCTGTCTAGGGCACGTGCTTGGGTTGCAATCCCCAGCAGGGGGCGTGCAGAGGGCAGCCGATCAATGATTCTCTGTTATCATTGATGTTTCTGTCTCCCTCTCCTCTCTGAAATAAAAATATATTTAAAAAATATTAGGTGGGCCGAAACTGGTTTGGCTCAGTGGATAGAGCATCAGCCTGTGGACTGAAGGGTCCCAGGTTTGATTCCGGTCAGGGGCATGTACCTTGGTTGTGGGCACATCCCCAGTGGACTGTGTGTGTGTGCATGTGTGCATGCAGGAGGCAGCTGGTCGATGATTCTCTCTCATCAATGTTTCTAACTCTCTATCCCTCTCTCTTCCTCTCTGTAAAAAATCAATAATAATATTAGGTGGAAGGTTCCAGAAATAAATAATTGACAAATGTTATAATCGCATGCCACTCTGAGTACCTCCCTTATCTCATCACATAGGCATTGCATCATCTCACATCCCAGGAAGAAGGGGAGTCAGGACAAGGAGATAATTTGAGAGAGAGCCCCCTGTCATAAAACTGTTATCACAGTAGATGGTTATAATTTTTCTTTTCTGTTAGGATTGTCGTTAATTGATTACTGGGCCTAATTCATAAAATACACTTGGCCACAGGTGTGGACACGTGGGAAGAGGAATTGGGAATTGATCAGTTGCAGAAACCTTGGGGAGAATGCTGTTTCCACAGGCCGTGGTTTTGGGGGGCCCCTCGGAGGCCCTGAGAACAGGCTGCACGAACAGTTCAATGGCCTTGACAGAGGAGTCTGCCCGCACGGAGTCGCCGGAGCAGCACACACACATTTGCGGGTGCAGCTTCCCTAGGTCCTCGGTGCGGAGTTCACTTCCCTGATCCGGAGCCGGGCCTGTCCCAGGACGCGTTTATGGAATCAGCATTTCATCGCAAACCATCCGAGAGAACGTGTGGTCCTTATAAAAGGAGCGGTTCGGAGGGTCACCTTGTGGAGTCCGGGTCGCAGAATGAGGGCAGCTCCACCGAGAGAGAAGGCGGAGTCTGTTCTGTGGTGTTCAAATCCCACACCGGCTCCTGGCCGGCTATCCAGGGAGTGGCCGGCGTGGGCCTGGGGGCCACTCTCCCCCCTCTCGCCTCTGCTTACAAATACCCCGGTTCACACCCAGGGGTGGTGCCACCCTAGCCTGGCAGGACTGAGCGTGGGCGGCCCCCTCCCCCGTCCCTGGCTGCCTGGGAGCAGGTGGCTGAGACGGGGAGGGACGGGCTGCAGAAGGGACAGGACTGTCTCCTGGACAGCGTCCCTGGGCGTGTGCTTGCTCCTCCTGAGCTCGCTGACCTTCACCGCTCCTTCCACCCAAGCCCACAGCCATCTGCTCCTTCTCCCCGATCTGCACCCAGCCTTTTCCTGGGAGAGTGTCCGGGCCTGGGAGCTCGCGGGGCTGGTCAGTAGGGCTAGGCCTTCAGGCGCTGTGGGGTCTCCTCTTAGGAGCACCCCCCGAGCTGTCAGGGTGGGGCTGGGGTGAGCTCGCAGAATCGGGGAGGATCCCAGAGCAGAGGGGGAGGTCCCTGAATAGAGGGGTGTCTGTCTGGAGACGCTCAGAGCTGGTCTGTCCCGGAGATGCTCAGGGCCAGTCTGTCCAGAGGGGGGAGGTCCCTGAGCAGAGTGGGGGGTCCCAGAGCAGAGGGGGAGGGCCCTGAGCAGAGGGGGGAGGGCTCTGAGCAGAGGGGGGGGTCCCAGAGCAGAGGGGGAGGGCCCAGAGCAGAGGGGGGAGGTCCCTGAGCAGAGGGGGGAGGGCCCTGAGCAGAGGGGGGGTCCCAGAGCAGAGGGGGAGGGCCCAGAGCAGAGGGGGGAGGTCCCTGAGCAGAGGGGGGAGGGCCCTGAGCAGAGGGGGGGTCCCAGAGCAGAGGGGGAGGGCCCTGAGCAGAGGGGGGATCCCTCAGCAGAGGGGGGGTCCCAGAGCAGAGGGGGGAGGTCCCTGAGCAGAGTGGGGGGTCCCAGAGCAGAGGGGGGAGGGCCCTGAGCAGAGGGGGAGGGCCCTGAGCAGAGGGGGGATCCCTCAGCAGAGGGGGGGTCCCAGAGCAGAGGGGGGAGGTCCCTGAGCAGAGGGGGGGTCCCAGAGCAGAGGGGGGGTCCCAGAGCAGAGGGGGGAGGTCCCTGAGCAGAGGGGGGGTCCCAGAGCAGAGGGGGGAGGCCTGACCCGAACCCTTCCTCCGGGTTCCACCCCTCTGCTCAGGGACACCCCCCCTCTGTTCTAGGACCTCCCCCCTCTGCTCTGGGACCTTCCCCCCCCCCCCCCCCCCCCCCCCCCTCCCCGGCTCTGCAGGCTGGATGTCAAGGTCAAGGTGCCAGGGCCTGGCTTCTCGGAGGCCTCTCTCTGGCTTCCTCCCGGAGGCTCCCATGACCTTCCTCTGTGTCCGTGTCCTGATGGCCCATCCGGACTCCGGTCACCCTGGACCGGGGCCGCCCTCATGGCCTCACAGGGACGGAACTGCCTTTGGGACCTGTCTCACACACAGCTCCACTCCGGGTGCGAGGGCTTAGGATGCCTTTTGGGGGGAGGGCACAGCTCAGCTCTTAAGGGGTGGAGAGCCATCAGGAAGCATGTGGGCACCCCGGGCGCCATGTCCACACTTACGGAGTGTCAGCGCCCCGGGCACCGTGTCCACGCTCACGGCGTGTGGGCGCCCCGGGCACCGTGTCCACGCTCACCGGCTGTGGGCGCCCCGGGCACCGTGTCCACGCTCACAGCATGTCGGCGCCCCGGGCACCGTGTCCACGCTCACGGCGTGTGGGCGCCCCGGGCACCGTGTCCACGCTCACCGGCTGTGGGCGCCCCGGGCACCGTGTCCACGCTCACGGCGTGTGAGCGCCCCGGGCACCGTGTCCATGCTCACGGCGTGTGGGCGCCCCGGGCACCGTGTCCACGCTCACCGGCTGTGGGCGCCCCGGGCACCGTGTCCACGCTCACGGCGTGTGGGCGCCCCGGGCACCGTGTCCACGCTCACAGCATGTCGGCGCCCCGGGCACCGTGTCCACGCTCACGGCGTGTGGGCGCCCCGGGCACCGTGTCCACGCTCACGGCGTGTGAGCGCCCCGGGCACCGTGTCCACGCTCACCGGCTGTGGGCGCCCCGGGCACCGTGTCCACGCTCACCGGCTGTGGGCGCCCCGGGCACCGTGTCCACGCTCACGGCGTGTGAGCGCCCCGGGCACCGTGTCCACGCTCACCGGCTGTGGGCGCCCCGGGCACCGTGTCCATGCTCACGGCGTGTGGGCGCCCCGGGCACCGTGTCCACGCTCACCGGCTGTGGGCGCCCCGGGCACCGTGTCCATGCTCACAGCGTGTGGGCGCCCCCGGCGCCATGTCCACGCTCACGGCGTGTCGGCGCCCAGGGCACCGTGTCCACGCTCACCGGCCGCGGGGGCCAGGCCTGACCTGGAGCTGAGTCCTGGCAGAGCGCCCGCACTCCGCCCGGAACACGGGCCCAGGGGGCTGGTGAGGAGGGTTATTGGCTATTGTGATCTTCAGCTTTTCCTTACTTTGAGAAAATTGACTAGTGCAAAAAAAGTACATAAAGGAGCAGGACAAAAGAGGCTTGCTTTTTTATTTAAATACCCCCACCACACACACACCCCCCAAAAAACATCTTATGTTTGTGACCAGAAAAAAAAGTTGTTGAAAAAATTCAATCCCAATCTGAAAAGGAGGAGAATCTTTGAGATCTTTCCTGAAACTCTGGTTCCCTATTGAAAGGAAAAGAATAGGGTACCCCTGAAACCAGTTCACAAGATTGGAGATTCCGGGGCACACAACCTGGACCCGAAACCGGAGCCCCAAACTGATGCTGGTCTGTCTGGGAGACGCTCAGAGCTGGTCTGTCCGGGAGACGCTCAGGGCCAGTCTGTCCATATAGACGCTTAGGCTGGTCTGTCCCAGAGGGAGACGCTCGGGCAGGTCTGTCTGGCAGATGTTCGGAGCCGGTCTGTCCAGGAGACGCTCAGGGCCGGTCTGTCTGGCAGACGAGCAGGGCCAATAAAAGCCCCATAATATTCAATTAATTGCAATAAAAATAGTTGTCCTCTCTCTATCTTAAATAATGAAGAGACTATTAGGATGGACTAAGCCCGTGGTCAGCAAACTGTGGCTCGCAAGCCACATGCAGCTCTTTGGCCCCTTGAGTATGGCTCTTCCACAAAATACAAGGGCCTGGGCAAATCTATTTTGAAGAAGTGTCATTAGAAGAAGTTTAAATTTTAAAAATTTGGCTCTCAAAAGAAATTTCAATTGTTGTACTATTGATATTTGTCTCTGTTGATTAATGAGTTTGCCAACCACTCTAAGCATTTGAATAGAAATATCTTCTCAGCTAATATGGCACAGGGAAGTGAACTAAGGGTTTTATGGTGCAGCCCAGAACTCTGCTTTAATATGGCTACAATATTTTCTTGTTTAGCAAAGACAAGGCAGATGAGAATATTTCCTTATAGAACCTTACATCACTGAGACTATCTTCTGCTATGCAAGCACATTTTTTTAAAATATATATTTTATTGATTTTTTACGGAGAGGAAGGGAAAGGGATAGAAAGTTAGAAACATCGATGAGAGAGAATCATCGATCAGCTGCCTCTTTCACACCCCCCACTGGGGATGTGCCTGCAACCAAGGTACATGCCCTTGACTGGAATCGAACCCAGGACCCTTCAGTCTGCTTGGCTGACGCTCTATCCACTGAGCCAAACCAGTCTTGGCTATGTGAGCACATTTTATATCCATTTAAAATCATGTAAATATAACCTTAAACACCATCATAAAATAGGCAAAGTATCCCATATAAAAAAGGGTAATATGCAAATAGACTGAACGGCAGAACTACCAATCAAAGTATAATATGCTAATGATATGCTAAGGCTGCTCAACTGCTTGCTATGAGGTGCACTGACCACCAGGGGGAAGATAGTTGACTGGTCAACCAGTCGCTATGCCATGCACTGACCACCAGGGGGCTGATGCTCCAACCAATAGGTTAGCTTGTTGCTGGAGTACGGCCTATCGGGACTGAGTGAGAAGGGCCAGACAGGCCCTGGAGCCCTCCCGTGGTCCCAGTCCAATCATTGTACTGGTGAGATCCCTCAACCTGGCCTGCACCCTCTCGCAATCCAGGACCCCTTAGGCAATGTCAGAGAGCCAGTTTCAGCCAGATCTCACAGGCCACACCCCTTGGGAGGGTGCTAGATGCAGGCCTCATTGCTAGTGAGCGCTGTTGCAGTAGTGCAAGCCTCTCCCAATTGGAACTGATTGGGCAGGAACCTGCAGCAGGCACAGTGGGGCTGGGATGAGCGGGAGAAGCAGGTAGGAGCTGCAAGCAGCGTTGGACTACGAGTTTCAGCCTGATCCCTGCAGGCCATCTAAAGGGACCCCACCTGTGCACAAACCTGTGCACCAGGCCTCTAGGCATATTGTAAAATTATTAGGCTCTTAAATCAGCAGACATAAATCCTGTTTCTGATTTGTAATAATTATGTAACATTTTCAAGTTTCCTTATTAGTAAATTGCAACATTCAAATAAAATAAGATATAAATAAATTTTATCTCAGCTATTACAACAGGATTTACATATTATTCAATTAATATATTACAATTGCTTCACTTGATGAAAAAATTTTAAAAATAGTTTTTATTGATTTCAGAGAGAAAAGAAGGGAGAGAGAGAGAGATATATAAACATCAATGATAAGAGAGAATCTCTGATTGGCTATCTTCTGCATGCCCCCTACTGGGGATTGAGCCCACAACCTGGGCATGTTTCCTGACCAGGAATTAAGGGAATGGAAAAGTAACCTGCTAGTTCATGAGTTGAAGCTCAACCACTGAGTCACACCAACTGGGCTTTGATGAAAAATGTTTAGTAGAAAATTTATAACAATATGCAAATATTTCTATTGAATGACCGGAACCTTTAAGTATGTAAGTACTTCCTCCTGTACTATAACTTAATTTGCTATAACTTCAATTTGGAGCTAAAAAGATGGCTAAAGAATGTACCTATCTGTGTATATTAAAACATTTTCCTTTACCAAAGTCCTCTACTTATTTTTAATTAATGATTTTTATACATAATTTTTTAAATGCATTGTAAAACTTCTAACACATATATATGCATTTTCTGAAACATTAATGTTTACTAGGGTTAGTAATTGAACTGGTTATTCCTTCTTTCCAATTATTCAATCGCAGATCTAGTGTATATAAATCAAGAAAAGAAAAAGAGAAGAGAAACATGAAGGCATTATTCTGGATAATTTAGTCCCAGAAGAATTTGACTGCAATATAATGTCCCATCTTTCCTCCATCATTTCTATCCTCCCTGCTTCACTTAAAAGTGTCTTCATGTAACACAACCCCATGGCTACAGCAATAGTACTCTTAAGACAACTCCTTAAGCAGGTTGCAAAAGGCAGCCTCATAGGTTTGTAACTTACACGCCCTTCCTAAAACTAAGCCAGAAAATTAGCTGTGACCAAAGCTCCTGAGCGGCTACCACAATTTACCTCAAACCACCCTGTGGATTTGGTTCCAGCCACATCCCTGTGTGCTCATTCTGTGAGTGCTAGTCCCTAGTTCAACATCCCAATTGCAGAATCCCACACTGTCTTTATCACATCACTCATTCTTGTGAATTATGATATAGATGGCCTTGCCACCTTGTTGTCAATCTGTCTATTCTGCCCAGTATTCCGACTACTCTCCAAATATAGGTCTAATGTTGTCCGATTAGTTCCCACTACCCTTGCTCCCTCAATGTCTCAGTTTTGTCTAAACTTCATCAGTTTCGCCTCTAAACCTTTTGCCCCTAAATGGACCTGCCAGAACTCACTTTCTCTCCACATGTTACTTCAAATGAGGATTGACTAGATTTGCGTCTTCTGTACCCTACCTCATTCCAGGTTGTGCGTTCCTTTCTTCTCTGTACCATATACTGAGTGTTCCCTCTCCTCATGTCTGTCCTACTGCTGTAGGTTTTTCTCTTCTCTATCAACTCTTCTAATGACCCATCATAACTGTGCCACCTTCTTTGGCTTTAGCTTCAAGATACATTCTGATTTTTAATTTACATTTGTGTTTATTTTGATTTGTACACACATGGTGATTGAGTCTTTACTTAATATTTTTAATTCTTTTCTGAAAAATGGACACTAACAATACAATATGTATTCTAAAAAAAAAAAACCCAGTCTCACCCACTAAAAAAAGGTAACACTCTGTAACACAGCTGGATTCATGGACATGAAATCAGGGAAGTCACACAGTGCCCCATGATGAGAAAGGATTCCATGCTTGGCTTAAAGATCTACTGTCACCATATTAAAATTCTTAATAGTTTCAGATTTGAACTTGTATTATGACACGAGTCCAATGGAATAATGGAGCATGCGCATGAATGGAGAAGTTACCTGCTACATTGACGTTCATTGTTCTTGGTCACCCTGCTTCCATACAGTATTTGAGGTCCCCACAGCACAGAATTGCACTGGACTCGTGAAGCATGGGAAGTCAGTGAGACTCAAACTGAGTACAAGATAAGCTTGCTTTCTCTACTGGTGAGAAAGCAGACACATTGCCAACCCAGAGAGGTCACCCTTTTCATTAGTATCAGAAGCTGCTTAAATATAGAAAAGCAGTAGCATGTTGAGGAACACAAATACCAAAGGGATCCTTTCATCTACTTTCTTGCTTGTGTTATATCTCTGTGTTAGCCAACCATGTACAATGAAAATGAAAATGAAAATGATGGTACATGGTTGCTGTACGTAGAAGTAAAGGGTAAGACAGGGCAACTCTGTACTTTCTTTTACTTTCAGTCCTTCCTGACTTACCAAAAGCTAAAGGTAGAATTTTTTCGTAAAATCGTGTATATCAAAAGTAAAATAAAAACAATTCGGTTAGTTTTGTGCAGTTAGTTTTGTCTTTATCCACTATTCTGATAAGGACACAATGCATAGGCATATGTAAGGTGAAAAACACAAATTGTGCAATTTTAGTAACTTAATGAATTCAATGCTCTATATTTGCATTTAAAACTCGCATTCCACAATATAAAGATTGATGGTAAAATCTATACTAATAATTTATATATAAAGTTTTAGTTAGAAATTAAATAAAGGAACAAATATAGGTCGAGAGAGAAACTGCAGGAGAAATTTAAAAGTTTATATGGCAAGTTTTTCCTCCTTTTTAAACAAATGGATCTCTCAATTATGTAGATGGCTCTAATCCTTAATAATGTATTTGAATGCACGACTCAGACTACAACTAATTAATCTTCTTGGGTTTTTGGTGGCTACAATGTATTGATTAGGAGAGTAAGCTTACTTCATTTCTTCTCTAGGGATGTCCATGGTTGACAAAAATGTACTTGTTGGTTTTCTCTCCCCCCTCCCCACCCTTTGCTTTTATCTCTGCCCTTCCTCTCAGTAAAGCACTGTAGAAAACTTAGCAGTGTTTCTTCTTGATCAATGAGAGGTCTCCCTTTTCCAACAGCATTTTCCATAGCAGACTCTGTCCCCTAAGGTCTTAAACACATGGATTCTTCTATTCTGCTATTTTTCTTCATTTAGTATCTCATCTTAGCACAAGAGGAAAAATAGATTATTTATCAAGGTGTGGTATCACTGCTGTTACACACACAACATGCTGGCTCTCTGTTTCTTTCCTATACTCAGTAGGATAAAGTAAAAAGTATCCTAATATATGTTTTTCTGCTGTTTTTCCCCAGAGTGTTTATTGTTGTCTTTTCCTCCAGCTCTATGAATAACCTTACAGCTACCTTTAGTTTAAAGTAAAAATCGGGTTCTAGAATGAACTTTTTATGTGGTGGATTGTACTTCACCTTTCTGATCCTGAGGCCCACACAATTTAAGTCTTATCTTTGAGTAAAACTTTCAAAATAAAATTAATTTGCCTCACTTTTCTCCAGTTTAATTTCAGCAGTTAATGTGACAGTTGCTAGATCTTTTGAGTTTTTTTTAATATATATTATTTGATATCTGCAGGTTATCTGTATTTGGACTTATATTAGAATGACATTTGAAACATCTGTTTAAAACTTAGTTTAACATGTTAAATATTATGTATATATAAAATAAATTCAGAAAAAAAGAAAATAATATTAAATAAAAATAAATTTCTCAAAGCATCCTAGAATATAACTTATTATTGGCTTAGCCATTAAATTTTAGGGTGCTTTGTTATATAGCAAAATCTAACTGATATAACCCAAACCCTATACTTTATCATGGCTAATCATACTATGACCTGGGCAATAATTGCAATCAAATAGGTTTATAGGTTTCTATTTGTGTGTGTGTGTGTGTGTGTGTGTGTGTGTGTTTGGGTGTGTGAGGAGAGGAGGCAGTTGCATACAGCATGGTTTTCACTTTTTCAGACTTATTCATGTAAAATAATTTAATAATACATATTTTATAGATAAGTGGGGGAAATATAATTTTCTAATATTACTTTTTACTGACATTAATTTCTAATGCTTTGCATTTTTCTTTCAGTTGATGCTAATTGAAAAAACATCCTGAGAAAATGTATGACAGTTTTTAATAAAGTCAATGTCAGGCTATTTCTCCATTAGCTAATAAGCAACCACTTCAGGTTTCCACACATCTATTAGATTTTTCCAAGAAAAAAAGTTACCATAGCAACTTCAGAATTATATTATTTTAAACTATTATTAGTCACCAACATTTATTTAAATATGAATACATGTATAAATATATCAACTCATGATTAAATACATCTGTTCATGATAAATTAGGTTGTAGCATTTGTAACACTGCTGCTTTTTAAAATAAATATTATTGCTTGATCCAAATACTTATAATCATTTCAACTATAGAAACAAATATCTATAAAGCCAGCGAGGCAGTGAATCTCAGAGCCCTGACAGTATACAAAACCTCCACTGATCCTACAGCCTCCCTGTCAGAAACTGAAAGAAGCTCTGAGAGGTCCAGGATGGAATATTATACAGGAAGCCATAATAAATACACAAGAACTCTGCACCCCAATTCCCACGTCTTAACCACTAATTACTAGAAAAGAGACAACAACAAGTATGGATTTGGCACAGAAACAATCCCACTACTGCAATTCTAAGTATCCTGTTACTTATTACACAAAAGAGTTGAAAGAATGTGGCTTAGAATCCTCAGGCCTAGACTTAGTGACTGATAAGTACCTTTGAAATTGTTCTTAGAGGCTCTTTTTAGTTGAGCAAACCATTCCATCTTTTAAAAGTACATATGTGAACTAGTGAGAAGTTCTCTTAATCATTCTTCTTGTCTACAATACTCTCCAACTAGTCCATTGTCTTAAGGGTTGTTTTCCTGAAAATGCTATCTAGCCAAGTAACTCTCCTGCTTTAAAATGCCTTGGGCTTCCCCACTGTCCACATCATCAGGAGAACAGAGCCCTTATCGTGGTGAGGAGTCAGCTCTTGTAAAAAACAAACAAACGAACAAACAACTGTGTTTTTTCAGGCCCAAATATAGGCAATTACAAATGCTTCAGGGGAAAAAAAGCTGCCTAGCTCCCCCACCTTCACACACACACACACACACACACACACACACACTATCACACACACTCACACTCTCATACACACACCAGTCTGGGTACACGGCCAAAGCATTACAGTTTCTACCATAAATGTTATTGAGTTGTAGTCAAGGACCCCATCCCCCTGGCTGGCCACGTCTTTGGCTAATTTGCATTCCTACCTAGTCCAAGTGCCTTCATTCCTAGATATCTTTATCTGAGGCCTTGGGTCAAGGTCCTTTTCAGGCAGCTCTGAGGAAGCTGCCTCATGGGGAGAGCCCTGAAGACACTTTCCCAGGCTGACTCAATACCCAGGATTTTCCACTCCCAGACCTTCCCCCCTCACCCGTTCCCTAACTTTAGGGTTCATAACACTAAAGTCTTAAGTCACCTTAAGTTGGGGCTTCACCAACAGTGAGATCTCATCCATGCCTCCTTTGATCCACCTGTGTACCTTTCCATGGGAAAAATGAAACAGAAAACCCATGTTTTATCTGAGTATTACTTACATTGTAGTAAGTAATTACTGGCTGTCCCCTCCATTTTTTGCTTGCTGCTTTAATTCTTTAACCAGTTGCTCAGATAGATGTCAGCTCAGCTCCCTGACTCCCACCTCAGCTGAATTCCGAGCTCATGGAGCCCTGTCAGGGTCTGTCAAAGTTTGCTCCAGTAAATGTTCAGGGCATCTTTTCCCTCTGCAACTACCTTCATACCCCAGATTCAGCCAAATTGTACCTGCATCCCTTTACAAATGTATTCTTTCTTACTCAGAACCTTCCCTTTCTCCCTGCTACTAAGTAATAGAAAAATAATGAATATTACTAATGAACAACTGAGACATCACTTGCTCTCTAAAGTTCTTCCCCCGCTCACTTATATGGGATTTCCTTTATGCTCCCCCAATTTTATAGGAGTTTTACCCCAGTTTTATATACATCAGTTATACTGAGAATTATGTTTTTCATGATATAAAACTTATGAATTGTTTATTTCTGAAATTTTCTACTAAATATTTTCAGACCACAGTTAACTGAAGGTAACTGAGTCAGGGAAAGTAAAACTGAGGATAATTGGAAAAAACTACTGTATCTTAAATTTGTTCTGCATAGTTAATGATAAAACATGGCAATCCAATGCAAACATGATTTTTAAATACCGGTAAATGTTAGTATTTTAGCCATTATGGAAAATATCATTCATTTTAATATCTATCATTCCCAGACACACACACACACACACACACACACACACACACACATACACAACTGTATCTAAAATGTGGTCAGACGCCAGAACCGGTTTGGCTCAGTGGATAGAGTGTCAGCCTGTGGACTGGAAAGTCCTGGGTTCGATTCCGGTCAAGGACATGTATATTGGTTGCGGGCACATCCCTGGTGGGGGCTGTGCAGGAGGCAGCTGGTCAATGTTTCTCTCTCATCGATGTTTCTAGCTCTCTATTCCTCTCCCTTCCTCTCTGTAAAAAATAAATAAAATATATAAATAAATAAATAAATAAATAAATAAATAAATAAATAAAATGTGGTCAGACACCTTTGCAGACAAGAATAGCATCTAAGATAACGCAACAGTGATCCAACGGTTCTTCTTTCCTTCTCCCCCCCATATCCTTTAGTTTTGTGGGTCTTTTTTTTTTTAAATAATATTTTTTTTATTTTTCTATTACAGTTGATATATACTATATTATGTGTCTCGGGTATACAATTAAATGATTAAACATTTATATAACTTATAAAATGATGATCCTGATGAATCTAGTACCCATCTGACACCATACATACTTATTATAATATTATTGAGTATATTCCTCATGCTTTACATTATATATCAATGACTATTCTAATACCAAAATGTATTTCTTTTTCTTTAAATCCTTACTAGAAGACATGCTTTTATTGATTTGAGAGAGAGAGAAAGAGGGAGAAAGAAACATCAATGTGAGAGCAAAACATCGATCAGATGCCTTCTGCATGTGCCCGGACTGGGGATAAAACTCCAACCTGGGTATATGCCCAGACTGGGAATTGAATTCTTGACATTTTGATGTATGGGACGATGCTCCACCCAACCTTGCCACACTGGCCTGAGCCTAATTTTATTTCTTAACCCCTTCACCTTTCTCACCATAGCCCCAACCCTCCTTCCATCTGGCAATCCTTACAATGCTCTCTGTATCTATGAGTCTGTTTCTATTCTGCTTGTTTATTTTATTTTCTAGATATCACATATAAGTGAAATCATACAACATTTGTCTCTCTGACTTATTTCATTCAACACAATACCTTCCAGGTCCATACAAGTTTGGCAAATAAAAAATTTTAATTATTTTGCATGGCTGAGTAATATATCATTATATATATATATATATATATATATATATATATATATATATATATATATAATGATATATTATGTGTGTGTGTGTGTGTGAGTGTGTGTGTGTGTGTGTGTGTGTGTGTGTGTGTAATTTCTTCTTTATTGATGGACACAAGTTACTTCCATATCTCAGCTATTGTAAATATTGCCACAATGAACATATGTAGTGTTTTTCGTTTCTTAAGAGAAATAATCACAAGTAAAATTGCTGAATCCTTTGTGTGTTTTTTTAATAGTCTTTGTTTTAAAATCCATTTTGTGTTATAAGTATTTATATTCTAGCTTTTTTTATTTTCATCTATAGCTACAATCTCTGCTGGTCTCCAGAGACAGAATTTATAAGAATTTCTCTTCCTGGCACTAACACCCACAAATGAACCACTGTCACATGTTTTGCTTATGTCAAACTCTATTCATTTGATTCTTGGTTTCAAACTCCCAAATTTTTGTTTCATTTAAAAATTTTCATATATTATAATTTTTAAACTTTATTTTATTTTTGCTCACTTATCTATTTTGCTTTATTTATTCCACTTCCCTCATTTGTATTCACACATACTTTTATAAGGTGGCATTTTTATTTTAAAAATGCTTATGCAATTGTAATGGCTTTCTTTAGGTAGTAATATAATAAAAATCCTGTCATAATCTGAAATAGTGTCAAAGCCTTATGATATTTAAAATAAATTCTCTTTCATATTTCCCATTTGTGGTTTTTGCATGAGATTCTAACTTTTTTTATGTCACTTAGCTAATGTTTACTGGTAAAAAAGTATAAAGCCAGGAATGTTGTTACAAAACAAAAACAAAAAACTGTTCTCAAAAGTCGTTAGTTTAGAAAATTAAAATCCCTGTCTGCAAATATTTGTTACAACCATGATAAGCACAACTCAAAAATAAGGACTTTGACACCAAAGTCCTCCTGACGCTTAAAGGATGCATCTAAGGTTGTCAGTCCAAATATAAATCACCTCTTACATTCCAGTTCCGAAACTAGGAGTTAAGATATCCAGTAGTGAACAAAACTAACATGGTCTCTACAGGTTGAGAAGGAAGATTTAGCAGGAGGGATGGAAGATGAGGGAAGGAGGAAATTAAGACTGAGGGCAGGACATGTTGAAAGTTGTAAAGCCATGAGACAGTATGGTGAGACATACATATGGAAAAGTCAACATCTGTTTTTTGTTTTCAGTCTGTTTGCCCGTGCTTTCTTTTGTGATGAGTGCTTAAAGTATGATAGAAACACTAGATACAGAGTTAACTGTTCTAACAGTCTGCATTGCACAAAGGCTCCTTTTTCTCCACATCCTCTCCAGCACTTGTTGCTTGTTGATTTGTTGATGATAGCCATTCTGACAGGTGTGAGATGGTACCTCATGTCCTTTTGATTTGCATCTCAAATTCATGCACTGGGCCTCTAGTCATATATAATTTCTAAATGAGAGGTAGAAGCTTTTAGACTGCTCTCATGGGAATAATGATTATTCATCTGAACTTTGTTAGTATAGCCATTTGGATCTTTGAAATGTTTTTATTATTCCCTCAGCCCAGAGAGTTCCCCCTCACAGTCCAGGACCCCTTGGGGGATGTCCGACTGAGGGGCCTAAGCTGTCAGTTGGACATCCTTAGCACTGCTATGGAGGCAGGAGAGGCTCCTGCCACATTGCTGCACTGGCCAGCGATGAGCCCAGCTACTGGCTGAGTGGCTCTCCCACTGTGGGAGCACAATGACCCCACATTGAGCATCTGCCCCCTGGTGGTCACCGTGCAACATAGCGACCATTCATTCTGCCATTCAGTTGATTTTCCCATTAGCCTTTTATAATATATCAATAGGATGACTTAGGCTGCAGTTGGTAAAATGAGAGGAGCTCCACTCCCCTCTTTATTTAAGTAACTAGCAAATACAAATGGGAAGTTTAGTCACAGAAAGATCATCCTGGCTTCCAAAGTGACAAGCAAGGCAGGCTTTCAGAATCAGATATATCTATGTCCTAGGTCAAAGGCTGTGCAGTTTAGAAGTAAAAGCAGAGACTCTGGAGCTAGACTGACTGGGCTTCATGACTCACCAGTTGTGTGGCTTTGGGAAAGTTACATAACATCTCCTTTTAAATGGGAATAATTCTGACCAATAGCACAGGGCTGGTTGTGTTTATTAAACAAGTTAGCATGTGAAACTAATAGAACACTGTATGTACATAGAAACAGCCATATAAATATTAGCTAGTATTTTATCTTTCTTGCAGCAAAGAGGAAAATCTTATTTTAACTCATTACTTTCTCCTAAGAGTGAGCCTACATAAGATCCCAGGAGATCACTATCCTTGAGGCACAGGTTGATGTTGCAAAGGAGGAAATTAGGATTAGAGATCACATTCTGCTTGAACTCAGAGTGTTACCGGATCAAAGTCCTTGTGCTTGACAATTCAAAACTCAAAACTCAAAAGGTTAGGATTTGAAATTAGGAAAGATTTGTTGATCAAAAAGGTGTCAACAAAGAAGATGGCAGACATAATCCTCAAATCCATCTTGCTTGTTAGACAAGCCAAGGGTCTTTACAGTGCTAGGAGAAACAGGTATGCCAAAGTGCGGTTGGGCAAGTTTTAGTTGAAGGACCTTGGAACTTGGGCATTTGTGCTAAAGGGGCATCAACAGCAGATCTTCCTGGACAATGGACACTTGGCTTTTGAAAGAATACCCGTGTTTGAGTTTCAGTTATATCCTGCTCCTTTGGTTCCGTGTGTGTGTGTGTGTGTGTGTGTGTGTGTGTGTGTGTCCACGCATGCGCGTGTACATGCAGAGGGCCGGGTATAGAACACTACACTTTGGTTCCAGGAGAAGTAGGAGGCCAAAGATCTCTGCACATGTCCAGGCTGCATGATTTGTGATCTTGGTCTGAAAAGCAACTCAGCATCTCACTGAACAGAAGAGGACCTGGTTATATGATATTTCATAGGAGCAAACTACAGTATAGAGTTGCTAAAATTTCCCAAAATATATGGAATGAGAGTGACAATTAATAAAAGAAGGCATTTTAGCCGAAACCGGTTTGGCTCAATGGATAGAGCGTTGGCTTAGGGACTGAAGGGTCCCGGGTTCGATTCAGGTCAAGGGCATGTACCTTGGTTGCGGGCATATCCCCAGTAGGGGGTGTGCAAGAGGCAGCTGATCAATGACTCTCTCTCATCAATGTTTCTAACTCTCTATCTCCCTTCCTCTCTGTACAAAATCAATAAAATATATTTTTTTAAAAATAAATAAAATAAAATAAAATAAGGCATTTTAGATCAGTATCTTGCACATAGTAGACATTCAAAAAGTAATTGTTTGAAGTATGCTTTTCAATTTATGTATTTTATATAATATTTTAACGTTCTTATATATTAAATCCATTAGACATGGAGTTGATATAAAGACAATCTCGCTTTTAGATTCTCAAATGATTTATAATACTTTAGGGGTTTTTTTAACATTAAAAACTGTAAGAGGTGATTCTATCAAACAAACAAAACTTAATATAATATAGTCTCAAAAAGAGTGGACAATATAGTACTTACACTAGGTTTAAAATGGATTTTTTTTAAAAAAGTATTTATTGAATCTGGTAGAAAAGTAGAATTTTAATATTAGAGGAGTTGTAAATAAATTCCTTCATTAGATATCATAAATATTTGGTTTATGCTGACATACTTTGACTTGACAGTAACAATGATTTTAGAACGAAGTGGAAAAAATATCTGTTTAAATTGTATGTATATCACTTATTTTCAAAGTGCTAGGTTCCCACAAACGGAGAATCTTTATGTTCAGATGTCAAAATATTAAAAGACTATTTGACACTTGAATATTTACCTTCCAGTTACTAGCTCCTTTTATGGAAAATTATATATTATTTTAAAATATTTTTCCCAGGAGCCTGGCATACTACCTGCTTCTGAAAAACTTCTTTGATTGCATACTAGTATATGAATGATAGAAAGCATTTCATGGAGGCTAAATAATAAATAATATGTCATAATAACACTCAGTTAACTTGGTAAATTTAAGATTAATATAAACAAAAGTTTTTATAAACAAAAATCTATACCCTTATTATTTATTTGTATAATTAATTTATTATTCAATATTTCCAGTAGTTTTTCAAATGAAAAGTAGAATAGAAAAGATAATTTATAGAAACATTATTTTTACATTGTACTCTCACAACAGAAGAATATATTATGTTAGAAGTCTAAAACATGCCTGAAACACTGGTTTATAAAAATATATTTGTAACTAGAAATTTTTAAGAAAATCAGATTCTACTGCTCTCTTGAATACATTTTATTAAATTACTCTGGGTTTTTGTTGCTTTTATTTAGTAAAAAAATAAACTTCTTTTGAACATTTAACAAAATAGATACAAGAATATATTTTCCCAAAATCTTAATCTGATCTTAAAATAATTTATTCTGATGATTGCTTACTATTATTATAGTTATCATAAAGATTAAAAATTAGCAGAAGTTTAAAGAAAAAATAAAAATATCAAATTTATACATGAGAAAACTGTTCTTTACATCTAATGTAATTTAGAATAATTCATCTTATCTAAATTTAATTGTCCTAATTTAGTCATCATTCTATGTAAAAAAAAAAATTACGGAAGATTTAAATTTCCACAAATAGTCTGAAATTTGCATACTTATATTTATAATCAGAGATTCAAACTCTATTTATATTTTCAATTGCACTGAAAGCATAGAAACATATCTAAGTTAACAAATTACATCATTCACATCAGAAATATAAGAAAAACTGTGACTCATTCCAGTGCTGTTTTTTAAACTTTAATCAGATTAGTGATTCTCATTTCACTTTAGTTCTATCTACAAATAAGCATCAAAATTATTATAAAGAAAATTAATTTTAAGCTTGACTTTATAGGAGTACTGTTGATCTGAGTGAAACTGGTGAAAACGAAAATATAGATACAACCACTTGCAGGCCTTGATCCTAAGGGTGATAAAAAAAAAATTAAGAAATTTCTATTTATGCCAAAACTGGTTTGGCTCAGTGGATAGAGTGTCGGCCTGCGGACTGAAAGGTCCTAGGATCGATTCCCGTCAAGGGCATGTTTGTGGGCACATCCCCAGTAGGAGGTGTGCAAGAGGCAGCTGATCAATGATTCTCTCTCATAGGTGTTTCTAACTTTCTACCCCTTTTTCTTCCTCTCTGTAAAAAAAAAAAAAAAAAATCAATAAAATATATTTTTTTAAAAAAAGAAAAGAAATATCTATTCAAAACAGCATTAACCATCTGTTAAGAAAGAAATGATTCTGTGGTATTTGAACCAAGAGCCCTGACACCCTCCTCCAAACACTCCAGACTGCTGCAGCCAAGAACACAGAGGTCCCTCTATCCCTAGCACCCAGATGGAGGACTTCCTTTCATAGAGAAGCAGAATATTAGTATTTCTCATCTTCCCCAGCTATCTGTTACTGCAGCTAAGTCCCGAGGGAGTGCAGTTGTAACCACAGAAACTTCATTTCTTTACTATGACCTTCTCTCCTTTCTTTCCTTTTGATTCAAACTGGCCTCATCCAGCACCCTCGCTGACCTGCCCCCCTTGCTTGACCACTCCCTTAATCATCAAGCCCTAAGGACAGTGAGGTTCTGCTCAGCACCAAATAATCTTAAGAACAAAGCCTTGAGTCTGTGGACCACAGACAGAGCTTCTATCAAACTAAAGAGAACACGTAGTCCTCAGTTGTGTTTCAGCTGCAGCCCCAGAAAAGTGCTGAACCCAGATGAAGAATAAAGGGCACTGATCAACCATCTGCTACCCTAGCACCAGCTACAACCAACAGCCCTAACTTTCTTAGTTGCCATGATTAATAATTTTCCCACATATAGCCATGCCCTGAAAGCCATCACATGTCCTGAAAGCCATCACATGTCTTTGAGCATTAGATCACCTGTTTCCAGGAATAGACCACTTCCTAAAAATAAACCCTTACTTTCTTCCTTGCAAGCTCCTGTTCATGTCTTATTGAATTTTGATGTCTGCAGGCAAACAGATTTTTTTTGGCAGGTCACACAGTTGCAAAGTGGGACACTTTTGGAACAGAAGTTCTACTTTGTGTGTGGACCTGCTGAGAATCCTGGAGCCTTCATCACCCTGGTGTTAAGTCAAGAGAGGACTTAGGGCCCTGCTTGCTCACAGAGAAGTTTCCCATTCTCCCCACTTCTAGCTACTGAGATCCGGCTCAAGACCACCCTTGAACGGAGAAACAGAGCAAAAAGCTTAAAAACTCCTAATCTCTTCCCAAAGAAACTGACTTTGTTTGAAACAGAGAGTGAAGTTAAAGCCTAAAGATACTCTTAAGAATAATGGCAGTGATTTATCGTGAAAAGCAATTGGTGGGAGATTCAAGAAACAGGCTAAACTGTAGGTGGGCCAGGTTTCAGAATGTATTTCAGGAAATAAGACGGATGGGAAGAACCTGTTTGGGGTCAGAACAAAAATCAAGCACTGACCTCAAAAACTATCTCTTAAAAACAAACAAACACAACAGCCTAGATTTTGATTGGATTACTATGTGGAGCAATTTATGCCCCAGGGCATTGTTGAAAACAATATAGCAATCAGCTGGCAACTAGTAGAGTTTAAAATCTAAGAATAGCCAGCAAAAAAAGACAGATTTTTTCCCAATGCAGCTTTCTTTCCATGATGACTGTTGGCATACCCATCCCTACACCAGTGGCTGGACATTCTGTGTGCTGGGAACTGGAGGTAGGGGGATGGGATAGATTTCACCAAAATAATTTAGTGAGTCACTAACAAATGGAAAGTGCCTATAAGAAAGTCCAGATGTGTCAGATTTATAAGCAAAAGACTTGAAAGTAATAATTAAGAACACTAACATATACATATGCATGTAATGGGACCATTGGAAGGAGAGGCCAGAATAGGGGGTTGGGAGGAACCTGGAAAAAATCATGACTGAAAAATCCCCAGATTTGATGAAAAATTATAACATACAAATCTAGGAAGCTCAACAAATTCCACATAGGATAAATATAACGGGACCTACTAATAAATATATCATAGGAAAAACCCGAAAGTTAGACAAGAATAAAATTTTGAAAAAGTTTACAAATAATTTATTCACAAAATTCTCCTCGCCTTCAAAAGGTCACAGGGCTAACAGCCAAAAGTTCAAATTCAATTCTGCACCTCATAATAGCTAGATGAGTTTTATCAATTACCATCTTTGATTTCCAATTTCCTCACCTACAAAGCAATTAATATTTCTAACAAATAAAATCATTCTTAGACTCATATGTAACAATTTTTGAAAAATTGTGGAATCTTAAAAAAAAAAAAGCAAGGAGAACAGAAACAGACTCATAGAAACAGAATATTTTTACAATTATAAAACCTCTCTTTTTGCACTTGTGCAATGCGTCTTCTTCTCAAAGATTGGTGTAACAATTTGTCAACAGACCTATAGACACTATATTTTCTTAAAAGTCATAGGCAACAATATAACTAATTTGGGCCTTATAGAAAGAACACAAAATAGTTCCCCTCTATTTTTCCTGTAATCTTTTTATCCATAATAATTTTTAATACATCAGAGATATGACCATAGATATTGTCCAGCCATTTATAGTTAAATTCATCTAATCTTTCAACAGTTCGGAGGAATACATACCATGGGTCCAGCAAAGGAAATACATATCCTTCCAGTAATCTGAAGAATCCTCTACTTGAGCTTGAGCAGTGGAGGATTCAGGTAAATGGAGCACAAGTCTTTCTGCACTTCAATGATTTAATTGAAGAAAAATGTAAAAACAATTATGTCAGCAAAGAAAAAGAGGAAATTTAATCTGCCTGTTTAAAAAGAGAAAAACTTTACAAACGATGGTCTTTAACTGCATGTTGAATAACGATCAGATGTTGACCAGATTACAAAAGTAGTGACAGAATGGCTGCATGGGCTGCTATAAATATTAATGTTAAAATGAACTTTAAAAGTCATGTGGCTTAGCTCTTTTATTTTATAGATGAAACCGAGGCCCCAGATCATAGAACCAGCCCTAATAAAATATTTTTACATTAATGATATTTAAGCTCTGCTTATATCTTACAAGATTGAGGTATTCTGCCAATAAAATTGTATTTTGATGGTATTTTCCAAATTTGTAGAAAATAATTAAGTTAATCAACACTCTTCTCACCTTAAGATTTGTTTGTGAATGTTCTAAACATTGATGTTTGAAATAAATATTAATAAAAAACTTATCCAAAAAAAAAAAAGTAGTGACAGAAGATTACAATGGCAGAGAGAACAGCATACGTAAAGGAAGAGTTACAAAAGTGTATGGCACTTCCTTGCCCTGATTCTTCTCCTCTTCTTCATGGACACACTGGCTATGGTCTCATTTTACCCTACATACTTTGGCTATGGATCTGACCATTGGACTTGCTCTGACTAATAAAATATGGGATGAAACCATAGCGCTTAGGCCTCAAGAGGCATCGTATATATTTTAACCTATCATATGCTTTAGTGGAGGGGAAACAAACTTCCTTCAACCATCAAGATTCTTCTGGCTGGGTCTAATAATCAAACAGACATGAGGCAGATTAGCAAGAGAAAATAACAAGATTTAATACATACATAAGTATGGGGACACCACCCACACAAGACAGTCAGAGACCCCACATTCACGAGAGATTCAGAGGTAGGAGGGAGCATCAGTATATGAGATATCTGGCGCTAGGGATGAGGTAGTGCACCTTGGGAGCTTCCAACAGTCATTGCAGGATAATAAGCAGAAGAGACATCTAGTAAATAGAAGTGTGCCCTGCCCTGTAATCAAAATAAGTTATCTCTGATAACTTCTTATTCTAAGTGATTCAAGTTCTTCTAGGCAAAGGGAAATTTCTCTTCAGCCTGAAGCTAACGTTGACTTTAATGGAAAGCATATGAGAAGATACTCAACATAATTTTTCATTAGGGAAATTAAAATCACAGTGGCTTGCCACTCTAAACCCATTAGAATGGCTAAAACCCCAAAACACGTAAAAACAATTGCTGGTGAGAACTGGAAGCAACAGAATGTGTCGTTCATTGCTGGTGAAATACAAGTGGTCCTCAGCCACTGCAGAAGACAGTTTGGCATAAACCAAGGCATAATCTTATCAGATGATCCCACAATTGCACTCCCAGGTAATTACATAACTGATTGAAAACTTAGGCACACAATTAAACCTGCATGTGAATGCACCTTCACTTATAGTCACCACAGTCTCTAAGCCATCAGATGTCCTTTCAAAGGGCCAACTGATAAAACAACTTTGGTATATTCATACAGCAGACTACTATTCATCAGTAGAAAGCAATTCCTACAACATCATTAATGATTCTTAATTTCACATTGCTACAGGAAAGATACCAGTCTTAAAAGGCTACATACTGTTTGATTCCATTTATATGACATTCTGGAAAAAATTATGGAGAGGATAAAATGATCACGGTGAGGGGTATGAGGTGATAGAAAGGGTATTTCTTACTTTGGTGGAAGTATTCTGTATGATACTGTAATTGTGTATACATGACATTATCCATTTGTCAGAACCCACAGGATTTCATAGCACAAAGAGTAAACCAAGTATTTTCTTTTAAATCCTTTAGGAGGTTGGTAAATCCCAGGAAACTACAGGAACTCATCTCATGCTTCATTTTAGTCAGTATCCCTAAATCCCTTAGAATAAAATCTATTTTTCTATCTTTGTCATTTTCCTTCTGTCTGAAGGACTTCCCTTAACTTTTCCTGAAGGGCAGAGCTGATCATGATGAATTATTTCAGTTTTTGTAGTCTGGTTGAGACCATTCATTTTCCTAGATATGCCCAAGTGAAGAAGGAGTGAATTAGAGGACTACAATGAACCCTTTCTGAGGCAAATATAGGTTTGGTATATAAAATACAATCACATAGAGAATAATTTAACAATAATGTTGCCAGTTTGACCATATGTTGTAAATTTAAATACATACCTCATAATCCCTAAATTTCACTCTATAAACACATGCACAACAAGGAGATATGCACAAAAATATTAGATCTGCATTTTTTTCTAAATAGCAAACTTTATATAAATAAATAAATAAATAAGTAAAAGGCTTAATAAAAATTACTGTTTATCAAGAGTAATAGTGTTAAATACATTTTGACATATACAGACAATTTAATAGTATATCATAGAAAAAGCAAATTAATTGGAGTTATATGTATTAACATGAATACATTTCACATATAATGCTAACAGCAGGTTGAAGAAAAATTCACTTATTAAATCTTATTTATATAAAACTATGCAATTTTACAGATTTCTTAGGGATTCAAACATATACAGCTAAGTACAAAGAGATCCACATAAATTACAAACACCAAATCTGTGATCTTAGCATTCTCTAGGTAGGACAAAAGGAGCTGCATTAAGGAAGAATATCAAGGAGCTAAAACAGGTTTAAAAACTGCATTATTAAGAAAAAGAATGATCATCTTTTCTGGATTACAAATAATATATAATTTAAAAAGTGATTACCATGCATTTAATATAAACTAAAAGAATAAAAACTTTTCTATGAGGAGGCACAATTGTCAAAAAGCAGATAGTTGCTATCAAATTATAAATTGTGTGGTAAACAAAACCCTATCACTGTGTAGTTTAAAATAATAAAGGAGTTTATAATCCAAAGAGGACAGGAGAATGGGGTAATTCACAGAAGTAAAGAGAAGAATAATATTTTATAAATAAAATACAAATTATTACAGTTTCAAATTGAGGGCTATTTTTATCTAACTGGATAGATTAAGATAATCAGATGTGACAGCAAAAGCCTGCTTTGAACATTGCTGTATACATTACTGACCAAATAATATAGATACTATGAAAAAAATAAAATAAACTGAATAGAACATAAATCCAGTACCCACCTGGCACCATACATCATTATTACAATATTATTGAGTATATCCCCTATGCTGTTCTTTACATCCCCATACAAAATGACAATTATACACTCTTCTCCATCTACTATGCAGAATCAATCATTCTCAACTAATTATTTTTTGTTGTTAATCCTCACCTGAGTATATTTTTCTATTGAATTTTTTAGAGATTGGAAGGGAGGGGTAGAGACAGAGAGATAAACATCTATCCATGTGAGAGAGACACATTGACTGGCTTTCTCCTGCATGCACCTGGGCCACAACCAAGGATTGAGCTTACAAACAAGGTTTGTGCCTTTGATCAGAATCGAACCTGGGACCCTTCAGTCCACAGGCCGACACTCTTATCCACTGAGACAAACTGGTTAGGGCTCAACTAATTTTTGCAAAGAAATCATTACTAAATTTTAATTTAAGCAAGTTCTCTTTATATTTTATTTAGAAGAGATCTTAACTAATCAATTGAACTGACAACTGAAATTGTGATACTGGTGTCTAGAGTGGGCAGACCAAGGAACCAAATTAGTGTTGATGCTAAAAACATAATTTTTTCAAATAGAACTGAGTGCTACTCCAGCTGCTAATAATTATTCATATTTTTAAAAGGTTTTTGGTCACATACATTTATGAAACTTGGGTTAAATAAATTTAGATAGGATTCGTGTCCATATGAATTCTCAAAGTCTTTTATATTCTAATGTGCCTTAAAAATTTTTGGTATAAGGTGCATTAGCAAAAGTATCTATGTTTTCCAAACTTATTTGATAATGGAAACATTATTTTTATTAACATCTGAATTTTAGCTTAACAAAGCTTACTTCTAACTGGGTACAGATATGCATAAACATGCCGAAATTTCAAAAAATTAAGAAGTTATAAATAGACCATTATAGCCATTTTGATATTAATGTAAAATGTATTTCAGCTTTCACTAAATCTAAAAACAATAGTTTTTACTCAGTCTAACTTTTTTCAAAAGAAATGAAACATTCTCTCTTTCAACCAACTAAATATTTCCATTATTTCTCTGGCCTAAGCTTAGCTTGAACTTATAGAGAAATAGGATATGAAGAACTTTCAACCAACTAGAACTGTGTTTGGCAAACTGTGGCTCGTGAGCCACATGTGGCTCTTTGTCCCCTTGAGTGTGGCACTTTCACAAAATAACACAGCCTGGGCAAGTCTATTTGAAGCAGTGGCATTAGAAGTTTAAGTTTAAAAAATTTGGCTCTCAAAAGAAATTTCAATCATACTGTTGATATTTGGCACTGTTTATTAATGAGTTTGCCTACCACTGAACTAGAACAATGGAATAGACCACACTAAAAAAGAATTCTCTGTCCCTGAACCTATTTTTAAAACCAGCAGTTAAATGTTTCTTTCTAAGATATAGAAAGAACTAGATGCCCCTTGCAGGAAGATTCCTGCAATAGGGCTTCCTGCTGCGATCCCTGCCCTGCCTGCTTTCCTACCTTCTTCACTGGCCCGCCTGCTTCTCTTCCTTCTCCCCCATCCCGCTTGCTTGCTTCTCCACATCTTTGGCTTCTTTCTACGCATCTTCAGTCTTTGCTCTGGCCTGAATATGCAAATTAACTTCCATCTTGGTTGGGTTAATTTGCATACTCACCCTGATTGGCTTGTGGGCGGGGCTTGTGGGCTTAGCGAAGGTGCAGTCAATCTGCATGTTTCTCTTTTATTAGGTAGGATATTCTTGCATTAGGCAACCCCTAAAGCAGTGTTTCCCAACCTTCTCTCATGATGAGAATCACCTGGTGGAGTTGTTAAAACACAGATTCCTGAATCCCAACTAAGAAGTGCTAAACTAGAATTTTTGAGAACATATAGGTAAAATTGCATACCTAACTTAGTGCTCTGTATATAACATCTGTCTTAGAGCACTAGTTAAGTATACAATTTTACCTATATGTTCCCAAAAATTCTAGTAAAATTGCATACCTAACTTAGTGCTCTGTATATAACATCTGTCTTAGAGCACTAGTTAAGTATACAATTTTACCTATATGTTCCCAAAAATTCTAGTTTAGCACTTCTTAGTTGGGATTCAGGAATCTGTGTTTTAACAACTCCACCAGGTGATTCTCATCATGAGAGAAGGTTGGGAAACACTGCCCTAAAGTACATTCAGTCTTTAGCTGTCTACAGGTGACAAGAGGTCATAAACAAATTGGATATCCACTTTCTTAATAGGTGTCTAAGTCAGGAAATGATAGGAAGCCATCAAATCAGATGATTATTAAATCTTTTATCAGCTTGAAAGTTTCTACAAAAATGTACTTCAGTTTTTGCATTATGGTAATAACATAAAACTTGCATAGCTATAGGCTTTATGTTGCTTTCAGTGTATTCAAATCCTAGACATAGCTGTTTTACTGTCATATAGAAGGATATGAAATATGACTAGATCATTCATTCAGCGGTTGCATAAGTATAAGAAATGCTCAGGTTTTCATAATAGATTCAGAAGGCTTTTATATAATCTTTGAGAAATGTGTTTAAATTTCTAGAAAGATAATTGACTACTTCCATCATAGCAACATATCTCATTTAGATGAACTGAGCTATAGGGTATAGTATTGTTTAAAATTACCCTGGAGTGAAAGAGCTCTTGCAATGAAACAATGCTATTAGTTTTGAAAACTAACTTTAAATGTTGGTATAGTCATGTAGATAAATGAAGCAAGAAAAAAACAAAGTAATGAAAATAGTAGAAAAGGGAATATCTAATGATTTATGATAAGTCAGTGTAATGTAATGAATTTTAGCATTATGAATAGAATTATGAATGAAATAGAAAATAACAACAGAATTCTTTGATATTCTTTCACTTATAAGATTTTTAAAATGTAAATCTGTTACCTAGAGACAAGCTCTTGCGTTAATATATTCTTAGTTAAAAGAGGAAGACTTACTAACATGTCTATACACGCTTTTATAGCAGTAAGTCATTAAAAAGATTCGGTTTAATTATATCTGTCATTCAGTTTTAACCGTCATCATGTCTACTCTCTAGAGATGCTTACAGAAATGACTTTCTTTTTTTCTTATATCTAACTAGAGGGTAGGGTCCCTAGGTTAGGGTCCCTAGGCCTGGCTGGTAATCAGGGCCAATCTGTGGAGCGACCAGCAGGGTGATGGAGTGGGGGAGGGGGACACCCACTGGCACACATCTTGGCTGGCCTGGAGCCTGCAGACTGGGGGAAGCTTCTGTGTTGAGCATCTGCTCCCTGGTGGTCAGTATGTGTCATAGCAACCAGTTGTTCCACTTTTGGTTTCACCATTCAGTCGATTTGCATAGTAGGCTTTTATTATATAGGATTAGTCTGAGTGCAGTGGTCCAAGAATTGCTAGACTATCCTGGTCTTTCTTTCTGTAGAATGTAAAACTAAATTGTGGATAAAAGAAACAAAGTAATGTGGGTAAAGGGGAGGTGGAGAAAACAGGATACAAAGCCACAAACATATAGACATTGAGAAGGAAAAAAATAATCAAATGCAATAAGCACTTGTTCTGCTGGAAAGAACAATAGGCTTAGGGTCAGGAAACCAGCCCTGGGTAATCCGTTCATGTTAATCTCTTTAAGACTCACTTTTAATAATTTTAAAATTAGAGTGAGAGGAATTATATAAATAAATTTTAAAGTAATTTCCTTTTTAAAATTCTAGATTCTGTGTTCCAATAATGGTGGTCTTTGTGTGTGAGTGTGTGTGTCCATGTGTTTTCTCTTCTTAGAATATTCTGAGAACTTAATATTCTTAGGGTATTAAGGATGCTGCACTTAATTCCAATGTCTAGAGGTTCTCAGACACCAATTGAGTATCCTACAAGCCAACTCAAATCCAGATCCTACGTGGAGGTAACATCAAAACCCACGCGTTAAGGGTTTCATCCTCCAGGACGGCTCCCATCACCTTACTGCACACATACACACACACACACACACACACACACACACATTTCAGATGCTGAGGTTAATACCTGTGCTTGCTACCTACCAACTATAGATTGAAGGTTCAATTAATTTGCTAGAGCAGCTCCCAGAACTCAGAGAAACATTTCTCTTGCTGGATTACCAGTTTATCAAAAGATAAACTGTTGTACCTATGCTTTAGGTCATAGGCTACCCTCATAGTGCTTATATGATAAGCATAGGTACAACAGTTTATCTTTTATCTGTCTCTAGGTAACAGATTTACATTTTAAAAATCTTATAAGTGAAAGAATATCAAAGAATTCTGTTGTTATTTTCCAGCTATGCCGAAACCGGTTTGGCTCAATGGATAGAGCGTCGGCCTCCTTTAGATTTATACTTAAAACAGTGAAGTAGGCAAATCTTCTGTGAAGGCTTTTTCTCTTCAATCCAACTAGATTCCTTCCATGTTATAAGCACTATGAGGGTAGCCTATGACCTAAAGCATAGGTACAACAGTTTATCTTTTATCTGTCTCTAGGTAACAGATTTACATTTTAAAAATCTTATAAGTGAAAGAATATCAAAGAATTCTGTTGTTATTTTCCAGCTATGCCGAAACCGGTTTGGCTCAATGGATAGAGCGTCGGCCTGCGGACTGAAAGGTCCCGGGTTCAATTCCGGTCAAGGGCATGTACCTTGGCTGCGGGCAGATCCCCCGGTAGGGGGTGTGCAAGAAGCAGCTGGTTGATGTTTCTCTCTCATCAACGTTTCTAGCTCTCTATCCCTCCTCCTTCCTCTCTGTAAAAACCAATAAAATATATATTAAGAAAAAAAAAAAAAAAGAACAGCTAGATGTAAAATATATGCCAAGTATGGAAAAGGGGCTCAGAGCTCTCACGATCTCTCCTAGGGAGCCAGTCTCCTAGCACTTGCATATGTTCACCAACTGGAAGCTCTCCACACCTTCTCCTTTTGGGTTTTTATGGAGGCTTCATTACATTGTCATGGCTAATTAAGTTATTGGCCATTGGTGGTAGATTCCACCTCCAGTGCCTCTTCCCTTCCTGAAAATCAGGGAGTGGAATCTAAAAGTTCCAACACTATAGTCACATGGGTTGATTCGCTGGCAACAAGCCCAGTTGTTAGGTGAAGTCCAAATGACATCTTTGTCATTCCATCACTTAGAAAATTCCAAGGGGATATGATATAGAAACATGTCATTGCCTAGTGGGAATATTCTTTTCCCCAAGTCACTGCTATTCTTTTTTAGGATGTGTGGAACAACATTTGCAAAGTTTAGACATGACCAATATTACCTGACTTTTCCTTCCAGGTTCACACCCCTTACAGCATAAATGGCAAAGTTATGTAGTGAAAGTAAATGCAGTGTAAGGAAAAGGAAAGCACATGAGGAAAAAAGAAAGAAAGAATATCTCTCAAACTTAGACCATAAATAGATACATTTGCACAACTACTTTCTACACTGGGCAAATTCTGTGAACTGAAACCAGTCATGATTACTTATATTATTCTGTTGCACAAAGATGAGCCGAAACTGGTTTGGCTCAATGGATAGAGCGTCGGCTTGGGGACTGAAAGGTCGAGGGTTCGATTCCGGTCAAGGGCATGTACCTTGGTTGCGGGCATATCCCCAGTAGGGGGTGTGCAAGAGGCAGCATATCAATGACTCTCTCTCATCGATGATTTGGATATTTATAACATCATTTGAGGGCCAAACAAAATTATCAACTTAGAAATAGCCTGCAATATCAGGTCAGACATTTATTTAATTCACCCCTAATGCCTTGGCAGGGCCAGACCGAATAATTTCTTAGTCCTTATACAGCCTGTGGGTCAGACATTCCCCACTCCTGCCTTAAAGCATTGAAATAAATGTTTGTATTTTTTGTTTCCTTGAATATTCACTCATCTTCTACTAAAATATAAGCACTATGAGGGTAGCCTATGACCTAAAGCATAGGTACAACTCAATAATTATTTTTGAATAAACTATAATTTAACTAATAAGGGTAACATGAATTTAATGGTAAGTTTATAGAGTTCCTTATACATACTTATATAAATAACCGTGTGTGTGTGTGTGTGTGTGTGTGTGTAAAAGAGACCCTCGTTATTCAGCCTCTAACATGGTCTATGATGTTGGATTACATAAGCATTCTTTCATTTGTGCTTTCTTGAACTGATACTGAAGCTGTAAACCAACTAGAATACTGTAATCCATAGACTACTGCCACACTCTTGATATCACAGTCATATACTAGCTTACTTTGTGTGATATTCATAGTCATATTATATTGAAAAATGAAGATAAATATATATCATATATGTGTTAGATAGAACTTTATCTTGTTTTATCTCTCTGCCTCCTTTAGATTTATACTTAAAACAGTGAAGTAGGCAAATCTTCTGTGAAGGCTTTTTCTCTTCAATCCAACTAGATTCCTTCCATGTTATAATAAAGTAGATATCTCTGCCTTATTTTTAAAATTTTTGTTATAATAGCCATTCTCTTACTTATGTTATGCTCACTGTTATGATCTATCTTAACTTTGAAAAGAAACTTTCACCCAGCCAGGGTGGCTCAGTGGTTGAGCATTAACCTATGAACCAGGAGGTCACATTTCAATTCTCTTCAGGGGACATGCCTCAGTTTCGGGTTCAATCCCCAGTGTGGGGCATACAGGAGGCAGCCAATCAATAATTCTCTCTCATCATTGGTGTTTCTATTTCTCTCTCCCCATCTCCTTTCCTCTCTGAAATCAATAAAAATATTTTAAAAAAAGAAACTTTCAAGACCTTAATATAGCAACACTGCAGTGAATATCATTGACTATATTTGTGCAACAATAAAAGACACTCTATTTTAAGAGGGCTTACATAAAAGTACTATGAGAATTTCAACGTATAGTCAATCATAAGCATAAAAACAAACACTGTGCAATCTAGGCCAGAAAAACACTATGTGGACCCATCTATCTTATACCAGTAATTAACTTTGGGCAACCAGGAAACTTGGACATATCAGTTATGCAATGAAAATACATCAGCTAAATTCTTTATCTGATAAAACCGTAATATATTTTATAATTTGGAAGTGTTACCTAATGGTGGATCTGAAACATAAAATCTTTAAGAGGTATAGTTTCAAATGACTTACTAAGTAATTTAAATTCAATTTATTCTAACTAATTTTCTACCAACTTTACCAAGTCTACTTTTTTAGATATCTCATGTTAAAAATACCCTATATGCTATGAAATATAAAGCATAATGATTTTCAAAGATAACAATGTGAAAATTAATAAATTTATGATTTTATAATTAAAAAGAAAAAATAAACTCTGAAAAGATGCTTTGTTAAAGAATTTTAACTAATTGAATTAATAAGCATAAGAATATGATTATACATAGGCATCTGTATAATATTAATAACAAAATTATTTTATACTATGGATAATTCAATGTTGAATTTTAAATTAACTTTAAACTATGTCTTAATCACTATTTTCTTTTTTAAAATAAATATATTTTTATTGATTTCAGGAAGGGAGAGAGAGAGAGATGGAAACAACAATGATGAGAGAGAATCACTGCCTTGAATCAAACCTGGGACCCTTTAGTCCACAGGCTAGGCCTTAATCACTACTTTCATTTAAAATATAAAAATGGCCTAGCCAGTGTGGCTTAGTGGCTGAGTGTCAACCTATGAACCAGAAGGTCACAGTTCTATTCCTTGTCAGGGCAGATGCCCGGGTTGTGGGCTCAATCCCCAGTGTGGGGCGTGCAGAAAGAGGCCAGTCAATAATTATCTCTCATCATTGATGTTTCTCTCTCTCTGTCTGTCTATCTCTCTCTCTCTCTCCCTGTCTCTCTCTCTCTCTGTCTCTCTCTGTCTCTCTCTCTCTCTCTCTCTCTTTCTCTCCTCTCTCTCTCCCTTACTCTCTGAAATCAATAAAAATATACAAATATGAATGGCATTTTTATATGTTTATTAAAATTATATTTATATATTAAAAAAATAATATAACTTGATCAATGAATGATTCAGTTACATGTAGGCATTGTAACAATTTTTAAAAAATATTAAAGACCATTTTAAATTCAGTCTAAAAGTATATGTAAACTTTGGATGATAAACTGTATAGGTATTTTTTCATAATTGCTTTTGAAACACCTCCTCTTCCCTCTCCTTTAATCCTGGTTTTTCTACCCTCCTCCATAATGAATCTCCTTTGTTAGTGTGGAACAAACTTCCTCCTTAACATGCCTTTGTCTCTGACTCCCATTTCCTGTGCCTCGAACCTTACAATATAGTGTGCTTTGCAGGCCACAGTGGAATTAAAGTAGAAATCAATAAGAGAAAAATAGCTAAAATTACCCCTAATATTTGGAGATAAACAAAGCAATGCTAAATAACATTGATTAAAGAAATCTCATAAATTTAAAACATTTTAGTTGAAAATAAAAAATATAGAATTTATAGAATGTGGTGAGAGCAGATCTTAAAGGGAAATTTATAGTATGAAATGCATATATTAGAAATGAAAAAATATATAAAATAATGAACATCATTAAAATGTCAATACTACCCAAAGCAATCTATAAATTCAACCAAACCCCATTAAAATACCAATGGCCTACTTCAAAGATGTAGAACAAATTCTCCAAAAATTCATCTGGAATAATAAAAAAAAAATACCCTGAATAGCTGCAGCAATCTTGAGAAAGAACACTGTTGAAGGGATCACAAAACCAGATATCAAGCTAAACTACAAAGCCACTGTTCTCAAAACTGCCTGGTACTGGCACAAGAACAGACATATAGACTAATGGAACAGAACAGAGAACCCAGAAATCCACACAAGCCATTACGCTCAATTAGTATTTGACAAGGGAGACAAGAGCATACAATGGAGATAAGACAGACCCTTCAATAAATGGAGTTAGGAAAATTGAACAGATACATGCAAAAAAATGAAACTAGACCACCAATTTACACCATTCCCAAAAATAAACTCAAAATGGTTAAATGACTTAAATGTAAGATGGGAAACCATAAAATTCGTAGAAAAAGCCATAGGCAACAAAATAGCAGACATTTGTCGTAGCAATATCTTTACCAATATAGCTCCTAGGGCAATGGAAACTAAAAATAAAATAAACAGCCGAGACTGGTTTGGCTCAATGGATAGAGCATCGGCCTGTGGACTGAAGGGTCCCGGGTTCGATTCCGATCAAGGGCATGTACCTTGGTTGCGGGCATATCCCCAGTAGGGGGTGTGCAAGAGGCAGCTGATCGATGACTCTCATCGATGTTTCTAACTCTCTATCTTTCTCCCTTCCTCTCTGTACAAAATCAATAAAGTATATTTAAAATAAATAAATAAATAAATAAATAAATAAATAGGACTACATCAAAATAAAATCTTCTGCACAGCAACAGAAATTATCAACAAAACCATAAGAAAGCCCACTGCAGGGAAGAATATATTTGCCAATGTTACCTCCAATAAGAGTTTACTCTCCAACATTTACAGGGAACTCATACAACTTAACAAAAGAAGATAACCTGGTGAAAGAAGGAAGGAAGGAAGGTAGGAAGGAAAGAAGGAAGGAAGGAAGGAAGGAAGGAAGGAAGGAAGGAAGGAAGGAAGGAAGGAAGGAAGGAAGGAAGAGAGGGAGGGAGGGAGAGGGGGAGGAAGGGAGAGAGGGAGGGAGGAAGGAGGGGAGGAAGGAAGGAAGGAGAGACATATGTACTACTATTTGTAACACTTTTAAACAATAAAAAAGGAGAAAAAAAAGAAACGTTAAAAAAATAGGCAAAGGATCTAAATATATACACTTTTCAAAAGAGAACATTCAGAAAGCCAAGAGACATATTAAAACATGATCAAAGTTCCTAATCATCGAAGAGATGCAAATCAAAATACAATGAGGTACCATATCATACCTGTCAGAATGGCTATCATCAACAAATCAACAAACAACTGCTGGCGAGGATGTGGAGAAAAAGGAACCCTCCTTCATTGCTGGTGGGAATGCAGACTGCTGCAGCCACTGTGGAGAACTGTATGGAGTTTCCTCAAAAATTTAAAAATGGAATTCCCATTTGACCCAGTGATCCCACTCCTAGAAATATATCCCAAGAAAACAGAAACACCAATCAGAAAGGATATATGCATCCCTATGTTCATAGCAGCACAATTTACAATAGCTAAGATTTGGAAACAGCCTAAATGCCCATCAACAGATGAGTGGATTAGGAAACAGTGGTACATCTACACAATGGAATACTATGCTGCAGTAAAAAAAAAAAAAAAAAAAAAAAGGAATTCTTACCATTTACAACAGTATGGATGGAGCTGGAGAGCGTTATGCTAAGTGAAATAAGCCAATCACTCAGTGAAAGATAAATACCACATGATCTCACTAATTTGTGGATAATAAAGAACATTATAAACTGTTGAACAAAAATAGAGAGAAGCAAAGAAGCATCAAACAGACTGTCAAGTATACCAGGAAGGCAGAGGAGGGGTTGGGGGCGGGGGGTGGTTAAGAGATCAACCGAAGGACTTGTTTGCATCATATAAGCACAGCCAATAGACACAAGACCTTGGGGGGTGGGTGATGGCAAGTGCCAGAGGGTAAGGGAGGAGGGGGGTCACAGGGGGGAAAAAAGACATATGTACTACTATTGGTAATACTTTAAACAATAAAGAAAATTTTTTAAAAATGAAAAAAGAAAGAAAAATATAAAATAAATAACCATAATTTCTGCCTTAGGAAACTAGAGAAAGGAAAGCAATGTAACCCTAAAAGAATCACACACACAACAACAAAAAATAAATTAATTAATTAATTAAGAGCAGAAATCAATGAAATTAAAACCAAGAAAAAAAATAAAAAACAAAAGTAATTCTTTGAAAAGATAAATAAAATTGACAAACCTTTAGCTAATATAATCAAGAAAAAAAATATAAGATATCAAAAGAAAATATACTGAACTGACACAGTATGAATCTGACGTGAGTGACCAAATTTAACTGGAATTGACCAAAATCAGATATTTTCCATAAAAGCATTGTCATATTGTTACATACCTAAAATCTGTGGCCTGTGATTTTGAATCTAGGACACTAAATAATAATTATTATTCTTATTTGTCATGTCAGAAATCCAACAAAGCTTTTCTTAAAAGGGGAAAAGCACAATTTGTAGAATGATCTTATTTAGATACAACAGCATGGTTCCTAAGATACTTTCCTTCACATTGAAAAATTAGTAATCTCATTAGTCTATCAGCTTCCTATGAACTGTGGCATGATAGAAGACTACTTGAAATCAGTGAACAGGATTGTGTAGCATGAAAACAATTTAACATCACATTTAGCACTGTGATTAAGTAACAGAGCACTGATTGGTCCCTGGAGTAATATATAACTATAGATTAAGTGACAAGACTGAAAAACTGCACTTTAGATCACAGTCTTGCAAACCTAAGAAGGCTTATACCACAAAAAAGCCACAGCTTCTGATATGCCAAATTTAGTTAACTTGAAGAGATCTGTAGTTAGACTTAATTTATTTAAATTATTTCATGTTTCCCTGCATGTAAATCACTCAATAACTAGAAAAATATAATAAAGTGAAATAAAATCTAGATAGTATATAAACCTTGTAAATAAATAATGCTTTTCATTATCTAATTTTTCTAAGGACTACATTTAATTTCTGTGTTAATGATTGTGAACTAGAAAATATATTTTCAATAGAGAAGTTTGAAACAGAAATGTCTTCTAGATAATATATAGTGCATGATATACATTTAATGAGTTGACTGTTCAGACCTGAACACTACCAATAGTGAGGAAAGTAATATACTGCTTTAAGGATGGAATAACTGGTCTTATTTCAAACAATATTGCAAAGACTATTTCCTAGTCATCCCTTACAGTTTAGACAACCTTTTCTAACAACAAATTTTACTCAACAATGTACGTCTGTAGCCACCTCCCATTTGGCCTTGATTGGTGATCTTGGAGGGTCTGGCCTATGTGTAATGGAAAACTTCCCTGACATTTCCTTATGTCTCTCAATTCCCAGTTGTGCTGACTGATTTGCTGTTCACTTCCTCATTTCATATCAATATTTCATCAGAATTCAACTCAGAGGCTATAACTTTCAGAACACAAAGAATCATATCCATGCAATCACTTTCCACTTGAGATTTTAGCCAATCCATGATTTGATTTGATTTTTTTACTTTACTTTTTAGGTTTTTTTTTCCTTTGTTTTGCCAACTTAGTTTTTTTTATTGATTAAGGTATTACATATGTGTCCTTATTCCCCCATTACCCACCCCACACTCTTGCCCTCACCCCCCTGCTGTCTGTCTCTATTGGATAGGCTTTTATGCTTGCATACAAGTCCTTTGGTTGATTTCTCCCCTTCCCCCATGCTCTCTTACCTTCCCTCTGAGGTTTGACAGTCTGATCAATGCTTCTCTATCTCTGGGTCTGTTTTTGATCATCAGTTTATATTGTTCATTATATTCCACAAATGAGTGAGATCATGTGATATTTATCTTCCTATAATTGGCTTATTTCACTTAGCATAATGCTCTCCAGCTCCATCCATACTGTTGCAAAGGGTAAGAATTCCTTTTTTTTACTGCAGCATAGTATTTCATTGTGTAGATGTATCACTGTTTTTTTAATCCACTCATCTGCTGATGGGCATTTAGGCTGTTTCCAAATCTTAGCTATTGTAAATTGTGCTGCTATGAACATAGGGGTGCATATATCATTTCTGATTGGTATTTCTAGTTTCTTGGGATATATTTCTAGGAGTGGGATCACTGGGTCAAATGGGAATTCCATTTTTAATTTTTTGAGGAAACTCTATACTGTTTTAATATGTCTCTTGGCCTTCTGTATGTCCTCTTTCAAAAAATATCTATTTAGATTCCTTTCCCATTTTGTGATTGGGTTGTTTATCCTCCTTTTGTTAGGTTGTATGAGTTCCCTGTAAATGTTGGATATTAAACCTTTATATGAGATAACATTGACAAATATGTTCTCCCATACAATGGGCTTTCTTGTTGTTTTGTTGATGGTTTCTTTTGCTGTACAGAACTATACAGAAGCTTTTTATTTTGATGTAGTCCCATTTGTTTATTTTCCCTTTAGCTTCCATTGCCCTAGGGGAAGTATCAGTGAAGAAGTTCTTTTGGCATATGTCTGAGATTTTGCTGCCTATGGATTCCTCTAGTATTTTTATGGTTTCCCATCTTATGTTTAAGTCCTTTATCCATTTTGAGTTTATTTATGTGTATGGTTTAAGTTGGTAATCCAGTTTCATTTTTTTGCATGTATCTATCCAATTTTCTCAACACCATTTATTGAAGAGACTGTCTTGACTCCATTGTATGTTCATGCCTCCTTTGTCAAATATGAATTGAGCATAGTGGTTTGGGTCAATTTTGGGGTTCTCTATTCTATTCCATTGGTCTATATGTCTGTTCTTGTACAAGTACCAGGCTATTTTAAGAACAGTAGCTTTGTAATACAGCTTGATAATTGGTATTGAGATCCCTCCTACTTTGTTCTCCTTTCTCAGGATTGCTATGGATATTCGGAGTCTTTTTTGTATTTTTTTATTCCAGATGAATTTTTTGAGAGTTCATTCTAAATCTGTGAAATATGCCATTGGTATTTTAATGGGGAGTGCATTGAATCGATAGATTGCTTTGGGTAGTATGGACATTTTAATGATGTTGCTTCTACCAATCTATGAACACAGTATGTTCTTCCATCAGTTTATATCTTCCTCTATATTTTTTGCAGTGTCCTGTAGTTTTATGAGTACAGGACTTTTACCTCTGTAGTTAAGTTTATTCCTAAGTATCTTAATTTTTTTTTGTGCTATAATAAATGGGATTGTTTTTTTAATCTCTCTTTCTGTATGTTCACTATTGGTGTATAAAAATACCATCAATTTCTTGGCATTATCCTGCTACATTGCCAAATTCATTTAATAAGTCTAATAATTTTTGGTGGAGTCTTTAGGGATTTCTATATACAGTATCATGTCATCTGCAAATAATAACAGTTTTACATCTTTTTTTCCAATTTGGATATCTTTTATTTCTTCTTTTTGTCTAATTATTTTCAAAGAACCAGCTCTCAGCTTCATTGATCTTTTGTATTGTAGAATTAGATGATTTATTACCATGTTTTCTTGTTTTTTGAGCTAGGCCTGTAGAGCTATCAACTTCCCTCTCAGGACTGCTTTCACTGTGTCCCATAGATTTTGTATTGTTGTGTTTTCATTTTAATTTATTGCCATGATGTTTTTAATTTCTTATTTGACCTCTCTGATAACCCGATAACTGTTTAATAGCATGCTATTCAGCTTCCAAGTGTTTAAATTTTTTGATTGTTTTTCTTAGAGTTTATTTCTAATATTATGCCATTGTGGTCTGAGAATTCTACTGTACAGAAAGGGGCTCAGGGCTTCATAGCAGGAAAAGTTCAAAATCAGAAAGCCCTTGCTTCATTGGCTATCCAAATAGAAATTTAGGAAAAATAATGAACAAAATCAAATGTATGTTCTTGATTTTTTTTTTTTTTTTTTTTTTAGTTGAGTTGTTTTGGTATTCCTACCAGAATCATATACAGCAACTGTGGGGAATATCCAGTCTGGGGGTCATATAAGGCCTGAGAAATTATTTGGTCTGGCCCTTCCAAGGCATTAGAGGTGAGGTAATTAAATGTTTGATCAAATATAGCAGGCTAATTTTTAAGTTGATAATTTTGTATGGCCCACTAATTTTACCTAACAATAGACAAACATGTAAATTGACCATACCTCTGCTAAGCCCACAGACAATCAGAGTGAGTATGCAAATTAGAAAGCCAAAGATGGTAGCCACACAGCTGCTCCAGGCATGGAGTGGCCAGGCAGGGCAGGATGCTTGATATGAGAGGAAGGGTGGGAGGGGAAGGGATTTACAGGAGCGGAGTGCCAGAATGAAGACAAGACTGGCAGACAAGCCAAAACCGGTTTGGCTCAGTGGATAGAGTGTTAGCCTGCTGACTGAAAGGTCCCAGATTTGATTCTGGTCAAGGGCATGTTCCTTGGTTGTGGTCACATCCTCAGAAGGGGCTGTGCAAGAGGCAGCTGATCGATGATTCTCTCTCATCGATGTTTCTAATTCTCTATCCCTCTTTCTTCCTCTCTGTAAAAATCAATAAAATATATTTTTAAAAAAGACTGGAAGATGAAGATGGCAGTCTCCTGCGAGAGTCTACAGCAAAGAGCAAAGATGAAGATGGCATACTCTGGCCAGAGAACTGGTGCTGGAAGGCAAAAGAAGGAAGGCCTATTGCAGGAATCTCTTCATGCAATGGACCTCTAGTCCTATATAATTAAAGCCTAATATGCTAAGTGTCTGGTCATCTGCTTGGTCATTCAACCAATCAAAGCACAATATGCTAATAATATACTAAAGCTGCTCAACTGCTCACTATGATGTGCAATGACCACCAGGGGGCAGACAGCTGACAGGTTGACTAGTTGCTATGATGTGCATTGACCACCAGGGGGCAGACGCTCCATTCAGTATGTTAGATTGTTGCTGGGGTCCAGCTGATCAGGACTGAACAAGACAGGCTGGACATGCCCTGGAGCCCTCCCATGGTCCCTCACCACTGGCCAATCTCTCATGACCCTCCCTGGCCCTGATTATGCACCAGTAGGGTCCCTCAACCTGGTCTGTGCCCTCTTGCAATCCAGGATTGTTAAGCCCAATCCTGAGGGAACCCATTGGTAGACAAATTCACCCTATATAATAAAAGCCTAATATGCAAATCAACTGAAAGGTGGAACAACCAGCGTAAAGACGAGTCATTATGATGGGCACTGACAACCAGGGGACAGATGCTCAATGCAGGAGCTGCTCCCAGATTCCAGGCCAGCCAGAGTGGGTGCCAGTGGGGGCTAGTGAGCCGGCGGCACCAGGCTGGCCAAGGTAGATGCCAGCAGGGTCCTCCCAATTGCCCCCATTGTCATCCCACACATTGGCCCTGATCGCTGGCCAGGTCTAGGGAACCTCCCCATGCACAAATTTTGTGCACCAGGCCTCTAGTTATGTTATAAATATCCAAATAGCCTTTGGCAGGAAAAAAAAGTTCCTCAAACCCTGATATACATAGAGACAAAAATAGAATTACCCACCATTTCAGAGCAGAGAAAACAGTTACACCAATGGCATAGAGAATAGTAGTAGTAGTAGTAAAAGTGGTAGAATAGGATCCTTTTTAGAGAGCAACAAAAAGCTTCTATCTTTTCTATTTATCCCCCAATTATATTTTGCCAGTAGTATCTGTATTATAGTACAAATGGAAAAATATTACTAAGCGCATGCATTTCCTGCCCTAGTTTATAAAAGATCATCAGTGTTTTCAAATTGTGCATAAAAGTAAATTATTTAGCCAAATTATGTTAGAAAAAGAGGGAGGGAAAAAATAATTATGTTTTATTTAATGTATTTTCCAAGGTAAGCATAATAATTTGTCTCACAACTTGTAATACATATGGGTATTTGTTGGGAGCCATCAGAGTTGAGACAAGCAACTCCGTCTTAAGAAAATACAGCTCCATCTTAGAATTAAGTTCCTTCTAGCAGAAGTTATGCGGTGCCCTGTGGGTTTGGCCAGAAGCTAAAGATTAACCTGCCACTTAGCACATCTTGCTCCGGAGGATCTCTGCAACTCCCCTTCCTGATCCTCCCCCATAGCTAGCCCGGCCTTGGAATGTTACACCGCCTTGGCAGTTAGCCAATCCTGTGTTGCCAGGTACCTTACCACCTTGTCACTCAGTGCCTAAACCAATTATACACTGCCAAAGATCCCTCTGCATAGGCAACCCTGCCCCCCTCTGTTCCTGCTGTATATATACTGCTGTTCCAAAAATAAAGTTTGAGGCTTGATCAGAACTTTGTCTTGCCTCCATTTCTCTGTTTCCCCTGTCCCTTCTTTTCATCCTCCACAGGTCCTCCCTCTCCCCAAGTTGCTGTGCCCTGTGGGTCGGGGCAGGTACTTCTGATAGCTTTTCTTCCAGATATTTATCTGTCAAACTCCAACTCATTAATGCTAGCTATTAATATTTTATTTGGAAGCAAAAGCCTTAATTTGTAATAAACTATAAATCTGATATTAGACAATATGTATACATATTAAAATATAGGCAATCCTTTCTATATGTAATGGTGCAGTGCCATAAAAATGACTGTAGTAGCTGAACTGCACAAAAAAATCTTACTAAAATGGAAAAAATCTATAATACACATTTCCATAACCTTTAAAAATATTTGTGAAAGGAGGATCCAAGATGGCTGCTCTGGTAGACACCTAACCGCAGCAGCACACAACAATTTCAATGGAATACAACTAAAATATAGAGTGGACATTGCCCAGAGCTACAGGTAGTCGACTGACTGAAAATTCTACAACAAGAAGGAAAGAGAAAACTAGAAGAAAAATCAGAGGAGCTAAAAAAAAGGCTAAGGTACGGAGACATGCTGCGCGCTTGCACGCACGCGCACGGAGAGGTCGCAGCCGGAGAGGAGGAGAGGGCTGGGTGCTGCCTGGCGTTCCCTAGCAGGAAGGAAATAAAACCCCCAGCCTGGGCTGAACCCCCGAACCGGCAGCGCTGAGCCCCAGTTATGGGCCAGACCCTGGGGACCCAGGCTCCAGCAGGGGGAGACGGGGCTGTGAGGCGGAATCCCAGGCGAGCAGCGAAAAGCAGGGCCCCCAGAGTCACGCGCACATTGCGCGCAGAGGACTGAATGTTGACTCTGATCCTAGACTCCCCTAGCGGGAAGGAGAAAAAAAAAGCTCCAGACTGGAGGAATGCGAGAGGGAGCAGGAGCCCCTGCCGGACACCGGCCAGCCGGGCGCAGGCAGGGAGCCGGGCGACGGGGTCCCCAAGGGGGGGTGCCCCTGAGCCTTCGACCCCTGAGCACGGGCAATGGAGCCGAGGCGGGGGGCTGCTTCCTGGGCAGCGCCGACCCCGGCAACAGGCTGGAGCAGCGCGGGAGCCCGCGGAGAACAAAGGGGTGCCACAGGCCAACCTGCTGAGCTCCCAGGACAAGGAGGAAGAAACCAAAGAAGTTCTCAATGTGAAGAAATCAAGTGAGAGCAAAAGATAGTAAAATTACTTAAGAAAGAATACAAAGAAGATCTTGAAAAATCAAAGACTAAGTCAGAACTCAACTCACCAGCCAACATTGCAACATATATGCGTTTAAAAAAAAAAAAAAAAAAAAAAAAAGGACAGAATGTTGGAATAGCGGCGGCCAGGCCTAGAGTGCCCAGGCACAAGGCAGTGGCAACCGGGCCCAGAGCAGCAACAGCCAGGCCCCAGAGCAGCAGTAGCCAGAACCAGAGCAACAACAGTCAGCACTGGAGCAGCCAGACCTGGGGCAGTGGCAGCCAGGCCTGAGGCGGAGGCAGCCAAGCCCAGGGTGGCCAGTCCAGGAACACCCAGACCCAGAGTGGCCGGGCCCGGAGAAGCCGGGCCCAGAGCAGCTGGGTTGGGAGCAGCCAGGCCCAGAACAGCAGTAGCCAAGCCCAGAGCATCCAGGCTGGGAGAGGCCAGACTCGGAGTGGCCTGGCCCGGGGCAGCCGTGCCCAGAGCAGCCGGGTCGGGTGTGGCCAGGCCCGGAGCAGCGGCTGCCAGGCTGGGAGCGGCCAGGCCCGGAGCAGCGGCTGCCAGGCTGGGAGCGGCCAGGCCCGGAGCAGCAGCTGCCAGGCTGGGAGCGGCCAGACTCGGAGTGGCCTGGCCCAGGGCAGCCATGCCCAGAGCAGCCGGGTCGGGTGTGGCCAGGCCCGGAGCAGCGGCTGCCAGGCTGGGAGCGGCCAGGCCCGGAGCAGCGGCTGCCAGGCTGGGAGCGGCCAGGCCCGGAGCAGCAGCTGCCAGGCTGGGAGCAGCCAGGTCCGGAGCAGCCAGGTCGGGTGTGGCCAGGCCCGGAGCAGCAGCTGCCAGGCTGGGAGCGGACAGGCCCGGAGCGGCCGGGCCCGGAGCAGCCGGGCCCAGAGCAGCCGGGTCTGGTGCGGCCAGGCCCGGAGCAGCAGCAGCCAAGTCCAGAGCAACTAGGTCGGGAGTGGCGGTGACCAGACCCGGAGCAGCTGGTTGTGGAACGAACCAGAGCAACAGAGGCCAGGCCCGGAGCAGCCAGACCCGGAACAGCTTGCTCCTCGCCTGCCCCTGCCCCACGGCTGCCTCTCAGACATGGCTGGAAACTTTTGTGGGAACTTGAGGGTCTGCTGAATCGAGTGATGAAGCCTTAGATCTGGATGTGTTGAGTTAGTATAGGGCTGGGGTGTTGATCTGTGAGTGCCTTGGGTGGGGCCTGGATGAGGCTGGTTGACCTATTTGGAAATGTCTTGTGTGTGAAATGTATCATTGGGCATGTGGAGGTATTATTGATATGAGAAAATGCTAAGTAACTGATTTACTATCTGAAAAGGGATTTACTATCGGGGAAAGGGAGGGAGGAAGAGACTGAACATAAACTGCACCTATGGATGAGGACAATGGGAGATGGGGAGGGGCTGGAGGGTGGGGTGGGAACCTGGTGGAGGGGGGAAGAAATGAGGAACCTTTGTAATAATATGAACAATAAAGATTGATTTTAAAAAATAAATAAATAAAAATGAAAATATTTGTGAAAACATTAAAAACTCTCTCATCCTCAAGTATAAATGTATGAAGAAATAAAACAAATGTAAAACTAGTATTTATTGTGTACACTATAATTTAAAACATTAGAAACAGCCAAACCGGTTTGGCTCACTGGATAGAGTGTTGGCCTGCAGACTGAAGGGTCCTGGGTTCGATTCCGGTCAAGGGCATGTACCTTGGTTGCGGGCACATCCCTGATGGGGTGTGTGTGGGAGGCGGCTGGTCGATGTTTCCCTCTCATCGATGTTTCTAGCTCTTTATCCCTCTCCCTTCCTCTCTGTAAAAAAAAAATCAATAAAATATATTTTAAAAAATAAAAATAAAACATTAGAAACATTAAAAATTAAAGTGATTTTTTTCTTTGTAAAAAACAAAAACAAAATATGTCAGGAGTAGTTTGACTAGTGCTTGCCTTCTTACCATGCTATCTGGAGTATCTCCTAGTCATACCGAGATTGGAGGACTCCCTGGGAGGCCAAGGGAGGCCTCAACCCAGTGGCTGTGTCCAGGTTCTTGTCACCACACAAGAAAAAAATCAAGTTCTAGGAAGAGAGATTCAGCAAAATAGCAGATTTATTAAAGTGAAAGTACATACTCAAGAAGAAAGTGATGGAAAACTCCAAGAACAAGTCGTCCCTAGGGGTTCCTGAAGGAGTTCTTATCAGCAATGGGCAGGGGGAGGGAATCAAGGTGGGTCGTGGTCTCTGATGTTCAGGTTGTGGTGGTCGGTGTGGTGGTGGACAGTGAAGCTCATTTCAGTCCCTCCTTTCTGGATGGTGGCTCTTTCTTTGGTTTTCTTGAAACTGTATAGTGATCTAGAGGGCAGAGTGAATTCAAAGCCCTGATATAGGGCAACATGGCTGCCAACTCTGGCAGAGATAGGTTTTTGTTTGTGCCAACTATTTTTTACCCCAGGTAATAGGGAGGAGACCCATGAGAGACAGGTGTCTTGCCACAAGTTCTAGCTGTCTGTAGTGTTCTAGCCTAGAAGGGAAGGGGAGGGGGAGAGCCTGGGACCTCTGTTCCATATGCTACCTTTCATGCCTCAACACTCCCTTCCAAGTTTTGACCAGCTTCCAACATTTTATCCTTTCCATTTTATATGCACAGTCCATGAACACAGATAATAAGCTGGTGAAGACTGGAAGGAGGAGGGAATAAAGGGTAGAAATGGGAGATATCTGTAATACTATCAGCAACAATATATGTGTGTGTGTGTGTGTGTGTGTACACACACACACACACACACACACACACACACATATATATATATATATATATATATATATAGTATGTAAATATTAGATTCACTTTATATAAAACCACAATTATGTACGTTTCTTCTATCCATTTTCCTTTCATGAAGAAAACAATAAATAACTTAAGAAAATGAAATATAATATATTCATATTTGTAGAGATAAATATATAAATATTTATATCTGATATTTAAAAAAATATATATAAATTTTTAAAAGTCATGAGATATATCCAAAGTTTCTTTAATGTGAGGATTGTTGCCAGTGTCATTGCCTCTGAGATACCTTCCTCCATTTTATTACAACCACTTTTCTCATGTACCTGGATAAATTGGCCTTTATTAAGTTCCTCTAGAATCTCTTAAGTTATTCTAGAATTCTATTTACCTCAGATTCCAATTTTATTTCCAACATGATCACTTTTCATTTCCTTGCTGTATTTTCAATTTGTTGGCCAATTCCCTGTTTTAATTATCCATATTTATAAAATGTCACCTGCATTTATCAGGGGAAACAAAGAAGCAGCATTACCATAGCTTTGTTTTCTGTGTGTGACCGAATAACAAACACAGTGACCTATTAGACTTCGAAATAAGTGACATGATTGGTTACTGATCATGATGTGCATCTATCATTTGCACAGCTAGAACTCTTTGTATTTACTGCAACTAGGATTAGGCTGGTTGGTAAATTTAGTTGGCAGAAAGATTCCCTCATTGTCTGACAGGATTAACAACAAAAGGCTAACTTGCAAATAAATGAACAAAATTGGAACAGACTCATAGACACAGATAACAGACTGATGGCTGCCAAACAAAGAAAGGAGGGGGATTGGAGGACTGTGTGAAAATTGAAATAAGAAGTACAAATTGGTAGTTACAAAATTGTCATGGGGATGTAAAGTACAACATAGGGAATATAGTCAATAATATTGTAAAAACTATGATGCCCAGTAGGTACTGGAAATATTGAGTAGAACACTTTGTAAAGTATGATTATAGAAACACTATGCTGTACACCTGAAACAATTACAAAATAATAGGGAATATAATTGAAAACTAAAATTTAAAAGTTCTTAAATAAAAGAGGGCAAACTTACAGAGTACTTAGCTTTTGCCATGAGCCTCAAAAGAATATCCAAACACATACCAGTACAAAAGCTAATGTAGAATATAAGTAAAAATAGCACTCTGGTAATATAAATACAGATTCAAGACCAGTGCCTTACTTGCCCCAATCATATGGACACACATAATCCAATCTTCTACACATTCTGGAGTTCTCATTACTTCTTAAGCTCTGTCAGATGCTGCCATCAGTAAGAGAGCTCAGTACAGAACAAATAATTTTATGAAGAGCAGCATCCTATTGAAACCTTGAGTTCATTACTCTCCCAATAAATATTAACCACATAGTGCTTCTGACTTATCTTTATAAAACTATTCTTGATGACAGTCAGTTCATATCCATTGTTTTTGTCATTATCCACTGATTACTGAACTTGGCACAATACATAATTCCATCATACTATATTGAACTTTTGTCCATAGACTTCACACCTATTCCTTTAATTCAGAACCCTTCTTTACCTTTCTAATCACCTCATGTTCTGCCACTTGTGTTCTCTCTTCTAAATACTAAGGACTTCCCCAAATTGTATGTGCTGTGCCAGCACAGCCAAGGGTTTGGCCAGCCTGAAGGAGGGCTGGTGAAGGATGAAGAAAAGACAGACAGAGAATAAGCTGGGTCTAGGTTGATCTTCTGTGCCTTTCTGAGGCCACAGAACAGATCCAGACTGCAAAACTGATGCTTTATTTATAGTCAGGGACAGACAAGGTAATTTACAATGCTCTTATAAGTTTCACTTGTTTTGGCAGCACTTGCTGCCCCTCCCACAGCCCACTAGCTATCCAGAAAAGATCTAGGAAGCAGTCCCAAGATCAAGCCTAATTATGCTTAGAGGGCTGTGCCCTCCAAGCCAGGACTTGTTTGTGACTTTGCCAGTAGGTCAGTCTGAGGCTTAACCCTATAACCGCTCCCTACAATTGTATGTAAATATTAGGTTCACTTTATATACAACCACAATTATGTACATTTTTTCTATCCATTTTCCTTTCATTAAAAAAATAAATAGCTGAAGAAAACAAAATACACATTACATTCAGATGTGTAGATATATGTGTGTGTGTATATATGTGCAAATATTTATATATTTGCATATATGTTACATTATATATGTTTATATATAACATATATATGCCATATATGTTAAATATAAACATGTCATATATAAACATATATAATGTTATGTATATGCTGAGAATTTACAAAAGCTGAAAAAAATTAGCAAAAAAAAAAAGTTTTAATAGAACAGAGCTAAGACATCATTTACCCAAATTACACATGCTTTTTTTTTCTTTCTATAAAACAAGAAAATTTTGTTTGTTTTGAGACAGATAGTAAAACTTTATGGATATGATCTACAGGAAAATTCTCAGTAGTCAGGAGCTAATGTTAAATTCTTTGACTGACATTACCAGAGTTCAAACATTGTTGTAAATGTCAGCAAATCTATAAAGGATATCTCTGAGGATGAGTTTAGATAGCAAGCACATCCTGAAGTCAACTGTTAGCCTCAACTATCATTCTATTCTATCTCCAGCAAAAATCAAGATTAGAATCAAGGAAAAACCAACTAATTGCTACTTAGCAACAAAGGTTTGCCACAAGAAGTAATTAGACTTCTAAGAATACCCAGGAGAACTTACCCTCTGCCTGTGCAGAAATCTTCAACTGCAAACCCTTAGGAGACATTGCCTCGCTGCATATGGGTGAGGAGTATCCACATGAAAGTGTTGAGGATTAGCAAAGACAGGCATTAGGATATGGAGTTGGCAAAGAAGAAGCTGGAATGACATAAGAGGCAAGAATAAGCAATTGCATCACTTTCAAGCCAAGATCACACTGAGTAGTTATATATCTCAGTAACACAGTCAGAGGGGCACAAGCAAAGTTTAGAACCAAGTGATTCAACTGGAGTGAAGAATTCTGTTAATGTGCTGAGCCATGTAATCATGCCATAACATAAGCAAATCTTCTGACCAAAGTTTGAATATTAAGCAACAAGACTGAGATAGTGTTAGAAGTCTCAGAATATAGATTTTTCCATATCAGTTCTCTTCTGGAGACCTAAGATTCATACTCTTTATCTTTGTCTCTTCATGCTATAAAAAATAACCTATAAATAAAAGTATGCTTGAATACCAAGTTCTCTGGAAACACTCTGGCCTTGAGCGATGAAGTGTCTGATTTTTAAAGACAGTGCGTCCATGAGGTCGGAGGCTCTGAAGTGGGCATTGAATCTGAAAAACCATTAGTTCCTAACATTAGGAGTTTAATAAGGCTGAAATAGTTTATTTGTCCATAGTGAAATTTTCACTTCACTCACATGATATGGCCCTTTATCCTTCCTTCACTCCACTATTCAAAGATAATTATTAATGACCTATAATGTGGCAAGAGTTCATTTTCTATATATTGGTAATCTTATATAATAAAAGTTTAATATGCAAATTGTCCCCTTGGGTGGTCATTGACCAGGAGTTCGACCTATTGGAAGTTTGACCGCTCAGGCTCAGTATGACACGTGCTGACCACCAGTGGGGGGAGGGTGCGGAACATGGCAGGTGTCCGTGACGGGTGGCATTGGAGGCGCTGCCAGCCCCAATGGGCCTCGATAACAGTAGGACCATGGCAGGATGGTGGAGCAGGTGAATGGACAGCACCAGGCCAAGACTCCCCCTCCCCCATCACCCCGCAGGCGCAGTAGCCAGAAGTGGCAGTGGGGGACAAGGCGATCGGGCAGCACCAGGCCAAGGCAGGGTGTCAGATGGGGTTGTGAGACTGGGGCATGAGCTAGGGCCCGACCTCCACAGGCCATCCCCAGGGACCCCACCCAGGCATGAATTCCATGCACTGGGCCTCTAGTACAGTCCCAACTAGTGAGGCAAACCTGCAGCTGACTATCAACACCAAGCTATGGGCCCGGATCCAGATTGACAAGGCCAGTGAGAAGAGCATGCGCTTCGTGGCCATGCATAGGGAGGACCAGGGTGTGGACTTTCTGATTTCTGCCAGCTCCAAGGACGCAGGCCAGCTATACATGAGGCCCAGTGCAGCCAGAACACCTGCCCCAAGCCTGGGACAGCCCCATTCAATGGGGATGACAGTGATGATGATGACGTTGGGTTGGCCAGTCTGAGTATGCACTGCCCATTCAGAAGCTGACTGGGGAACTTTGAATTGAAATGGCACATTAAGATGCCACAGATTCTCACTGGACTGGCATGCCTGATTTCTTCACCCCTCTCATGCTGCCGCCAGCCTGTGAGTTCCTCCATCTGCCCAGGCTACTAGGACTGTCCCCTTGAGCTTAAACACTGGCCCTGCTGGATGTCCTGCTATTACCTTTATCTCCTGTTTCCCAGTGGCTGATTCAGGGAATATATTTTTAGATTGCCCTTCCTCCCACCTCCCCCCCAAAAAAGTTTGGTTTTGGTTTCTTAGATTAAGACATCCCTGTCTCCTCATTCTCCTTATGGTCACAGCTTGTGTTCTGGGGCCTTAATGGTGAGTTAGGGTGGTCTGAGGACTGCTGGAGGGCAGCCCCCCACGTGTTATCTACCCCAGGTTCCTTCAGGCTATCACAGGGTGTTGAGGGGTGGGCCTGATGCCTGGTGAGCTTATCTGGAAAAGGGCCATGGGATCTAGGAGGGTTCCCATTCCCCGCCCCTCTTCCTTGTCCCTTTCACGTAGGTCACCCATCACCAGGCACCCGGGCACACACATGCTTCCTGCTGTTGGCCATTCCTTGCTCATCCCTGGATGTCACTCGCCCCAAGACCATCCAGGGCCAGGGGCCTCCATGACTGGCAGAGGGGGTTCCTAGCACAGCCTATGAAGAGGGCAGAGGACTGGTTTCAGACAATGGGCCACAGCACCGACACTGGCAACATGCACTGGAGCAGGCGCCATGCCCACCCCACCCCAGAGTATGGCCAAGAGCCCAGCTGGGCACTGCATGCCTGTAAGGAAGGTCCCTGTGCACACAGCTCTGAGGTATTTCAGAAGAAATTTCCCAGCACCAGCCACCCTCCTAGGCAGAGAGATAGCCTGGTCTCCAAGCTGTACACCCCACACCTTGGGTGGACCAAATGCACCCCGAGCTTGAGCCATGGGAACACCCCTCCCCCCACCCCCAACAGATCTAGTTACACTTCTCTGCTTTGCATTTTAACTAACTACTGACAAGTAAAACCAGATAATGCCTATTTGTTTTGGAACATTTGTGTAAGATTGTCTAATGAAATGTATTTGGGAACTATATTAAAACATTTAACTAAAAAATAAATAAAATATGGGTTTAATCACTTCTTATTTTTCCAGATGAGTAATCACAGTAAAGATTGGCAAATATTCCTAGCCCCAGGCAGGCAAAAACGTTTTGCAAATGGTATCATTTGGCACATAACATTATTAAATGTTGGGTTAATAAGAGACAGTGTTCAAAATATTGTTGATTCTACAAAAATGTCTGGGGTAGATATTGATCCTTCACAATAGCAATATATCGTGATAACATTACATAGTATCAGGGGTGGCATCCATCATTGCATTTATATTAACATTTTATTCATTATATATATAGTTATGTAATTATATTTATATGTATTATGTAATGTATTTGATTTGTATATTTTGTGGTCAATTTATGTAGTGAGTGTAATTTTTTCAATGTTATATAGAGGGCAGAATTTTTTTTCAATTTTATTCTTTGGTATATTTCTAATGCCAGAATTACTTGCAACGCAATAGATGTACAGTAAGTACGGTATTTATTGACTGTCAGTTATGTAACAGAAGGATTAGAACTATATTATCATATTTTTATTACCCTCTACCTGACAAAGTTATATATATATTCAGAGAAATGTATTAATAAAGAGTAATGTCAGAATTAATGTCTTTAATTTGATGCTGCTTATTCTATTAGTCTATATATAATTATTATGTCTCTAGTTGCCATATGGGCTACAAATATGAAAGGAAATACACCATTTTGTGAAGAGATTAAAATTTTACCGTGTCAATATTTCTTGATAATAAGAGTTAAGTGTTTTCTTCAAAGAAGGACATGTGCATAATATTGCAATGCATTTAATAAAACACTGAAACACAAAGACAAAAATTATTCAAGCATCTATCAATCTTCTGATTAAATCAAAGATGGCAATATGCCTATTATGTCTTGTACACCTTAAACTTTTATAGAAGACAAAGCAAGTTTTGTTATTATTAGAACCTTTGCTTGATTTAAATTTATTTTGCATAGTTATAATAGCTGATGTTTTTAAAAATAATAATACAAAATTAAAAAAATATATCTATTTGTGTCTAAAAGTCAGTTGATGTAGTCAAAACTAAACAGTCTGACATGAAATACTTGTACATAGTTAAATTGTAAAGGTGATATGAAAAAGTCTAACATTTTGAAAATACCAATTAAATTCCAAGGATATAAACTTGGTTCATTATTTGTCATGAAGCATACTGGCATCAAGACTAGAGGTTGGCCCAACATTGGGATCAAGATCTTCTTCTTAATGGTGTATGAAGACCACAAAGAGATTTTCTTAAAAGGAATTTCTAATTCCCCTTGCTCACTCTCTGCAGCTCAGAGTTCTTGCCCAAATAATAAACTTATTATCTTCACCTTTTTGGATATTTTCTTATCTTGACTACTGGCCCAGCCTGACCTATAAGTCTGGCCACTTGATTGCCAACTGGTCTCCATCCTTTTTGGATTCTGACCCTAGGACTAATACACCCTATATTCCAGCTTTACCATAACTTTTCTACATCTTTGTACTAATTTTCACCAAGGCTACTACAGGTCCTGTTTCCAAATACTTCATTCTCCCCAGTAGAATTTTTCACCCTACATCTATAAAGTTGCAACCCAGGGCGACATATAACTGTTTTGTTATATAATTCTACATAGAAATGGATTTACCCTGACAATAATGGAGTAAAAGTATCACTCCAAGTGAGGAGACAGAGGGAAGCTAGGTAGTCAGGGACTGGGACCATGGGAGGGGGGAATAAAACTGGGGAACCCAACTAGGTGGTCTTACTAAGGCAGCCCAACTGTGTGGAAAAGTAAGGGGACACGCAGGAGACAAACTTTAAAATGTATGAATGTTTCTAAGACTGGCAACTTGCAGAAAACCAATCATAAGACAGTGAGGCATATAACCAATCTCAAAAATGTTTTTAAGGCAGAATTTTTTGAAAAGACCAATTAGGAGCTAGCAAGGCTGTATCCACCCCCTAAATTAAAAAATGAACACTTCCTCTTGCCCTCCCCCTTCTCCCCGCACACAATGGGCTCCTGACATTCCTGTGCAGGGGAGTGCATGCCTGCGCTCACATGGTGTATGGCCATGTGGACTAATAGGCTTTAACTAGCATGGATGCTCTCAATAAACTGGTTCTGCTAACGCTTTTTATCTGCAAACTTCATTCTTTGACTTGGTGAGACAACGAACTTGGACTCAATACCCCACATTTTGGTTTCACAAGTATAAATATCATTGGTAAAGGCAACTTTCAAAGCCATGTGAATTTATTACTTTTCATAATTTTGTATTCTTTTTCCAAAGAACTGGCAAAATTATACAAGCTCCAGGCCCCAGAAAATGTGAGTTGATGTCAGTTTCAACTATAACAATAAGAATAAACAGGCATATTTGGAAAATAGTGAAACACTAGCGAAGAAATTATGGATACGATTATAGCTTGAGGATGAAACCACCTACTCTCTCCTAAGCTTATTTTCTAAAATAACAGGATTTAATATTATATTCCTTACATTAGCATAACTTTACTATTCCAGAAGACTCTTACCCAGGCATATACTGTATTGTTTATTAGAGAAACTTCATGAAAGACTCATCAACTTTTCAATATAAAGAATCAACAGCTCATATCCTATGAGTCTTTGAATTCTTAGCCCCCAAATCTTTGCTCTTCTATTTCTACCTGTAAGCATAAAGTCATCTTTTCTGTCAAAGAACAGTTTAGACAGCTGCCATTTTGGACTGCATAACTTGGCAGCCACCATTTTGGCCCCCATGACTTGCAGCTCCCCTCGGGGCTACCTTCCTGAAACAGCAAAGGCCAACCCCTCCTTTTGAATTAGCCAATCAAGAAAGACTGTGCACCTGAGCTCCAATCAAGAGTGATGGACAGATCAGGTGCATGAGGAATGAAAAGCTGAGCAGACCACCTGCTAGGTGTGCATGTGCTATCAGACCACGTACTTTGCACCCTCCTGCAAGAACAAAGATATTTGCCTTGCTGCCAGGCTCCCTAGAATGCTTTGTGTTCTATCAGGACCCCTGAATTTGGGGGATCCCCTTATTTCTAATATTACCCAAGCTTAATCAAACCTCTATAATCCCCCACATTAAAATACTCCCATTAAATCAAGTTGCAAATAATCAATAAAATTTAATCTTACTAACCTTCCCCCAATGAGACATTTGCAAATCTCCTGTTGAGATGGTCTTCTCCCTTACCATGTTAAGCGATAATTCAAATCTGTTTTATGGACAGATTATGTTGGTAATATTTGGGGAACCAGCACACAAACAGCTTACAAGCCCTTGAGGCCTGGTGCATGAATTTCATGCACGAGGGGGTGTCCCTCAGCCCAGCCTGCACCCTCTCCAATCTGGGACCTCTTGAAGGATATCCAACTGCTCATTTAGGCCCGATCCTATGATACTAAATGGGCAGTAGGGCATCCCTCTCACAATCCAGGACTGCTGGTTCCCAACTGCTCGCCTCCCTGCCTCCCTGATTATCCCTAACCGCTTCTGTCTGCCAGCCTGATCACCCCCTAAACATTCCCCTGCCAACCTGTTTGCCCCTATCCTCCCTTCCCTGAAGGCCTGGTCCCCACCCAACTGCTGTCCCCTGCAGGCCTGGGTCCCCACCAACTGCCCTTCCCTGCAGGCCTGGTCACCCCCAACTTTCCTCCTCTTCCAGCCTGGTCACCCTTAACTGCCCTCCCGTGCAGGCTTGATCACCCCCAACTGCCCTCCCTTGTAGGCCTGGTCCCTCCCAACTGCTCTCCCTGCTGGCCATATTGTGGAATCCTGTGTCCACATGGAGGCAGGATCTTCGACCATATAGGGGCAGCCATCTTGTGTGTCAGAGTGACAGTCAATCTGTATATTACTCTTTTATTAGATAGGATAGAGACCTGGTTCACAGATGGGGACTAGCTGGTTTTCCCTGAAGGGCATCCCAGATCAGGGTGGGAGTTCCCTTGGGGCATTGGGGTTCCCTTGGGGCATGAGGCAGCCTGGGCAAGAGGACTGTGATGGTTTAGAGGCCAGCCATGACCCCAGCAACCTAAGCAGAAGCCCTGGTATCTGTGATATATTTATCTTCTATAATTGAAACTTTGTAGCCTGGAGCAGAGCCAAGCCTCCTGCTTGCTCCATGGCCCGCAGTCATTTTTGTTGGGATTTATTTATCTTCTATAATTGAAAATCTGTAGCCTTGAGTGGAGGCCTGGGCCTGACAGGGTGAAAAACTTGGTTTCCTCCATTGCCTGGGAAACCCAAGCCTCCTGCTTACCCTGTAGCTGCAGCCATCTTAGTTTGGGTTAATTTAGTACCTAAATATGTGTGATTCCCTCTTATTTTTCCTATCAACTGCCATATTATATTTAAAAAAAAAATAGGAGGTGCAATGGTTTGAGCCCACATAAAGGAAAGAGGAGACAACATGACAATGTGACAAAAATAATTATCGAATATTTGAAAATATTCACTCATCTTCATTGCCTCAGAGACAGAGGAAACCTTTCACATTTTTTATCTGTAACCATACTACTCTGCTTCTTTCTCTTTCCACTTCTATTTGTCCCGATGTTTATTTAAAGCAATTTTATTTTTGTAATATTGATAATATGATAATGATATGAGGAAGTAAGAAAGAGGTTGAATAAAAATTGAGGACCCATACTCTACAAATAGGTATTCTGCATTCCTCTGTGATGCCTGTGACATTAATATTCGTGGTAATTTCTCATATTTGTGGTATTTGCTTTCAAGATTGCATATGATATATTGCTAGAGAAGTAGTGAGAAAATAAAGACTGAAAGTATGGATTAATTTGTCGGAAGAAAATGAGGGTTGTGAGGAACCACAGGTCGGGTCAAGAAATATATCCTGAATCTTTTATCAGAAACTCTTTACAATTAAACTATTTGCTTTTGTCCTTTCCTGAAAAAAGAAACGTAACTTTTGTGTAAAGAAACTTTTGGTATTAAAAATTCCAAAATAAACAAAAACAAGTTTTCATAGCAAAAAAAAAAAGAGGGGGGGGGACGACTTATAGAGAAAATGACTTTTCTAGATTTCTTTTTTTTTTGGGGGGGGGGAAATGAATAGGCATTCATTAAGTGCTTACACTTTTATACAATTACTAGATGCATGAAACTCATGCAAAGTGCTTGGCCCTTGCATCCCCGGCTGCCTTGGCTAACCCTCACAGCCCCTTGCAGTCCATTGCAGCCCCTTGAAGCCTCTACTGGCCCTCCCAGCCCAGCTTGGACCAGAAGATCATCCAGATTGTCATCTGAAGGTTGTCCAAATAGTCATCCTTGCTGCTCCGTCTAATTAGCATATTAGCTCTTTATTATGTAGGGTGCTAATATTATATAGTAAAAATAGTCAATGTGAAGCACCAGCTGTGATATAAATAGAAAATGTTTCTGCTAATATGCTAACATTTTTTCTATATCTAGAATTATTCCTACATCTGCTTCTACAACCTATCTTAATAGTCTGATTTAGATGGTAAGTTCTAAGGGGTCAAAATCTTTGATCTTGAATTATTTGAATTCTCCCCATCAGTTTAACGTATAGATTATAATTTTGAAAATCTGACAGTTTTTAAGATAAAAATTTTCCCTTAGAGATATTCATTTCACAATTTGCTCTAAGAGAAGGCTGTATCCTTCAAATACAAGTATTTGTATTTATTTGTAACACCTCCATGTATGTTTCACACTCAGACATTTTGAATTTCAAATTTACTTCATTACCTCCTTTACTGCTAAAATTAAGAGTTATTTATTGGCATAATTGCCAGTCCAACATAAGAGGAGAAAGTTTTTTTTTTTTCCACAGGTTGGTTTCTTGTTGAAGAGTTCTAAATCATTTCCCAAATGCTCAAAACTCTTCCCCAACATACACAGAGCATATTTGCATGGAATTTACCCTGATCATCCTATATAATCCTATGTAATAAAGAGGTAATATGCAAATTGAACATCACTCCAACACATAAGATGGCCACCACAAGATGGCTGGCAAGGGAGGGAAGTTGTGAGAGATCAGGCCAGCAGAAGATGGCAGTTGGGAGGGACCAGGTCTGCAAGGGAAGGCAGTTGGGGGGTACCAGGCCTGCAGGGGAGGGGGAAGGACAGTTAGGGGCAACCAGGCCAGCATGGGAGGGCAGGTAGGAGGGAATTTATCTGCAGGGGAGGGCAGTTGGGGGGTACCAGGACTACAGGAGAGGGCACTTGGGGAGACCAAGGGAAGTTAGGGGTGACCAGGGAGGGCAGTTAAGAGTGACCAGGCAAGCAGGGGAGGGCAGTTAGGAGCAATCAGGCTGGCAGGGGAGCAGTTAGAAGTCTATCAGGCTGGCAGCAAATGGTTAGGGGGTGATCGAAGAAGTTAGGGGCAATCAGGAAGTCAGGCAGGTGAGCAGTTGGGAGCCAGGAGTCCTAGATTGTGAGGGAGATATCTGACTGCTTGTTTAGGCCTTATCTCAGTGTAGTTGCACATCCCTCAAGGGGTCCCAGATTGGAGAGGGTGCAGGCTGGGCTGAGGGACTCACACACCCACCTGACCCCGTGTACAAATTTTGTGTACAAGGCCTCTAGTAAAAGCCTAATATGCTAAGTGTCTGGTCATTCAGTGATAGGTCGCCTATTTAACCAATCAAAGCATAATATGATAATGATATGCTAAGGCTGCTCAACTGCTTGCTATGATGTACACTGACCACCAGGGGGGCAGACAGGTGACTGGTGGAATAGTCTCTGTGGCATACATTGACCGCCAGGGGCAGAAAGTCAACTAGTCAACTAGTTGCTATGATGTGCACTCACCACCAGGGGGGAGACACTCTGGTAGGTTAGCTTGCTGCTGGGGTGCAGCAGAGCAAGATGGGCTGGCCATGCCCTGGAACTCTCCATAGTCCCTCCCTGGCCTACTAGTGCACAAGTGGGTTCCCTCGGCCTGGCCTGCACCCTCTCACAATCCAGGATCCCTCAGGAGATGACAGAGAGCCAGTTTCAGCCTGATCCTATAGGCTATTCCCCTGGGAAGAGCACCAGACATAGGGCTCACGATGGGGACTGATTGGGCACAAGCCCACAGTAGGCACAGTGGGGCTGGGATGAGTGGGAGTGGCAGGTAGGGGCTTCAGGTGGCATTGAACTGCTGGTTTCAACCTGATCCCCACAAGCAACCCTGCAGGGTCCCTCTTGTGCACAAATTCATGCATCAGGCCTCTAGTCTATAATAATAAAAGTGTAATATGCTTATTAGACTGGACAGTTGAATGACCTTCCAGACGACCTTCTGGATGACCATTTGGATGAAGCTAAGGCTGTGAGGGCCAAGGCAAGATGCTGTGGCTGTGAGGGCAGAGCCCCTTGCACAAATTTCGTGCATTGGGCCTCTAGTTAGGATAATAATAATAATTTAAAAAAAGATGCCCAGTTCATAAGTGACAAAAATAACAAGCTAACATTTATCAGTTGTCTCAGCAGAAAATATAATTCATAATTGTTTAAGTAGTTTTCCCTCATAATCTTTACTCATCTCCCAGAATTGTGTGTCACATCAATATTTTCCCCCTTCACAAAAGTCAAGCAACAGATGATTTCACTACTGTTCCCCTCCTTGCCTACTAACAGTTGGAGGAGGAAATAGGACTCATTTAGAAAATCATCTGAGTGGAAGCCTTTCTGTTTTCAAAAGAGAATTGGAATCACCAGAATTTGAAGTTATATATTTAGGTTTCAATTTACAATTATAGAACTATTCATATCTTGATTCTACGATAGAGGCCAGATATCAGATCACAGAAAGGTGTAAAGCAATGCTAAAAGAAGAAAAAACTATACTTCAGGTCTGCAAAGGCCAACAAAAACTGAGACTTATATATTTACTAATATGTAAAGTTATTCTTGCTCAAAATTATTTTCATTAAAAAACAACATTTTTCTATTGTGTGATAGCTTTTGAATTGTTATCTTGCCTTTAAGAAATCCATAAAAGAGGAAAAATCAATCCCAATGTTCTGGAGCAGAGGGGAGAAGTCAAATGAAAAACCTCAAAATGAAACTGTCATTTGACCCAAGGATCCCACTTATAGGAACATATCCTAAGAATCCCAAAACATAAATCAGAAAGAATACATGTACTACCACTATTTTCATAACAGCAATATTAACAATAGCTAAGATCTGGAGAAGCCCAAGTTCCCATCAGTAGGTGAGTGGATAAAAAAGCTGTGGTACATTTACACAATGGAATATTATGCAGCTATAATAAAGAAGGGTCTTTTTACCTTTTGAGATAGCAGGGAGGGGCCTGAAGGGTATTATGCTAAGCAAAATAAGCCAGTCAGATAAAAACAAGTATCACATGATCTCACTTATACGTGTAATATAATGAACAAAATAGATCCAGAGACATGGAACCATGGAACAAACTGACAAGTTTCACAGGAAAGAAAGGAGGGGGACACAGGAAGAGATTAATAAAATAACTTATATGTACACATGCATAACCCATGGACACAGACAATAGTGCAGTAGGCCAGTGGGGAGGAATGGTTTGGGGGGAGGAGATCAATGAGGGAAAACATGGTGTTTATGTTATATTTTGAACAATAAACATTAAAAAAAAAACACCTTTCTAGATCACATAGATGTTTTAATTTACATAAATCAATATTCTATCAATGTCTCATTTGGAAAGGATCAATTTTAGGAGAACTCTTTTGCTAAATATCAAAGATTCACTTAGGATAACATTTTTACCTTGGATTTTCTATCAAACTCTAAGGGAGGCAAAGAGGGAAGAAATGCCAACTTTGATTTGTCAAACCACAACCCACATGAAATTATTGCACATCTTAGGAAGGGACCCAAGTTATGAATTCACCACTGGTACATATAACATCCTGAATGACTTCAATACTTTCTGCCTTTGAGCAGATTAATGTTCAACAGAGGGACATGGTGTGGCAAGCAATAGGTTGTCAGCCTTTGTTAGTTCCCTCAGCCAGGTAACTTTGAGTTCTTAACAAATTATACAACCATATGTGATAGCCGAGGGCTGAATCAGCTGCTATGTGTACCACCTATGCTAGTGGAATTATTGCTCTGTATGTTTGATCTGGGCCCATTATGGCACAGGGTTGTGGAATACTTATCCTTATTAATTAGGTTACAGAATACATATCCTATATTTCTAAATAGACAAGCTTTAAATATCATAGCAACTTTTGTGTAAGTCAATCTCTTTATAAAACTTTCATTAATACAACATAGTTTTATATTATTACTACAATAATTCTCTTATCAGAATAATTATATGAATAACTATTTGTAATTTAATATTGACTCATAAGATTAATGTGAGCCTCACAATAGTATTATTAGTTATTAAGGCAAAAAACAATAGGTCTGCAAAAATAGAAATATAATAAAATAGTAATGTCAACCAGGTATGTTCACTTATAAAATTATATTCATCAAAACTTTAATATAATACAGTGTCATTTTTTGTCTCAACATTCACAATGTCAGAGCTCATGAAGATAACCAGCTGCTGTGTACCACCAACACAAATGGTATTTAACATCAAGAAGACAATTCCAGATGTATATAAAGAGATATCATTCAGAACATAATGCAAACTATTTGGAATTATTTCGATGGTAAAATTCTCTTTTCTGATATATCTGAAATCTGTCACTTGCCTTTATCTCAGCCTCTGGGTTGAAAAGATCTGAAAACTCTATAAATTTATTTAGCAACTGTCATGTTGTGACAGCCAAAACATGACTAAGATAAAACTCCTTAGATAAAACTCTTAGGAATTTGCATATTGAATACATGATGTGCAAGATAAAAGAAATAATTGAAGAATAACATAATTTGGTGGCCATGGAAAGAATCTGGCCAGAGAGGAGTTGAGAGTTCAACAATACTGACTGCCTACCCAAGCATCCAAAGTATTCTTTGGCTATTTTTGTTCAAACTAGATTCCAGATCCTAGCAATTTTCTGAGCCTAATTATTTTTACCTCTTCATTGATTCCTTGAGCTGAGCTACTTAATATCCCTTCAATAAATTTATATTTTGCTCAATTCGTGCACAGTTGGTATTGTTATTTCTCAACAAAGAACTCTGAGCGATATAAGCACATGGAAGGACTTATCAATATACCAGTGAGAGGCTTTTATTCCTTGTAACATTTTTATTTGCAGTGATGCTCTAATAACTGTGTAACATTATAAAAAGGTCTTGAAAACTCAATGAAAATTTCAGGTTGGGAAAATTTGCTAATGGTCACTATTTGCTGTAATCCTGAAAATTTTCACCTAGGTTCTGATTCTTCAATCTCAGAAACCTGTCTTTGTTCTGAATTCACTCATAGCACCACTAAAAGATAGAATGTTTAAAATCATAACATGTTCCAATGCATCATTCTGCACATTTTTCCTCAAAAATTACTTTTAATTTTCATAAATGCAATGTAATTTATACAGGTATTATTGGGGCAAACAATCCATTTTCTAACCAAACACAAAATACCATTATATATCATTATCATAACACACGGCTTAAATACAATAACAATGCATGTGAATAGACTAAATGTGAATTCAGTTCAATATAAATAATTATTTTCAAGGTTGCTTTATCAGAAAAGATGTTTAAAATTCTAAACTGTATTAAAATACCTATCCAGTGCTAGCCTGTAGCTCAGTTTTAGTTAGAGCATCCTCGTGCGATACACCTAAGTTGCAGGTTCGATCCTCATTCAGGGCACATAAAATAATCAACCAATGAATGAATAAATAAGTGAAACAACAAATTATGTTTCTCTCTCTCTCTCTCTCTCTCTCTCTCTCTCTCTCTCTCTCTCTCTCTCAAATAAATAAATAAGTAAAATTTAAAGACCTACTCAATCAAAGTTATACATTGTCTCTGTGAGTAATATTAGCACTCAACATTATATTGGAATAAAAGTGGAACATGCGGTTAAGATTTCTTCAAGCATGTCTATTGCCCCTCCCCCCAGCTGGCTCTGCCCCTGATCGCCCCTCCACCCTAATAGGGGGTGGGGTCAGCTGGCCAATGACCTGCAGCCTCTCCCCTTGACCAGCCCATACCTGATCACCCTCCCTACCCCAATTGGGGGTGGGGGTGGCTGGCCAACCTCCCCAAACCGCTCTCTCGGCCCCATTTGTTATAACTATTATTAATAATTGTCAGCATCTACTAAAACAAGTCTCTTCTTTGACTTGGTAATTACCTGCCTAGGTTTGCACCCAACAGAAATGCATATACATGTTGACTGAAAAACAAGCTCTAATAATCTCAGAGAATTACTAATAGAAACTACCCAAATGTTTATCAGCTGAAAAACAGTAAATAAGTTGTGGTACATTCAAACAATGGAATCCAGAATATCAATACAAGTAAACAAACTATAAGTACACATGAGAATATTAATGTATTTTACAAATAAGATACTGAGCTAAAAAAATCCAAATTTTAAAAAAATCATAAATATTGCATTCATATAAATGTAAAAATGGCAAAGTTAATCTACACTGTTGGACTATAGAACAGTAGTTATCCTTAGGTGTTACTGATTGACTAAAAATAACTATACAAGGAGATTCTAAGACAATGGTAACCTTTTATTTCTTGCTTTTGGTTTGAGCTACAGAAGTTTGTTATGATTGTAAAAATTCATTATTTATGTTTTTTTCAAATATTATTTTTTAAACTCATTAGCCAAAGAGTGTTGATTCACAAACTGGATCCAGTTCATGGAGAGCAAGGAGAGACCAAAGAAAGAGGCAGATCACTTTGATAAATGGTAATTTTCATGAGTAAGGGGACGTAACATATGAGGCTTTTCTTGGGCATCTGCACGGCAAGTAGATCTCTGCCCTGCCCTTAGAATTCTAAAAGCTCACATGAAGGCCTTCCCTGTGCTCAGTAATGTATACCATCCAGATGGTCTCCACACACTTTACTAGTACTCCCTCAGGGCTGCTTCCTTTAAAATGGCTCTGGTGGTGAGAATGGAGGCAGATTGAACATTGCAAGGACAGCAGAGGCCTGAGCAGCCTCTGACTGCCCATATCCAGCTTGCAGGTCAACCATAGTTTTTTTCCATGACCCCCTCCACCAAAAAAATATTTATTGTCTCACATAACTGAGAATTTCAGAAATAACAGGCTTTAGACAATCTATTCCTCAGGTACACAAAGTGTGCCCATTTCTCAACACTTTGTCATTTGTATTTACTAATAAGGCTATGTATGGTGTGAACAAAACTGTCAGCCATTCTAGATATTTCCTTTCAAATATAAAACCAATGGAGAAAATATTTCTCATTTAATAAATGCCTTATGCCTAAACAGACTATACTCAGCTGTGTGACCATTCTTTGAGCCAATCAATGGAGCTACAAGTAATAGAAAGTACTGATGACTATGGCTTCAGTCACACACCCTCCCTCCCCTGAAGGTTGGTGTGGAACCTCTCTCTTCCAAACTACTTAGACCACATGTGTCAAACACAAGGCCCGCGGGGCAAATCCAGCCTGCCAGGCCTTGCAATGTGGCCCGCACCGCGCTATCATCACTGCACTCCGCTGTCAGTTTATGACATTGTCAGTTTATGACTGTTCAGTAAACCATTCGGCCCGCGATTTAGGCTGGATTTTAGATTTTGGCCCCTTCTCTGATTGAGTTCGACACCCCTAACTTAGACTGAAAAGTAGGAAAAAGTGATTTCCTACTTATAAAAGCAAACAAACAACAAGAAATACAGTTTCTGAGTAGAAATAGAGTGAATGGATGTGCATCAGAGGTCGAGACAACTCTCAAACCATATAGAGCAGTTTAGTTTGATCCTAAGATCATTCTAGATCAAACACCAATATTCTAAGTGTCCTAAGGTAAGGGTTGCATCTGCTCTGCAACTATCCTGAATGAGGTGCTTAAAGATTTGGAAGATCATGAATGGAGCTGCCCTGGAGAGCCTCATTGTTCCCACATCCTGTGGTAGTTGATGTGTGCTGGCAGGGATGACTATTGCCTGTGATGTCATTGTTTTTGAAAACATGAGCAAGCAAAGAAAGCAGCAAGAAAATAAAAAGAAGAGCATTTCACAAGAATTGAAACTAATCAAAATGCTAGATGAGACAATTACAGTAATAAGATCTGTCAAGGACATCACATATGAAACAATTTGTGAAAAACAACAACAATAAAAATAGATTTTCAATTTAAATTTGTCAATATTTAAGCTTTTTAGTCTTTCACTTAAAAATAGTTATGGTAGAAAGTTAAATCAACTAAACTGATCTATGAGAGAAATATAAAATGTGTAGAAAGAGTATACATAATCAATGTGACTAGTGAAAAATGAGTTAGTGAGGGCATAGATATGAGAATTTTCATGTGTATGGAAGGAATCCTTCAATTTAAAAAAAAAAAAGAGGAAGTTACAGAGGCGAGGTAATATTTAAATAAATCAAGAAATTTGCTTTTATTTGAAGAAAGATTTGTGCCTGAAGATTGAAAAGTCTCTCTAGATCTTAGGGAGGATTAATAAAAAAAAGATCATTTACTAGATATATCTCAGTGAAAATTTTGAATTCTAACAGTAAATATAAAATATTATCAACTTATAAAAGAGCAAGTAACTTTTAAAGGAAAGAGAATCTGACTTACATCTGACACATTTATAATATTAAAACTTATCAGTTAAAGAAATTTGATCTCCTGAGACCAAAGGAGTTAGATTCAAGATACTATTCACCTGTCAGTGAAAAGGAATGACATTTTCAGATATAAATGGATTCTGAATATATATTACCCATGTATTCTGAGGAAAATAATTATGAAAATACAATAACCAAATGACAATTAAATGAGAACTAAGATATTGAAAAAAAAGGATTGTATTAGAAAAGAGTGGTAAGTAATGACTTGCAATTTGCATAATTACTCTAAATGGAAAATGTCATTATGATTGAGGAATTGTGATAGTGCAGTGAAGTAAAGGATAATAAAAGAAATGAGATAAATTGTGAAGTAAACCTTAAAATTTGATTTCAACAAAATCCAGGACCCTGAAGCTATAAGAAATGGAAAAAGGAATAAAAGCATTCTAATTGTCAAAGAACAATATGCAACAGAAACTGTTAGTAACTACTTAGTACCCATTTTATTTTTCTTCCTAGTACTGAAATTTTTATTTTATTCATAGCAACAATTTATCCAAATAGAACATGACATTTTCCTCCATCCATCTCCTGGAAGCTCAGTCTCTTTCAAGCTGCTCAGCTCCCTGCCGCTCCGGGCCTCAGGGAACCTGTCCATCAAGGACACTGATGTCTTTACCGCGACTGGCATCACCTCGTCCCGTTCCCAAGTCCCTGCAGTCCAAAGCATCAGGACTAACACTACTGAGGAAACATGACCTCTGGCAGGGCAGACAGGGCACTTACCCTTTAAGTCCTATTCATGATATCAAGTGTCGGAGTACTTACTCTTTGATTCTGCCAACTATGCCAACTGTGGGATGTACAGGTCCTCTGCCAGGAACTGGACCTCCGTGGAAGCCAGCTATTAGACAAAGAAGACACGAGGAGTCATAGGTGTATAGGAGAGTCTTTATTATAAACCATGTAGCCATTGCTACCAAGGAGCCATCAGATAATATTGTAGTTCTTCAAAGTAGCCCTGCAAGGAAGCCTTTGCTAATACAGTAGCAAACACAGGCGCCATAGGGGCCATACAAACACAGGAGCCAGCCTGACATGAAAGCAGCTTCTCACTGGCTGATCAGTAACACACCTTTATGCCAACTTAGACAAAAGAAGCATCTTGCCAAATAGTGACACCAATGTTTGGGTTATAGAAAGGGATGCCTACACAGTGCATACAGCAAGGTGGCTGTGTCCTTCTCAGATTGGCCTTGAACACCCAGCATACTTTGACTAGGATTCCCACACATACTTCAGAGGCTATTGTATTAGTTTTCTCTTGCTGAAATGACAAGAATCAGAAAGCTAGTGACTAAAAATATATACATTTTATGTTAGAATTTTGGAGATCAGAAGTTTAAACTTAAGGTATCAGAAGTGCTACATTTCCTCCAGGGCACATGCCTTTCCAATGCCTTGACCCTTTAATACAGTTCCTCATATTGTGGTGACCCCCAACCATAAAATTATATTTGTCGATGCTTCATAATTGTAATTTTGCTACTGTAATGAATAGTAATGTAAATATCTGTGTTTTCCAATGGTCTTAGGCGACCCTGCTAGCGGTTCCAGTTGTCTTAGGAGACCCACAGGTTGAGAACTGCTTGCTGTTGTAGAGCTTAAAACCATCAGAAAACACAGATAATTTACATTACAATTCATTAATAGTAGTAAAATTACAGTTAAAGTAGCAACCAAAATAATTTTATGGTTGGGGGTCACCACAACATGAGGAATGTATAAAAGGGTTACGGCATTAGAAAGGTTGAGAACCACTGCTCTAGAGCAAGGGTGGGGAATGTCCGGCCTGAAAATCTTTTGGTCTGGCCTGCCAAGTCATTGGGGGAGAGTTAATTAAATGTTTGACCAAATATAGCAGGCTAATTCTTAAGTTGATAATTTTGTATGGCTGGAGAATCATATTACAAATATTCAAATGGTCCTTGGCAGAAAAAAAAAAATGGTTCCCCTCTCCTGCTCCAGAGCATTCAGGAGAGAATCCATTTCTTTTCCTCTTCCAGCTTCCAAAGGTTACCTGAATTCATTGGCTCATGACCCCTACCTATATCCTGAAAGTGCATTACACCAATCAACTGATTTAAGAATCATTTTCCTTTATTCTGTCCTTGGTACTCCTGTTTTCTTCTAACTATCCTTATGACTATATTGAACCCACCCAAATAATCCAGAACAATCTCAAAATTATCTTTAACTTAATTACATTTGCAAAGTTCCCTTTAAAATATGTTTTAATATATTCAAAGAACCCCAATTTGACATCTTTTGAGGCCACCATTTAGCCTAAACAGGATCAATAACTTAATTATATTGTTACAATAGTTGCAATAGGCTGGGTTGGCATGACTCAGTGGTTGAGCATTGGCCAATGAACCAGGAGGTCATAGTTCAATTCCTGGTCAGGGCACATGCTTGGTTTGTTGGCTCAATCCCCAGTGTGGGGATTACAGAAAGCAGCTGATTAATGATTCTCTCTCATCATTGATGTTTCTGGCTCTCTCCCTCTTCCTCCAGCTCTCTGAAATAAAGAAAAAAAAATCTTTTTTAAAGTTGCAATAGGACAATAAACATTTGACTATAAATTTTAAAAAGAATCATTTCATCAATGAATGCTGAGTTTCTAATGTTATTTCTATGTTCGATAGAGCATTTCTAAGATTCATAAGAAACAGCATAAGGCATTTGGGCAAATCACAACTCTATCTGTCAATCATTATTTTCGGGTTTAGATATGTTCACTTATTATTTAATTGCATATATTTTCACATCATTACAATGAAGTGTCAACTACTTAGTAACCTAAGGAAATTCACAAACAACTGAATTCATTCTTAGGTATTAAAGAGAAAAAGAAGTTAAGTATATATGATCTATCATATGTTAAATACTTAATATAGATCCACTCCCCATGAAACCAAATGTATGTTTGGCTGCATGCTGCAGAGAAAGCCAAACTTATGAGATTGATGCTTATGTGAAGGAAAGTGGTTTATTCAAGTGTCAGCCACCTAAGGAGATGACAGACTCCCATCCTAAAAAAAACAAAAACATCTTAACATCTCCATCAAGCCAGTGATTCTTGCAGGGTACAAGGAATGTGGAGGACACATTGTGGACATGCAGAGAAACTGAAGGCATCCTGGCCACCTTCTTGGTAGTCACAATATAGATCTTTACTGTCAGCATTCTGGAACTGGTCAGTGTCAGTCAAATTCCTGCAGTTAGGCCATTTCATGTTCATATGGGAACTGGAACTTCTGAGTCCTGCAGGATGCTCATAAGGAAAGTGTTAGTATATAGTTTTCCTTCTGTGAGTTTTATTGTGCTAGTGAATTTTATTGTAGTTGTTATTTTATAGTCACTTGGAATAATATAAAGGTTTCCTACTACAAGGTCGGACTATAAGATCAAGCTTACATACAACCATAGCCTTTGCCTATAATTGTGCTGGGAGGGCTTTGCCCTCCAAGCTGGGACTTGTATGTGGCTTTGCCACAAGAAGACCATGCCTTCTCATCATTCCGAGGCTTGTACCTGTCCAAACGCTGTAGTCACTCTCCACATAAACTAGTTCCATTGTTTGGTTTTTATATTCTACATATGGAACCCCAATTTCACTATTCAATAGGAAGGTATAATGTAATTAATTGTTTACACTAGTTTCTAAAGTTTAACATGTTCATCTAGGCAACGATTCAAATTTTAGTAGAAAAATTAATACAAGAATACATTACATACCTAAAATCTCCATGTAGAAAGCAGAACTTACTTATCAGCCTTTCTTGCTTCCACCTATGCGAGGGTTTGATTTCAAAGAGGAGGCAGTACACAGAAGATATTCTGCTCTGAGGGAGGATGGGAGAGGTATTATAGATTCAGTCTAAAGTGGCTGAAGTCCCAGTAGTAAGTTCTTTTGTTCAGTGTCATCAGAATATTGTTCTTTTTCTTCTGTGTCTGATCTTAGCTGTACTGAACTAATACCTGTCAGCAGTTTGTCGATGAGATGTGTGCAATTTTCAATCTGAAAAGCTCTAAACGCTATAAGAGATACTGTATACTGAATTGCAAAGATACTGCAATAAATTTATTTTCTCTTCAAGCCATCTAGAAATGGTTTTATATTGTTCAAAATTGTTATTTTCAAGGGATAATTGTGACTGCCCTAAGCAGTTAATAACAAAAATTTGTATCATAATTGTAGGCAATGTATCAGTAGCTTCATTTCATCAAATTAAAAAAATTAAATATATGCTGACACCAATCATGCCAAACTGTTACTTGATTTACTGAAGATATGAATAATAAAAACATAGGCAACATATAAACAGAATGTTTACCAAAAAGTTAATGACAATGCAATCCAGAGACTATATCTTATAAATAGAAAAGCAGCAGTACTTAGATATATGTATAAAGGTTTATGGTAGCATTTCTCATAGTAATAAAAATTAAAAAGTAAATGTCTTTCAGTTAAAGAATGGCTAAGTAAATAATGGTGCACTTCAGACATGTAATATTATGAAACCACTAAAAAAAATAACAATTTCAGTTGAACTAAATGATTACAGCAGTTGTTGATGAGTAAAAATAGAGATATACAGGTTAAAGTATATCACATAACTGGAGGCCCCATGGACAAAATTCGTGCTCTGGGGAAGGGTCCCTCAGCCCAGCCTGTACCCTCTCACCATCCAGGACCCCTTGGGGGATGTAGCAGTGAGCCAAGTAACAGGCAGCCAAAGAGGAGCCCAAACCAGGGCCAGGCACCAAGCCATTCATGCTCATCCTGGCCTGCTGCTCCTGCTGCGCCTGCTGCCACTCAGTAGTGCTGCTGCAGTCAGGAGAGGCTCCTGCTGCTGCAGCTGTGCTCCCCAGCTGTGAGCCTGGCTTCTGACTGAGTGGCACTCCCCCTCTGAGAGCACACTGACCACCAGGGACAGCTCCTATGTTGAGCATCTGCCCCCTAGTGGTCAGTATGCATCATAGTGACTGGTCTTTCCTATCATTCCACTGTAAGATCGCTTAGGCTATTATATACAATAATATATATATATATATCTTAGTGTATATATTTTTTAAATCAAAACATGACAAATCATATTCCATGTATATGTATACTATTCATATGTACACACATAAAAATATATCTGCATAAGGTTACCTCAGTCAAAAAAAAGAAAAGGAAAGAGCAAACACTTCATTCTTAGCTTGGATTAAAGCTTGGTCAAGGCACAGGATGGGATTAGTTGGTGGGTGGGTATTGCTCGGAGTCAGTGAAGATAAAGTTTTGAAAAAGAAATAGAGATACATATAACACAAAAATGAAAGATAATATAAAATAGCATGCATGCCAAAACCGGTTGGCTCAGTGGATAGAGCGTAGGTCTGTGGACTGAAAGGTCCCAGGTTCGATTCCGGTCAAGGGCATGTACATTGGTTGCGGGCACATCCCCAGAAGGGGATGTGCAGGAGGCAGCTGGTCGATATTTCCCTCTCATTGATGTTTCTAGCTCTCTATCCCTCTTCCTTCCTCTCTGTGGAAAATCAATAAAATATATTTAAAAATAAAAATAAAGAAATAAAATAGCATGCATGCTGCAATTCACTTTATGTAAGTTGCATACATGAAGATATTAGATTGAAAACAAAAGTTATAGTTTCTTCACAGCATAAATATTGGAATGTATACATCATGAGAAACTCCTTAAAAGTAGAGAGTATGTACCTCTTGATAATGAGATATGGTAGGGAGAGTAACCAGAAAATTATTGTTTGTTTTCCCTTTGCTTTAACTGTTAGCCTTTAGTGCCATTTAACATTTTAAACTATACATCTATGACTTTGTTAAAAAAAATAATAATAATAAAGTTTAAAAATAAAATAAAATGATATCCAGGTGTGTCCTGATCCTTTTTTTCTCCTGTCAGAAAATTACTTTATTTCACTTTTACACTTGAATGACAGTTTGGCTCAGTCCAGAATTCAAGGTTTCAGCTTATTTTTCTACAGACTTCTAAATATACATATGGTGGATATGGTGTTGACTGGATATGGTGTTGACTTCCTGGATATGGTGTTGCTGATACAAAGTGTGATGTTATTCTGCTATTTATTCTTTTGTATTTGACATATCCACCCTCCACTCCTGTAGCTTACAGGACTTTGTTTGGTCCTGGATGTCCTGAAATTTTACTCCAGTGTGTCTAAGTCAGGGAGTAGAGGCATCATATACGTCATTATCACCATTGGCCCATGCAAGGCTCCTTTCTAGTGTTTTTTGTCTTGTTTTGTTTTTTTGTTTTTTGTTTTTTATGAATTATTCTTTTTGTCACCATTCTCCATTCCTGTCCCCCTTCGTATCTCTTTATTTTAATGTCCTTTCTCTACTTAACTGGCTACTCAAAATGTAAACTGGAAAAAATAATAAAAAACTTAGACATACAATAGTAAAGTTATTTTCATTTTTCCCATTTTGACTACATTGAAAAGGTAAAACACACCACACACACATACAAAACTTCGTTTTTGCAGAAAATATATAAATAAACAACTTTATTTGCATTTTAAAATATCTTTTTAGCCAAGCATACGTGTTTGTATCACTTCATTTTATTTTCAATAACATAAACTTTGCCATGTAGTTATCTCTCATGTAATGCTGTTCTTCCTTCATGCTTACCTGAATCTTCCAAATACACAATCACCTTTTCTCTAAACGCCCATAGAAAGTTATTACATTTATACTTGAAATTCAAAATGTTGTTCTTTATAGCAATTTAGCCTTTATTCCTTTGCTGAATATATTCCCTTTGTTCCTGTAGATTCACTCTGCAACCTTGTCTATCCCAAGCTCTGCTCGGAAGCCCTTGCATCAATGAGCTGCATAATAGGGAGCCTTCAAGAGTTTATTTTGACAATATAGTGTTTTCAAAATGACAAAATATAGTGTTTTCAAAATGGCAAAGCTCTCTAAAAAAATCTTAGACTTCCTTTTAAACAAAAGGTCATATACAATAAAATTACTAAACTATTGTTTCTTAATACATAACTTTTAATGACTTAAAATTAAGTACAAAATATAGTATTTTTAATAGTAAACAAAGTATCAATTATTGTGAAGTAGTCTTTAGAAGTGAGACGAATCAATGGAAAACAATCATTTTTATTCTTCATAAAATGCTGAAATTCTAAGTCTAAAAATCATTACCTGGAATTTTACTTTAATACAGTTAACTCTTGGAAATCTTACTGATGATTCTGAAAGACTTCTGATAACACAAGACCCTCTAGTGGCATCTGATGTGAAATTTGTAATATAAATAATGTTACAATTTTTTTAGTGTTTAGAGATATGTTAGGACATGAAATACATATTAATAAAATTGATATTTAGAAATTACAGTATCATCAGTCACTTATTTGTTGCAATATGTGTTCATTTTAATAATATATATATATATATATATATATATATATATAGTTTGTTTGTTTGTGTTGAATTATTTTTAAAGTTGATAAATAAATAGATCACATTTTCCAACTCAAAAGGAGCAGTTTGATATGAAATGAGGGAATATAATTTTTGCCAGCTAAACAGTGCTAGATGTTTTATACATTAGTTCATTTGATTTGACAAATAAATATAATTTATACTTTAAGAAAAATAAAATAAATTTCAGAAACTTATGCATGTAATTAGTAATAAAGCAAGGAATTTAAACACAAATTTATCTAAGGCATTTTTTTACTACACACTTCTACTTAAAATAAAGCTGTTTAAAATGAAGAGGAAGACTGACACATAACCAGAAAAATTTGACAGCTCATTCTAAACTGACAAGTCAAAGGGCAATACTAAACTGTAAGAAGGTGAATAGGTCAAAAAGAGGTTTTTATCTAGAATTCTGATGTAATTAAATTGGCTCTCACTATCTTCAACATTTTTCTTTTTAACCTATAATGTCTTAGTGAAAGGTAAATTGATAAGTATCTTGCTTCGTTTTAAAATAATTTTTTAAATTTGACCATATAGCTTATTGTATTTATGAAGATTATCCACACTCTGATTTCTGTTGAAATTATGTAAAGGATACTTTACAGTAGGCAATATCAGGGCATGTCAGGATAGAAAATAAGATTTATAAAATTTACATTATGGAACATTTCTTACCATAATCTTTATTTTTACTCTAAAAAGCCATCACAAAGAAACATGCTATATATTAAAAGTATAATATGCAAATCAACTGAACAGCAGAACAACCAGTTGCTATGATGTGCACTGACCACTAGGGAGCAGATGCTCAATGTAGGAGTTTCCCCCTGGTGGTCAGTGCACTCCCACAGGAAGCAAGGCTCATGGCTGGCTGGCTAGCACAGCAGCGGTGGCAGTAAGGAGCAAGGGGTCTCAGACTGTGAGAGCCCCTGGGGTTTGGGCCTGAGCCAGCAGTCAGACATCCCCCAAAGGGTCCTGGACTGTGAGAGGGCACAGGCCAGGCTGACCCTCCCCTACTCCATTGACAGCTCTACATAGATCAAGCAAACAAAAAATCAATAAAGAAATATTGGCCCCTAGTTGATTACACATTAATTATGGAAATTCACATTATTCATGGAAATTCTTTTTTTTTTTAAATAGAGTTTCTTTCTATAATATATATTAAACTTTTAAAAAAATATATTTTATTGATTTTTTACAGAGAGGAAGGGAAAAGGATAGATAGTTAGAAACATCAATGAGAGAGAAACATCAATCAGCTGCCTCTGCACATCCCAAGTAGGGGATGTGCCCGCAACCAAGACACATGCCCTTGACCAGAATCAAACCTGGAAGTGGGAAGCTAATCCTAAAATTCAAAGGAACATGCAAATGAAACAGGATAGACAAAACAAAATAAAGTTGGAAGACTTACTTTGAAATTTCAAAACTTAAAACTATAATATTTAAAACAATGTTGTACTGGCATAAGGACAGAGATATAGAATATTGAGAGTCTACAAATAAATATTCATGGCATAGACAACTGAGTGTAGTCAATGAGGAAAATAATGTATCTTCTACAAATGTCACTAGAAAACTGTATATCCATATTCAAAAGAATAAAGTAGGAGTCCTTAGGTATACCATATATACAATTTAATTAAAAATGAATCATAAACCTAAGTGTAATAATTACCACTATAAAACTCTTATAAGAAAACATAGAAGTAAATATTCATTAATTTGAATTAGGCAAAGCCTAATATCAAAATTACAAAAGGAAACATTTAACTTTATCAAAATTTACAACTTTTTTATTTCAAAGCATAACATCAAGATGGTAATAAGAAAACTACCCAAATGGGAGACAATTTTTGCAAGTTATACCTGAGAAGAGATATGTACCCAGAATATATAAAGAAACCTTACAGTAAATGAAAAATGAGTGACCTAATTTTAACATGCGTAAAGAATCTAAACAGACCTTTCTCCAAAGACAATATCCTGGTGGTCAATAAGCACCAAAAAAAATTTGTTCAGCATCATTAGCTATCAAGAAAATGAAAATCAAAACCAGAATGAACTATCTCTTCACAGCCGCTGAGATGGCTGTAATATATAAGACAGATAATAGCAGGTGTTGGCAAGGATGTGAAGAAATTGGAACCCACATACACTGCAACCACTTTGGAAGTAAATGGGGCCACCACATTGGAAAACATATTGGCAGTTCATCAAAAGGTTCAACATAGAGTTACCATATGAACCAGAAATTCTACTCCTAGATATATAGCCAAGAGAAATTAAAACATACTTTCACACCAGTATGCACACACATTCTTACTAGCGTTATTTTTAATATTCTAAAAGTGCAAACAGACTACTGTCCACCAACTGATGAATAAATACATAATATGTGATAAGTATGCACAATAGATTATTTGCCAACCAAACAAAATGAAGAATTCATATATGTATGGATAAACCTTGAAAACATTATGGTAAGAGGAAGAAGGCAGTCGTAGAATTTTGGGTAATTTCATCTATATAAAATGTCCAGAATAGGCAAATCTCTAGAGATAAAAAAAGTATCTGTTCCCCAGGACTTAAGGAACGGAATGGGGAGAAAATGGGAAGTAACTTCCAGTGGGTATGGAGTTTAATTTGGGGGTGTTAAAATATTTTAAAATTGTGCTGATAGTTGCAGAACTCAGATTATATACTATAAACTATTGTACAATTGAAATGGTTGAGTTGTATGGTGTGCAAATTATATTTTAATAAAACTAAGAAAAATAAATAAAAATATATCTACAACAAAAAGTTACTTGAGCAGCGGGAGAAAAAAAGGTAAAATTGTTTGAGATTACATTCCATGAGGTGAGCTTATTTAGTATATTTTCATATTTATAATTTCTTTAATTATAATTTCATTGTTTTTATTATTTTACTTTAAAATCACATTGTACGCAAATACAGAAGACTTAATTGTGATTATAAAACATAATCTAAATCTTGTCATACTTGAAAATGCAAAATAACTGTACAGATAAAAGAGAATGTAAGGTTGAAGAGGACAGTGATGAAAAGTGAAAGAAAAAGTAAAATATATTTTCTAGTTGATGAAATAATAAATTCTAACCTAAGTACATTATTTAAGTATATCATGAGATATATTCAACAATGAAATAAAATGCTGATATAATTATGTTTGGAGATTGGGAAAACAAAAGATAGGAAGGAGAAGAGGGAAAAGAAATGCATAGTAGAAATGAAAGGAGTTAAAGCACATCTTTCAAAGCAAGGAGAGAACAACTAAGTTCTTTATCTATATAAAACCCTAATATGCAAATCAACCAAATGGCAGAACAACCAGTTGCTATGACACTCGCTGACCACCCAGGGCCAGGTGCTCAATGCAGGAGCTGCCCGCAGCCCACAGGCCCCGACCAGCAGTGGTGGCAAGTGGGTGACGCCAGGGCAGCCAAAGCAGGTGCAAGTGAGAGCCCCCTGGTCACCCCACCAGTCATCCCACAGATCGGCCCTGATTGCCAACCAGACCCAGGGACTCTACCAGTGCATGACATTTTGTGCACCAGGCCTCTAATAAGTTCATAAGAATAAAAAACATTCTGGACATATATTTCAGAAATGTGGATTTAACAAAAGAAGAAACAAGAAGAAAAACAAAAATTAATTATATCTGATAAAATGCCAATGCTGAATTTAACTGCAAATTTGAATCTATAAACTGTTAAAACCTATCATTACAAAGAAAAAATATACTTAGTGCCCTCTCCATTCAGTGTCAAAAGTTATTTTTGGATTTTGTTTAAAATCTATTTTCACATGAAAATAAAAGGTAAAAGTTTTTTAAAAGATGGGGAGAAGGGAAGGGTCAAATATGTTATTTTTCTATCATAAGTTATTTTTAAAAATGTTTAATTCTTTATTATTGAAAGTACAATATTACATATGTCTCCTTTTTCCCTCCCTTGAACTCTCTCCAGCTGATCCTCCCCCGCCAGCACATGCCATCACCTCCCTACTGTCTGTGTCCATTGGTTATGCTTATATGCAGGCTTATAAGTCCTTTGGTTGATCACTTACCCACCCCTGCCACACTCCCCTGCCTTCCCTTTAAAGTTTGATGGTCTCTTTGATATTTCTATGTCTCTGGATCTATTTTTGCTCATAAGTTTATGTTGCTTATATAATTATATTCCACAAGTGAGTGAAATCATGTGGTATTTATTCTCCTTTGACTGGCTTATTTCGCTTACCATAATGCTCTTCAGGTCCATCCATGCTGTTGTGAATTGTAAGAGTTTGTCCTTTTTTACAGCAGCATAGTATTCCATTGTGCCACTGTTTTTTAATCCATTCATCTGCTGACGGGCACTTAGGCTGTTTCCAAATCTTAGGTATTGTAAATTGTGCTTCTATGAACATAGGAGTGCATATGTCCATTCTGGATGGTGTTTCTGAGTTCTTGGGATATATTCCTAGAAGTAGGATTACTGGGTCAAATTGCCCCTCCCGCCAGCTTGCTTGCCCCCAAATGCCCCCCTTGTCTCCCCCCAACTGACCCTCCACACTGATCTGGTCACCCCACACAAACTATTGTTCAGTAGTTTGGTCATCCCTCACTAACCCCTTGCTAACCTGGTCATACACAGCCATGCCATCTTGTGAGGGTATGATGGTTAATTTGCATATTACCTCTATATTATATAGGATTTCTCTCACTCTTAAGTAAAGAAAATATCCCTTTAGAATGTGGTAGAAAAGATCAGAGGAAAATGACAAGCTTCTAAAGGCAAATGGGGTCTTGAAAAGAGACAATTTTTGCACAGCTTTCTAGGCTTAGTAATAGAGATTAGTGGATGGGAAGTGTAAAATCCCCTAGGTTGTATTGGTAGTTGAAAAGGCAAAGGAAACCTGTATCCAGGGACATTGCTACTGCATGTCATATTCATGTTAAGTTGAAAGAAACATGTTAAGTTGGGAAAACCTGAAGCCTTTCTGTATAATAAAAGGTAGCCTTTTCCCTGCACCAGGGGAAAAAGCTTAGACAAGTAGACGGCCTTGGATTTCAGCTTCCTCTCACTCTGTAGGTAGTTTGGGGCAGAGCATAAGCTCTACAAAGCTATCAGGTCTGCATCCTAGGTAGAGAACTAGAATGTTGGAAGGAGTCTCCTGAAAGAAGAGAGATAAGGAATGTTACCTTAGCCATCTTCATAGAGTTTTCCATGTCTCAGAATGGGCCTGAGCAGAGAGTTCCATGCACCTAGAAGTAATATTGACATTGTTCAGCGAGCTGCCATACACATAGCTCCTTTAAGAAGACAATAAGGAATGGATTAGCTAAAACCAGAATGAGTATACGATTGAGGAAAATACAAGGGGAAATTTTATCAAAGAGGATGATGTGAATAGCAATGCTTAACCTTGATGTCTCTAACCCGAAGTCCCAAACACTACCATCACCAACAGCAAAATATTTTTATAAATAGAGCCATAACTCTGTTAAAGAAATGTGACTATCTATTAAATAAATAATGAGATGATGTTTCTTTTTTATTTTTTTAAATATATTTTATTGATATTTTACAGAGAGGAAGGGAGAGAGATAGAGAGCTAGAAACATAGATGAGAGAGAAACATCGACCAGCTGCCTCTTGCACACCCCCCACCAAGGATGTGCCTGCAACCAAGGTACATGCCCTTGACCGGAATCGAACCTGGGACCCCTCAGTCCGCAGACCGACCGACGCTCTACCACTGAGCCAAACCGGTTTCGGCTGATGTTTCTTTTATAAATAAAGCCTGAAATTAAAACTGAGTTATAAAAAATGTTCTATTTCTTGCACCTAAGTGTGTGTCATAAGATGCATATTTGCTAACTTAGAATAACAGATATCATAGCCTTTATTTATTTATTTATTTATTTTCCATAGCCACCTTTAACAGCAAAGCCCTGACAAGAATTCTAGAAGTTTTGAAAATTACTCTGCTTAACTTACTTTCAAATAAAGAAATATATGAAGTACTAAGATATAGTTGAGCATGACATCTGATATTATTTTATATAGTTTTATAAAGGTAAACAAGATAACACTAGAATGGAATTAGATAATTTTAGGGAAGAGGAACTAACTGAACAATTTGATAAACCTTAACTTTAATCTTGAATAACTTGAATTTTATTAAAAATATTTTTTAACTATCCAGACTTCAAAATTTATACAACCAGATTCTGTTCAACTTTCACTTGTTTACCCAGACAATGAAAATTGAAAAACTAACATTATTGGCAGTATTCACTTTCCTAATTCATTGGTTTTTATTAAAAAACATTCTCCCTCTGGTATCTCAATCTGTTGATGCTCACTACCTGACCCAATTATCACCATTAGTGAATTATCATAATTTTCTTCATTTTTGGGGTGTCATTCAATTGACCCTTTCTCAATGCACCATGTTTTCCTCCACTCTAGGAACCAGTATTGAAAATCATGATCTTTATAAATTATGACTCTTATTTCTGTAATATTAATAAGGAATCACTGTGGGACCACAAAACCTAAAATTTCAAAAGCAAAAATATTGCATTTTACAATCAGGAGAGATTTATTTATTTTACCTTAGTGTTTGACAACTTAAACTCCTTCCCCCAGAATAAAATATCTGACCAACTTCATTCATGCCTTTGCAAGCTCTGTCTACAATAACTAAGGTTTTATAAGATGAACTTTTCTATGTGTAAAATTTAATCAACCTTTGGGCAATCAGGAGTAATAATAAAGACAATTATACCGACTTATGTTTTTAAAAGTCAACTTCTGAAATATTTGGTTTAAATAATCCTATATAATAAAGAGCTAATATGCTAATTAGACCAAACAGCAGAACAACCATCCAGATGACCTTCTGGACGACCTTCTCAATGACCTTCTGGACAAAGCCAGGTCTTCGAGGGCTGGAGGAGGCAGGCGGGACTGCGAGGGCCGCCAAGCCCCTTGCAAGAATTTGTGCACCAGGCCTCTATTAAGAACATATTCTTCTCAAATCGGAAAAAAACTTGCTGACAAGTCTGCCTGCTTATGTATTCTGTACCCATTACATAGAAAAGGGCTGTTTACTTCACTAATGAACACAAAAAGACAACAGATGTCTAGAACCAATTTGGCAGCTTCTAAATTTTATATCCATACCCCAAGAATCCATTAGCTAACAATAATTTATAGAAACTGAAATAATATCAGAATTCTTCCATAGGAGATCTAGAATTGGAAGGTCACTTTGTTATATATTATAATAATTCTCCCTTCAAAGCAGCTGAGAGAATTGGCTAAGCATTATTGAAATATTTATGTAGCATCATCAAAATCATAGTTAAATGTAAGTTTTATCAACATTCTTTAACTTAAAATACTGAATAATTTTACATGTGTATCAGTCTTTTCAGTGACTAGAGGTGGGAGAATCAGAGAGGAAAGTTTGTAGCTTATGTTTTTGTATATCTTATCATAATCAGGTTTACAAAGCTGTGGCCAATTGATCCCTACTCTTAATTTTCTTCTTCTGACCCAAACTTATTTTAATCTACTATTTATTTAATTACTTGGGGTTTTTAAGTTGCTTTCTGGGAAAACACTCTTCCTCAACAATCCTTCTGAACTAACATTATAAAGAATAGGGCAGGTCTCCATTTTACAGATAATTTATGTCAAACTCATCAATTGACATGGTAAGATGTTAACTCTACCACCCAAATCTTATTTTGAGCCATATTTGTAGTCACTAATGTAAAATATGGCTCTCCAAATACTACTGTCAATTATATTAGACTAAGTGAAAATTGGTACTTATAAACTCACATGAAATATTCATAATTGGGAAAATGTTCTTTAAGAATCACTTGTTTCTTCTTTGTATTGTGCTAAGATCTTTTAAATATATTCTTAGGTCAATGCAAAGCTGCTTAATTGACTATATTATCAGAGTTGTACAGGCATACCTTTCCAAAATTGTAACTTAATTTTATGGTTTTGGTAATTTTTGTTTGACTCATACAAGGAATATTTATTCAAAAATTCATTCTGTACCTCTTTATTCTACCAAAAAACAACAACGAACACTTTACCAACAGAGTATTGAATGCCCCATACACTGTTAGGGGCTGGGTGTAAAAAGGCAAGGTCAGATGCTCCTAAGAAATTTTAGCTTATAGAAATGGACACACAAATTATAAAAATGCATAAATATGCCAGTTGCTATATGCATAGGTTGCAATATATCCATGGTGCTATGAAAGTACAGAGATGATGGTTCATTTAATACTGCAACTGAATACAGTTTCAATTATGTTATCCAATATTCCTTCTACACGAAAATCATGTTTATTCCTCCTAGAAGTCAATGAAGAAAAGTATATTTATATCCAAAGAAAAGTTTTATGCTCTCTTTTTATTGTATTATAAGAACTATATAGCCTAAAGTAATTTGCCTTTTCATTTTTACTTTAGTTCATGGCAGTAAATTATATTACTAGTAAATGCCTGGTGCATTTTTAAAAATCTTTTCTAAATTAGCTTCTGATGTTTACTTTTAAGCGCTTTGTTTAACACATGGTTTTGAATTGTGCAATTTTACAGCAGCAAGGGTTAGAAAGATAATCTATTTTAATCTCCTAAAGTTTCAAAGGGATTAATTTAAGCCTCAAGATTATAAGTAATCTAACCGAGATTACATCTAGTTATTTGACGAATTTAGATTAGAAACCAGGTGACATGAACCCTAGTATTTTATTTTAGCTATGTTATATTAAAAAAAAATGAAATAGAAATAGATGGTGACAAAGCTGTGGCCAATTTACCCCTACTCTTAATTTTCTGGTAGAAGAAGAAATAAAGAAGGTAAGTAATTTGAAGAGTTGAAAATTTTGGTTTTCTCAAAATTTAGTTGTCTCAGAATTTAAGTATAAAATTTAAAAGAATACAATAGTCAAAAACCTCACCATAAGGTGGAAATATACTCTTGGCTATTTTTCTGAAAAATAAATATAGCCTTAAACTCAAATAAAATGTTTATAATGCAGAACATGTGTCTTTCTTCAGGGACAGTGGCATACGTGTATTTTAAGTTGTAAAAGTAAACAAGTTTATTTATCTTCTAGACACTTGAAAAACAATGAGAATCACTCTTGCCCCTTTTACTATTTTTCCTAAGAGAGATTGGTATTTTAAGACCTAAATGCTAACAGCTCAGACTGCTACACTAGCAATGTTACTAATATCTAGTCCAGTGTGGGTTCTTGACTGATGAGGGGAAATAATTTATTAATGAATATATTTAGTTTTATGTGTAAAATTAGGAAAATAGCTTACAATTGAAAAGGCTAAACCTGACATGTATGTATGTTTGTTTGACAAAAAACCAACCTCAATTTTATATGTTTGTTAGTGCTTGGAGAAAAAAATAAAAATCATGCTTTGGATACCAGAAAAATGCCCATTGAGAATTGTTTCAGTTTTTTATTGCTGCATAACAAACTGGCAAAAAAAAAAAAAAAAAAAAAGTGATTTAAAACAGTTCATTATTACCTTTAAATTTGTTGAATCAACAATTTGAACTATGGTTGTTGACCATTATTATCTTCTAGAAGCCAGTGCGTGAAAATTCATGCTCTGGAGGGGGGTTCCTGCATCCAGGCCTTCCCCGTCTCACAGTCCTGGAGCCCCCAGGGGCAAGAGGTGACCTGGCAATCAGGGGACACCACCATCACACCTCTGCTGCTGCTACTGCTGGCAGCGCAAGCCTTGGCTGGCCCTGGTTACCTGAGCCTTGGGCCAGCCTTGGGTGGCTAGTCAGCCACCATCTGAGGCTTGCCTGCGCCTCCGCTAACCTGCTTGCCTGAGCCTCAGTCAGTGGGGGTGCAGGAGTACCCGAGGCCCCCAGTAGAGCTGAGGATACTCCAATGGCAGGCATGTGGAGTGGCAGGCCCCAGCTGAGGAATGGAGGATGCTCTCAATGACATGAGTTATAACTTCCAATTTGTTAGACTACAGCTTTGGGGGAGGGAGGAAGAGAGGGATGGGCAGCTCATTGGAGGAGCCTGGGTGAGCTATCAGTCAGTGAGGGGTGCAGAAAAACCTGAGGTCTCCAGCAGGGCTGAAGAAGCTCTGGTGGCAGGCAGGCAGGTGCTCAGAGGAGGCGGCCCCACTCCACTGTGGGCACTGCCATCTTGTGATGGTGTGATGGTCAATTTGCATGCTATCTCTTTATAATAGAGGATGGTTCTATGAGCCAATTGGACTCAACTGGGCAATTTTTTTTTTTCTCAGTGTCTTTCATGCAGCTGTGGCTGGAATCTTCTGACAGATCAACTGGCTGAACAACCAAGATGGCTCACGCACATGACTGGCAGTTAATGCTAACTATTGCCTGGGAGCTAAGCTGGAGCACACCTGCAGTGGTCTCTCCATATGGCTTGGGTTTCTTATAGCATGGTAGGCTATGCCCCATGAGGCAGAATCCCAAGCATTCCAAGAGGTCCAGGAAGAAACTGAAGTATTTCTTATGACCTAGTTTCAGATGTTCCAGATATCACTTCCACTGGATTCTAATAGTTTAAACAGTTACCACAACCAGTTTGGATTCAAGGGGATGGGGAATTAACTATGCCTTTGGATGTGAGAAAGTAACTGCCAGCACCATCTTGAGATTTACGTACCAAAAGAGGTTTCAGCAGTATTTTCACAGAGATACAAACTCATCTTCTGTGAGATGAGTATGGAGTGGTTACAGGGGATACATTTCACTAAAACATTCTTCAATAAGTAATTTTGAATCTGTTGAATTGTGTAAACTTGTGATTTTGATTCAACAACACCCACAAGTTTTGCTCTAAAAACATCCAGTAAATATGAATTTACAGTTTAAATTTTAAGAATAAATTATTATGTGCTGCTTACTTTTCCTTCAAAGAACCTCAGCATTGATTTCTTTATACAATGGAAATGAAACAAAAATCAATCATTAACATTTTTCTTTGTCATTATATTTTTCTTGACCATCTTTACATTTTCACTACTGTCCAGTTATTTTCAGTTACAACAATATTTTCAAGATAAATATTAGTGGAATAAAACCATGAATAAAAAACATATGTTTACTATATATTCTAGACACACAGATATTAAAAACAAATAGATGAACATCCATTTTGTACATGCACTTTTTATTTATTGTATCTTACTAATTTTGTTTGAATACTTCCTCTATAAACCTAAAAATAACATAAATTATAATTGTATTGTATCTCACAGAGAGCATTAGTTGCATTAATATATTAAGAACAATTCCATCATATTTTACACATTCCCCAGCAGGCAAAAATACTTTCAGTCATATCAATACTTTCTTTTCCTAGCTATCTTAAAGATCTGCCACTTATATTAATTTTTTATCTTTCAAATATTGGTGGAAAATCACAATATCTTATGGTTACATTATTTGGGTACAAGGGTCATATCAGTTATTATTAAGAGCAGCGTAAGTCTCCCTACAAGAAAATGTTTTTTGATAAGCAATCTTATTAGACTTCTCCTTCAGGAGTATTATCAACATGCTTACCATCTCACACATCTACAAATATTCTCACTTGTTTATGCTAATACCTTCTCTCTTGTTAATTATCAACAAATTTATCTACCCTTAAAATGTAAATTAACACTGCAATTAATATTAATTTATGGGATTACTTAGTAAATATTTTATCTTATTTTATTTGTGTAATATTGATAGAAAATTTTTTCTTTCTATTAAATTCAAGCAATCTTGAAGTACCAGCGCTGCAGCTGCCACTCCTGGTTCCTTTTGGTTCCAAGTCCAAAATGGCAACACTCAAGGATCAGCTGACTGAATCTTCTTAAGGAAGAACAGAGCCCCCAGAATAAGATTACAGTCGTTGGGGTTGGTGCTGTTGGCATGGCTTGTGCCATCAGTATCTTGATGAAGGACTTGGCGGATGAACTTGCTCTTGTTGATGTCATGGAAGACAAATTAAAGGGAGAAATGATGGATCTCCAACATGGAAGCCTTTTCCTTAGAACACCAAAAATTGTCTCTGGCAAAGACTATAGTGTGACGGCAAACTCCAAGCTGGTTACTATCACAGCTGGAGCTCGTCAACAAGAAGGAGAAAGCCGCTTTAATTTGGTCCAGCGTAACGTGAACATCTTTAAATTCATCATTCCTCATGTTGTAAAATACAGTACCAACTGCAAATTGCTTGTTGTTTCCAATGCAGTGGATAGCTTGACCTCTGTGGCTTGGAAGTTAAGCGGCTTTCCCAAAAACCATGTTGTTGGAAGTGGTTGCGATCTGGATTCAGCTGGGTTCTGATACCTGTTGGGGAGAGGCTGGGAGTTCACCCAATAAGGTGTCATGGGTGGGTCCTGGGGGAGCATGGAGACTCCAGTGTGCCTGTGTGGAGTGGAGTGAATGTTGCTGGTGTCTCCCTAAGAATCTGCACCCGGATTTAGGCACTGATACAGATAAGGAACAGTGCAAACAAGTTCACAAGCAGATGGATGGCAGTGCTTATGGGGTAATCAAACTGAAAGGCTATACATCCTGGGCCATTGGCCTATCTGTGGAAGATTTACCAGAAAGTATGATGAAGAATCTTAGGCGGGTGCATCCAATTTCCACTATGATTAAAGGTCTCCATGGAATAAAAGATGATGTCTTCCTTAGTGTTCCTTGCATCTTGGGACAGAATGGAATCTCAGATGTTGTGAAGGTGACTCTGACACCTGAGGAAGAGACCCGTTTGAAGAAGAGTGCAGACACACTGTGGGGGATCCAGAAAGAGCTGCAATTTTAAAGTCTTCTGATGTCAGACCACCTCACTGTCTAGGCTACTGCAGGATTTTAGTTGGAGATTGTGCATATTGTCTGTTTTAGCTGATCTGTGACTAAGAACATCAGTTTCGTAAAGATAGACGTAGTAATGGTTTACAAAACCCAGCACCTGCATGCTGATGCTGGATGGTCCTCTTGTGTAGTCCTAAACTGGTTAGTGTGAAATAGTTCACCTCCTCGAAGGCACCACTGCCAATGTTGCTCACACTACAGTTGCCCTTCAGACTAGATGTATGTTCACTGTGTTACATAACTTGTGGTTCCCTTTTCTCCAATCAGTCACATCCTGGGATCCAATGTAAATCCAATATTACATGTTTTGTGCATAACTGTCCCAAAGGATCTTATTCTGTATACTGTATGTATCAGAATAGTGTACATTGCCATATAGTGTAAAAAGAAAAGTCTACATGTAAATAACACAGCCAACTTTCCAAGTGTCATATCAACTAAAATGCCAAATAAACCTTGAACAGTGAGGAAAAAAATAAATTCAAGCAGTCTTACAAATAAATGCCAAACTATTCACTTCAGCAGTCAGGAAGTTTCATTTTGCAAACCAGTTGAGTAAATCCTCAGAAGTGATAACTATTAGATTGCTTTGGATAGGCTTCTGATACTTCTGTTGTTGCCAACTTATCGCCTGAGAAATATTGTTTCAGTTCTTCAACATCGTATTGTCACACCTGTGTACCTGTAACTCTGAACAGCAGTGCATAGTTCATGTGACCTCAGAAGTGCCAGTGACCTATCAAGGTTCATTCCATATTTCCTAAATCAATTCTGGTATAAAATGATGTCTTGAAAACCAGTTATCTTGAATCTTACTATTGTTTTACAAGTCTTTACCTAATCTGGAAGGATATGATGAGGTAATTATTTCAACAGAAAATCAGCAGGATGAAAGAAGGAATTCCATTTCTGAAAAAGAAGTTCCAACAACTTGGAACAAAAATGGTTGGCAATCCCTAACTGGTTTGGCTCAGTGAATAGAGCATTGGCCTGTGGACTAAAAGGTCCCAGGTTCGATTCTGGTCAAGGGTATGTACCTTGGTTAAAGGTCCATGCCCAGTAGGGGGTTGTGCATGAAGCAGCTGATTGATGGTTTCTCTCTCATCAATGTTTCTAACTCTTTATCCCTCTCCCTTCCTCTCTGAAAAAAAAAAAATCAATAAAAAATATTTTTTAAAAATGGTTGGCGAGTCTGTTGCTGAATGTTCTCTATTAGTCTGACTCTGGGCATTTCTTTGTCTAGGACTGAGGTTCATCTGAGAATGTATCTTTTCTGTCCTTGCAAGTAGTAAAGAATAAAAGCAATTTCACAGCAGTAGTAGAAGCCGACCATTAACTGAACAGAAATATCAATGGATTTCTGGAAGACTGATAGAAGGACAGGAACACAGTAAGCCAGATAAAACTGGACTATTAAACATACAATTCAAATGATATGGCCTAAATGAAATTCCATTTGGATTTCCTTCTTTCATTTTACTTTGTTTTTCAGTGGGAAAGGGACTCTTCCCCAGTACCAGATCCAAATTTGGACATATCCCATGAGTATTATCTTTTAGGCAATGAATAGTCACTTAACCTCATAATCATAGACTCAATTTAGAATGCAAAGTATCTATCAAAATACTAATTAAACATGAATTAATTCAAGACCATGATTTCTTAAAATATTTCTCTGTCCCCCAACTCTACTCCTACATCAAACCTTGAAGGAGGATACTTGCTTTTAGTGCCAGTGATATAGTTGGTCTCTACTATTTCTTCATATTCAAGGCTTTCACTGTAGCTATGGTGTGGTCTATAGGGTGAGGAAAAATATTTAAGAGGACAAAAAAAATTTTTGCTTGGTTTAGGTGGCTTCTCTTTTTCTGCTTCTGGCAAAGGCTTAACACTGACTGTGAAAATTTTTCAGGTATTTTCATCTCTGATGATCTTTCTCATTGAATTCCTTTGAGCTGAGAAGATACATCTCTATTCCAATTGAATTCCTACAATTCATTCCACATTCCCTACAAACCTATTGTTTATCTCTTGTTTCATTTTTTTAAATTTATTTTTTAAAGTATTAAGTCTACAATAAAGTTCATGGGGAGGTAAATAAATTTCCCATATACTCCCACCCCCCAAACATGCATAGCCTCCCCAATTATTAATATTCCCCACCAGAGTGTACCTCTGTTACAATTGATGGGCCTACATTAATATATCACTACCCTCCAAAGCTCATCATTTACATTAGATATCGCTCTCAGTGTTGTACATTCTATAAGTTCAGACATATCTATTCATCATTATAGTATCATACAGAGTATTTTCACTGCCTCCAAATCCAATGTGCTCACCTATTTATTCCTCCCTGCTTCCTAATCCCTAATAACCACTGATATTTTTTATTATTCATAGTTTTGCCTTTTCCAGAAGGTCATATATTTGGAATCACATAGCATGCAGTCATTTTAGATTAGCTTCTTTTACTTAGTTATATGCATATAAGCTTCATCCATGTCTTTTTTCTCCTTTTAAAAAACTTTTATTAAATTTATTGGGGTGACATATAATATGTACATATAAAAGCCTAAGTGACTATTCAACTGTTTGACTGTTCAACTGTTTAACTAGTAACTATGATACACACTGACCACCAGGGGGCAGATGCTCAACACACTGGCAGGGAAACATGGAATAGACTGATGAATCTCAAAGAAAAGTGGGGATGGGGGAGGGTCGGAAGAGATTAACCAACAATTGTATATGCATATTAGAGGTTCCATGCACCAACGAGGTCCCTTAGCCTGGCCTGTGGGGATCATGCCAAAACCAGCCTGGTGTGCACCTGTGGGGTCCCTTGGCCTGGTCTGAACCCTCTCACAATTCAGGAGAATGTCAGAGAATCGGTTTCAACATGATTCCCTCAGGCCAGGTCGAGGGACCCCACTGGTGCACGAATCCATGCACCAGGCCTCTAGTTGGTTAATAAGATTATATAAGTTTCAAGTGTACAATTCTATAAACATCATCTGTATATTGATTTGTGTGTTCAACATCCAAAGTCAAATCACCTTCCATCACCATATATTTGAACCCCTTTACTCTTCTACCTTACTCCCCTTCCCTCTGGTAACCATCAAACTTTTGTCTGTGTCTATGAGATTTTTGTTTGTCTTGTTGGATCATTAGTTGCTTTCTGTTTTCCATCCCACATATGAGTTAAATCTTATGTCTCACTACTTAATTTCCTTTTTGTGTTGAAAAATAGTCCATTGACTAGATGGAACACAGTTTATCCACTAATCTACTTAAGGAGATTTTGGATTCTTCCTAGTTTGGGAAAATATGAATAAAGCTGCTCTGAACATCTGTGTGCAGGTTTTTGTGCACACATAAGTTTACAACTCCTTTGTGTAAATACCAAGAAGCAGTATTGCTGAATTATATGGTAAGAACATAGTTTTGTAAAAAATCGTCAAACCATCTTCTAAAGTAGTGGTACCATTTTGCATCCCCACTGCAATGAATGAGAGTTCCTATTGTGCCATAACCAGCATTTGGTGTTCTGGATTTTGGCAATTATGGTGTGTAGTAGTATACGGTAGCATTGTTGTTTTAATTTGCATTTTCCTGATGACATACCTTCTGATTTTTGTTGCTGGAGTTTCTCTATCTTTTAATGAACTTATGAGACTAAATCCAAAATGACCTGATGTCTTTTCCATATGTCTTATTCTTTCCTTGTCCAAAAAATTGAAGTTCAGGCTGCTCCTATTGCAGCCATATCTATCTTATTTTCCCAAACTATTTAAATTTCTGAGGCATGAAAGGTTGTATTTTCCAAAATGTCTATAAGATTTTCCTTCACACAAACTTGTCTTACAATGTGATGTTGGTATTCATCCTATTGAGATGTGGGGCTATGTTCTTTGAAGAAGTCTGAACCACATGGAGGGGCCAAGTATTAGATGTTGATTGACAATCTGAGATAAGGTACCAGCCAGCAGCAACTGCCAGGTATAGGAGAGAAGATGCCTTGAGTTACTCACAGCCTTTGAGTCTTCTGTGCTGAAGCCTTAGAAATTCATTGTGAATAAAAAATGAACCCTGTTCCCTGCTGTGCCCCACTGAGTCCATTAATATAATAAAATGATTTTGTATGCCACTAAGGTTCAGGAGGCAAAAAAAATAGAAACAACAACAAAACTGGAATATCAGCATTCTGAAATAGGTGCCAGCCCTCTAGGTTTTCCACATGCACCAATATATTGAGCTTGAAGTGGTCTGATGGATATCTCTTAACTTGTACCAACATTTATCTTTGCAGCAAGATGTTTTTATAGAAGTTTCTTCGTAACCTTTCCTTTCTAAACTATAATCCTCTTAATAGAAGATTGGTCTAAGGACAGAGAATGGATTCATGTTTCATTATAAATGCACATAATAATTTTGCTGTATTTTGGTATCTGCTCACCATCAAAATATTAACTTTAACATCTGTTACATCCAGTATGAAGCAGTCATAGCAGTCTGGAACAGAGATGAGAGTATTCTTTCTGTCAGGCTCCTAATACAGGCTTTATACCATACCCTTAGTAACCAGCTACAGTATATGACCCTGAACAAACTGAAGGGCCACCCTCTAAAGAAACAGAACTGCATTTCTGAAGAGGGCAAGGATTCCAAAAATTGATCTTGTTTCCCTCAGAGTAAAGAATTTATTACTCTGGCATGAGGACAGATTGGAGCTTAAGTAGCTTGACTGACTCTTAGGTAGGCAGCCTTTTAGTCGTCCTTCCAATGGAGTAGAGAGCCCTGATCTGCAGAGAATTATGATATAACAGTACAAACACATTGGTTAATTTTATTTAGTCCAGTCATACAATTAGAAATATGAATGGAAAGAAAAGATAACCAGTCTTTGTAGAAAATTAATCTCTAATTCCACATACTCCTTCCAAAAATAAGAGGTTAATTAAATAAACAAAACAACTGACATTGGAGAATGGAGATATTTTACTAATAAATTTCTCCATTATATACTAGTAGTATAATAGTTATTCTCCTAATGAAATTTTCATGCCTGCACAGTGTCTATTTTCTTATTCTTTGAGAACCACCCTCTAATACTTTCAATGTATATAGTTCTCATAGCGATTTAACCTGTCTATCTCTTGTTATTAGGGGTAGAAATGTGAACAATGAAAATTATGTACCTGCTAGTAATGGTGATTTGTTAAAAATCTGTCCATATGATCAAAGTAATACCAATGAGTTTTATTCTCTTTTTCTGGTTAAGTCAGTTGTAAACAGGTTTCTGTCATTCTAAATCAAAGAGGTTTGACTTATGACTCTGATATTAACGAAGATAATGATGTATAAAACAAAACAATAAAACTAAGTGTGATTGAAATGAAGTAATCATATAAAGTATTTTAAAAATTAGTGCTTTTAAAATAATAATTAATTAATTTTAAAAATAATAATAGAACCAATAAGTTATCTATAATTTGAGTAAATAAAAAAGATTAATTAAATTAATTTTAAAATAATACTAGAACCAACAAGTTACCTATAACTTGAGTAAATAAAAAAGAAGGGATCTGCATTTATATCCCATATGCTATTTTTAAAGAAATAAATTGATAGTGTATTACAGAAAAATTATTTTAGGTAAAATGAAATATTATGATTCAATGTAAATATTAAAATGTAAGATTAATATATTTCAAAAAGTCTAATTTAACAATTCTTTTTTATTCCAGAGGTAAATAAGTGTTAGAAAATTCTTACTGATAATTTAAAGGCATTTTTTATAAACAAAAAATAATAATCTAGTAATTTTTAAAATTTTTATCTTTGTTAAATCCTCCCTGGAGGATATTTTTTCCATTGATTTTAGAGAGAGTGGGATGGAGGGGAAGAAAGGAAAAGGAGAGAGAAAAAAACATTGATGTGAGAGAGCCACATCAATTGGTTGTCTCCCTCACATGCCCCAACCGGGGTGGAGAACCTGCACCCCAGGTACATATCCTGGACCAGAATCAAACCCAGATGCATATCTGTGACCCTTTGATTCTCAGGCAGGCACTCTAACTATTGAGTACGCTCAATGGGAAGAGCAATAACCTAGTAATTTTTTCTAACCTAGTAATTTGAAAAGAAAATAAACAAATAGTAAAACAAAATATTTGTATATTAAACTTATTTGGCAAAGTAATACAAAAAATAAAGCTCTAAAATTAATGAGGTCCTAGAGAAGTCTTATTTAATTTGATCTATTGGAACATTATACTGGCACAGGATTAACCCTTAAGATTCATTTCATTCTTTATAGATTTAATCACTAATGTTTCAGCAAATATTTGTATATTACAATTAACTCAGCTTGTAGGTATAACCCATGCACAAAATATGAAAGACTTAATCATAGTACTGAACATAATATTTGTTTTAATTAAATTTTTGTGTTACATTGCAAAAATGATAATGGTCTCACTTTTGTAAAACAAAAATAATAATTTTATATTTGATAGTTTAGGGTAAAGAGAGATATTAATATATCACCTGGTGCCTCCCAACTGCCCTCCCCTGCCAGCCATCTTGTGGTGGCCATCTTGTGTCCATACGGGGGCAGTATCTTTGACCACATGGGGGCAGCCATATTGTGTGTGGGAGTGATGATCAATCTCCATATTACTCTTTTATTAGATAGGACAGAGGCCTGGTGCATGGGTGGGGGCCGGCTGGTTTGCCCTGAAGGATGTTCCAGATCAGGGTGGGGGTTTCCTTGGGACATGAGGCTGCCTGAGTGAGGGGCCTGTGGTGGTTTGCAGGCCAGCCACATACCCTGGTGACCCAAGTGGAGGTCCTGGTATCTGGAATTTATTTACCTTCTAAAATTGAAACTTTGTAGCCTGGCATGGAGGTCTAGGCTGGCCAGGGCTGCAGAAGCTTGGCTTCCTCCATTGCCCAAGGCAACCCTAGCCTCCTGCTCTTCCAGGTCTGTGGCTGCTGCCATTTCTGTTTGGATTTGTTTACCTTCAATGAGGATTTGAGTCTCTCATTTTGGTAATGTCTTAAATACACTGAAATTAGAATAATTAGTTTCTGCTTAGTTGATAAATACATGATAAACTCATATATGACTTTGGGAACATTATTTCAGCAAGAGAGTTGATGCTGAGCCATAATAAACATGATAATATAGTGAATGTTTTGATAATTCTTACACAACATATAATAGATTTAATTTAATTTAGTTTTTCTAACTTTTATAAAAATAAAATCTATCCTCTAAACTAATTCTTAAATTATTATCTTTATTATTCCCCTATGTATAGTTCATAGAATAATAAACAACACATTTTTAATTTAAATATTCAGACTGATCTAAGCTGATTTTCTTGAAGAATCAGGGCAGAATCTAGGTATAATTTAAGAATGCAGAGAATGACTTCCCCTTCTGAAAATATATACTGTGGTTCAGAAGCTAAAAATATTATTTCAAAGTCTTCTTCAATAGCTTAATTTATGGTTTAATAGGCTTTTTTAATGTAAACTTTTTATTTGTATAGTTAGGCACTTGAGCTATTTCTAGTCACTAAGAATATCCAAATTTTTAGGAAGTCTTATACTTTCTACTTTCAAAGTGTGTGGACAACCCATCCACTTCTTCCTCTCTATCATCACCCTAAAAAAACCACTACTTTTTAACTCCAGAATTACCCACTCTGAACTCATACTTCTCCATGAGTATAATATTGCCTGCATTACAAAGAGCAGACAGAGCACCTTTTAAAATATAAGAATCATTGTCCTGCCCCTTTTTAGCATGCAACCTATATGTTTTGATGTCATCATTTGTAAAAACGTGTACAAAAGAGTACCTATCTGATAGGGCCATGAATATTTAGTGACCTAGCTTGTAAATGTATTTAGAACCAGTGTAAGACACATGATGAGTCTTTATTACACATTAACTTTAAAATGTAAGTTCTATGTGAGCATTCTTTTGTCTGTATTGCTCATCACTTCAATACCCAATGTCTTCAAAAGATGTTCCACATGCAATGTCAAACATAATAGCTGAATAAATATGAATTGATAGCACTAGGAAGGAGGTACTGTTTAAAAGAACTATTTTAAGAAAAAGTGAAAAAGTATCCTGCAGATGTCACACGTGTGTAAGTGTTTGCTCATGAGAGCAAAGCACGAGCTCATTTGGAAACTAAGTTGGAAAGAAGATTCACTTAAAATAATCTGTAACTTGAGTTTAATTTCATAGAATTAGATAAATTTTACCTAAATAGATACACAGATAGCATATGCAAACGATATATGTGCATTCTTGTGTATATTTGGCTCAATTTTCAATGGTTACAAGAGAGGCAGGGTTTTGGTTCCTGCTTTATCACTTACTGGCTGGAATTATGTGGGCAACTTCTGTGCGTCAGCTTTCTGATCTATATAATCAGATTAATTATGGCTACTTCAGAGTGTGAGGATTAATTAAATTCCTATTTGTAATTTGTATTTGTAATTATTATCTGAAATTAGTATTTGTACTTGGAACAGTCTGGCACATAGTAAATACTATATAACTGATTGCTAAGTAATATGAAAGTTAATCCTTTCCACTTCACCATATTATAAGATTTGTTTAAGAGATGACATTCTTATTGGATTTCTTTCTTTCATTTTTCTTTTCTTTCTTTCTTTTTTTTTTTTTTTTTTTTTTTTTTTACTTTTACCCTCCTGAGTGACAATTAAAGTTAGAGTTCATTAAAAAAAAGGGGGGGGGATTCATGATAGTGCTTTACAAAAGTTTGAAAGGAAAACAAAACAAACAAAGACAAACACTAGCATCTAAATATAAGAATCTTGGAAAAGGCATCACTCAGAACTGCTGTTGGGAAGTGGTGGGCATGCCTGGTGGGCATGCCTGCATGTCTTGACAGAGATGCCAGCTGAAATCTAGCTCTAAGGTCTTGGAACATGGACTTCCATAGTAAATTGCGGTGGAGTAATGATTAGATTGAGGGATGATCCAAATAAGCAATTTAATGAAGCAAGGAGTGCAGCTGTCTTTGCAGAGGATGCAAAGGTAGAATTCAAAATTCTACCTTTGCAGAGAGAGAAGATGGCGAACGAATAGGCAGACCTTCTTGCAGCTCCTACCAGGGTTAGACTGGAAATAAAACTAAATTATCAGCTGAGTTCCAGCTGAGGAGGAGTTATATCAAGGAAGAATAGAAAACTCCTTGAGACTTGCAGGAAGGGTGAGGTCATGAGAGAGGCTGACCCAACTTCTATGAGCAGCAGATTAAGAGTAGGCGGGATCTCTTGCCTGCCGGAGGGCTATTTCCCTCAAAAAAATTGAGTACCAGAACCAAGAATGGTGGCCCTGAGCTTTGGTGGAAGGAGGGCAGTGCAGACTCCAGAGGCCTATGGAGACACTGGCTTGGAAAGCATTAGAGCGAGATGGTTTTATCAGCAGCTGGGAGTCCTGCATTTGGTCCTAATCCCCAAAATAGAAACCGCCATTTTTCCTGGGAGGTGGTAGGGTGTCCCAGAACCCACAGGTCAGGAAAAGGAAAAAAAAGAACCAAAATCACCCTAAGTGATACAGCCTGCCACACCCTGCATCTCAACCTTTGCAGAGAAGACAGTATCAGAGGCCTATGGCTTTGAACAGTCTCAGGAATCATCAGTGACTGGATTGGGGCTGAGGCCATCCACCCCACTATCCTGGGAACCTGAACTACACAGGGGAGTTGATAGAAATCCTCAGTACCTAGAAGATCCTACTGGCCTACATAAAAGGATTTCTGCCCAGCCAAGAGCAGAGGAACAATATTCCGGTCACTCTCAGAGGAGTAGCTCTAGGACAGGAAAAACACCCATCACTTTCCCTGAAATGTGAACAGCACCTCCCCCTCATGGAAAACCCAGAAGTCTATACTTCTGAATCCACCTAAAACCATTTCAGAAACAGAGTTTTGAGTGATTAAGACTGGGGAAGGCAGATGGTACAGCCTGGAGAACTTGGGGAAGTTTGCTGACATAGCCCTGGGCCCTGCACTGCTAAAATCCTGCATGAGAGTGCAGCTTTGTCCCTCCCGCATGCAGCCAACTCATGTGGAGACAGACAAACCGTGTATTGCTTGGAGCTTCAAAATCAGGTTGCTGAAAGCCAAAGAAGGACAGTTTCTGGCAGTGGTTAGCACCTCAGTGTCTTCCGAAGCTCAGAATTGGCAGACACAACAGTCAGCCAAGTCATCAGAAGAACAAAGTCCAAAGGGAGTTCCCAAGAGGAATTAAACTCCACTTTATTATTTTCTTTTTATAATTTATCTACTTTATCTGCTTTATTGGTTTATTATTGCTTTAATCTCAATTGTTTTTTTTTCATATATCTAATTTTCCTCTTCCCTGTTTTTACTCTATTTTTTGTTTTATTTCTCCTGCTTTGTCATCTTCCCCCCTATCCCCCGTCCTAATTTTGTGTCTATCTGCTTTCTCTTCTATTTTCCTTTTCAAATTTTTTTCTTCCTATTTATACCATTTTCCTTTCCTTATTCTTTATTCTTATTTTCTTTATTACAGCTCATATTCCTTTTTCTTCCCCATGTTTTTTCTCATATTTTCTTTATTTCTTTTATCATTCTTGCTCTCTTTTGTCTTTCCTGATTCTCTCTTATTTTGTGGTGCTTTTAATGTGTTGTAGGGCTCTTGTGTATGTTTTGTTTCTTTTGTTTCTTGTTTTGTTTTGTTATATATATTTTTTTCTGTTCTGTCAGCACCTCCGCAACAGCTCATGCAACCTGGAAACAAATTAAATGAACACACATAACCCAAAATCTATTGGACACAGTGAAAGCAGCCCTGCGAGGGAAGTTCATAGCATTACAGACCTACCTCTAGAAATAAGAAAAATTTCTAATAAACTATTGAACCCTACAACTTAAATGATTACAACAAGAACAACAAGAAAATCTCAGAGTAAAGTAGAAAGGAAGTAAAGATCAGAATGCAAATAAATGACAAAGAGACTAAAAAATAAAAAAATACAAAAGGTTAATGAAACCAAAAGCTGGTTCTTTGAAAAGATAAATAATTGATGAAGCTTTAGCCATATTCATCAAGAAACAAACAGAGGTCATAAATAAATATAATCAGAGATGAAAGAGGGGAAGTAACAACTTACATGAGAGAAATGCAAAAGATTGTAATGAAATACTATGAACAATTATATGCCAACAAATTGGGTGAATTGGGTGAAATGGACAAATTCCCATAAACATACAAAATTCATCAGGAAGAAGCATAAAAAGTGCACAGGATGCCAAAACCGGTTTGGCTCAGTGTATAGAGTGTCATGTACCTTGGTTGCAGGCACATCCCCAGTGGGAGGTGTGCAGGAGGCAGCTGATTGATGTTTCTCTCTCATCGATGTTTCTAACTCTCTATCCCTCTCCCTTCCTCTCTGTAAAAAATCAATAAAATATATTTTTTAAAAAAAGATTGTTATGTCTTAAAAAATAAAGTGCATAGGGTTAGGGTTAGTGATGGAATTGAAGCAACAATAAAAAAATAAAATAAAATAAACCCCTTGTCCAGATAGCTTTCCAGGGGAGTTTTTATCAAATATTCAAAGAACTAACACCTATCCTCAAACTATTTGAAAAACTACAAGAGGAAGGAACACTTATAGGCTCTTTTTACAAGGCCAGCATTATCCTAATTCCATAGGATAATGCTGGCCTTGTAAAAAGACACTACAAAAAAGAGAAATGCAAGCCAATATCCCTGATGAACATAGATGAAAAAGTCCTCAACAAAATATTAACAAATTGGATCCAGCAATATATTAAAAAATCATACACCATGAACAAGTAGTATTTATTCCAGGGATGCAAGGCTGGTACAATATTTTCAAGTCAATAAATGTGATACATCACATAATAAAACTAAAAGAAAAAAAGCTCATAAGCATATCAATAGGTGCTAAAAAAGCATTCGACAAAATCCAACACCTTCTATTGATAAAAACTCTCAGCAAAGTGGGAGTAGAGGGATCATACTTCAACACAATAAAAGCCACCTCTGACAAACCTTCAGCCAACATCATATTCAATGGGAAAAATCTAAAACTATTTCTCTTAAGAACAGGAAAAAGACAGGGTATTCCACTTTTACCACTTTTTTTTTGTGTGTGTGTGTGCCTTTAAAACACATTTTTATTGTAATAAAATATATAACATAAAAATGCCCTTTTAACCATTTTCAAATGTACAATTTTTGTGGTATTAATTAGATTCACAATGTTGCTCAACAATCACCACTATTTTTTCCAAACCTCTTTCACTACCTAACAGAAATTCTACCCATTAAGCAAAAATTCCCCATGCCCCACCCCTAACCTTTGATAAACTCTAATCTACTTTGTCCCTATAAGTTTCTCTGTTTTAGATATTTAATATAATGAAATCATACCATATTTGCCATTTTATGTATGGCTTATTTTACTTAGCATAATGTTTTCAATGTTAATCCATTGTAGCATGTGCCAGAACTTGATTCCTTTGAGAGGCCAAGTACTATTTCATCATATGTACACAACCACATTTTGTTTATCCATTGATCTGTTGATGGACACTTGACTTGTTTTCACCTTTTGACTCTGTGAATAATGCTGCTATGAATATTAGCATGCATTTTTTTTTTTTTTTGCTTAGCATGACAGTTTTATTTGCTCATGATTCCACAATTGGGGCTGGGGTCAGCTGGCTGTATCTCCTGACGGTTTTGTCATGGTTACTCTTGTGTGTTAAGCTTGTGAGCTAGCCCAGGGTTTGAGATCTCTTTTATTTAACACTAGTGGCCTGGTGTACAGATTAGTGCACATTGAAAGGAAATTAATTAGAAGAAATATTTTAATATTGCTATTCACCCTTTCTCTATAATAGAAGAGCCAACCCAATTCATGATTGACAATGACAAATCAAAACACACACATGCGACTGGTGCCAGTGAGAAGTTTATATGTATCACACATGTGCATGTCAACATAGCCTTTTATATCTATAACTAGAGGCCCGGTGCATGAAAATTTGTGCACTTGGGGAGGGTCCCTCAGCCCAGCCTGCACCCTCTCACAATCCAGGACCCCGCGGGGCCAGGGCCAGCCTGGCAGGTTGAACCGGGCTGAGGTAGGGAGGTGGGAATTGAGAAAAGAAAGAAAGACAGAAGAGCAGGGTGGAGAGGACTACAAGTCATCGAGGAACTATAGCAAGTATATTAACTGCGCAATGCTTTTTATACACAAGGCACTAATTAGGAGGTCTGTCCAGAGGAATGTATTCTTTGTTCCTCTTAAATCTCTAAAGGAGAGATAGAACTGAAGGACAAATTCTTAGTACAGTAAATCTCAGTAAATAGTTTCAGACTTCTTGGCAAGCCATGAAAGGTTGCTCTCATTCTACTGATAATCGCCATCCAAACAAGTCAGGGAAAACTGTTTGGGTGGGGGGCCAGCCCTGCTAGCCCCCTCAGATGCAAGGACCTTGTCAGCTTACATCCTGTCACCAACACCGCGGGCAGGATCCCTAGACATGGCCTGAGTTCAAGGCTTACCAGGTCTTTCCTTATCCCAGCTGCAAGGAGCTGGCCCCATCCCCACCACTGCCAATGCTTGCCATTTGTGCAGTGCTGCCCCCTTCCCTTCCACTGGTGGCCTCCCTCTGCAGGCGACAGGCATGGGGTTTGATGGCTTGGCTAGCCTGGGCCTCCCTCTGTGGAGTGACGGCTGGCTGGCCACACACCTGCCACAGAGTTCCTGCTGGTGGCCTGGGCCTCTGTCTTTCTTTGCTAAGGGGAGGGGCCATCTCTCCAGGGGCCATTTGCCTACATGATCACCCCTAACCACTTGCCTGCCTACCTGATCATCCTAATCTCTGGTCTGCCTGCCTGATCACCCCTAACCACTTGTTTGGGGTGGGGCCAGCCTGACGAAGGGCTGTCTGCCTACCTGATTGCTCCTAACTGCTGGCCTGCATACCTGATTGCCCCTAACCACTTGTCTGCCTGCCTGATAAATCCTAACCATTTGCTTGGGGTTGGGAACAGCCCAGTGAGGGGTTGTGGTGGTTCTGGTCTCTGGTTGTTCCAGTTGTTACACTTACGGTGGCTAGCCTTTTATTATATCCTGATAAAAGAGTAATATGCAAATTAACCATCACTCCACTGCAAACATGGCGGCACCCATAGCCACAAGATGGTGGTGCCCAGTTCTCTTAGCCCTGCCAGAGTCCCCAAGTCCACCCACAGCGGCAGTGCAGGGTGACCAGCTGGGAGACGCCCACCTACCACACCGTGATCCCTGGCCAGGGGCAGCAGCCAGGAGTGTCCTGCTGGGGTGTTATATAGAACACCCCAAACAAAGTTGGCAGGATCAGATACCAGATATAAAGCTACACTACAAAGCCACTGTAATCAAAACAGCCTGATACTGGCACAAGAACAGGTATATATAGACCAATGAAACAGAGCAGAGAATTCAGAGAATTCAATTAATTATATACATACAATAGAATAAAGACAGTCTCTTCAATAAATGATGTTGGGACAAGTGGACAGGTCGATAAAAAAAATAAAAAATGAAACTAGAATACCAACTTACACCATACACAAAAATAAACTCAAAATTAATAAAAGACTGAAATGTAATACATAAAACTACAAAAATCCTAGAAGAAAATAGAGACAATATAATCTCAGACATCTCACATAGCAGAATTTTCACTGACACAATGCCTAGGGCAATAGAAACAAAGAAAGAAAATAAACAAATGGGACATCAAAATAAAAAGCTTCTGCATAGCAAAATAAACCAGCATCAAAATGAAAATGGAACCCACTGTATAGGAAACCATATTGCCAATGATGTATTTCATAAAGAGTTAATTTCCAAAATATATAAAATATTCATACAAATCAACAAAAGGAAGACAACCCAATTGAAAAATGGGCAGATGACCTGAATAGACATTTCTCCAAAGAGGACATACAAATGGCCAAGAGACATATTAAGAAATGCAAATTAAAATGGCAGTGAGATACCATCTCACTTCTGCCAGAATGGCTGCCATTTATAAATCAACAACCAACAAGTGCTGGTGAGGATGTGGAGAAAAAGGAAGCCTTGTTCACTGCTGGTGGGAATGCAGACTGGTACAACCACTGTGATTTAAAAAAAAATAGTGTGGAGCTTTCTCAAAATATTAAAAATGGAACTCTCATTTTACCCAGTGATCTAACTTCTAGGAATATATCCTAAGAAACCAGAAATACCAATCAGAAAGAACATACACCCTTAGGTTCATAGCAGTGTTATTTACAATGGCTAAGATCTGGAAACAGCCCACATTCACATTAGTTGATGAGTGGATAAAAAAAGCCATGGCATATTTATATAGCTATAAAAAAGAAGGATCTCTTACCCTTTGAGACAGCATGAAGGGCCCTGTACAGTATTATAGTAAGTGAAACAAACCAAAGAAGGACAAGTTATCACATGATCTCACTTATATGTAGAATGCAATGAACAAAATAAACTGATGAACAAAAAGAGATCCAGAGCCATAGAAGCAGGCAACAGACTGACCTATTTCAGAGGGAGGGGGAGGGTGGAGGAAAAGATTTTCCAATTAACTTATATGCATAGCCCATGGACAGACATTTGTGGTGAAGGCCTGGAGAGGGGTGGCAGTAAATTGTGGAGGGATCTAATGGGCAGGGGGAGGGAGACATCTGTAATACTTTAAACAATAAAGCTAAATTAAAAACAAACAAACAAACAAAGGGTATTGATCTTCTGCTTTAACAAATCTTGGATGTGGATGTTAGTTATGGAACCTTCACTATGTTTTTTATTTTATTATTTATTTATTTATTTATTTAAATATATTTATTGAGTTTTTACAGAGATGAAGAGAGAAGGATAGAGAGTTAGAAACATCGATGAGAGAGAATCATCGTCCAGCTGCCTCTTGCACACCCCCTACTGGGGATGAGCCTGCAACCAAGATACATGCCCTTGACCAGAATCGAACCTGGGACCTTTCAGTCCGCAGGCTGATGCTCTATCCACTGAGCCAAACTGGTTTCGGCTTCACTATGTTTATTGAGTCCCTCGGGTTACTAATTTTGTGGAACCCAGGGTAGTATAACAGATACAGTGGACATGGCAGGGGTGATGGCAGTCCCTGAACCATTTTTAAAATTGTAGCATCAAAGATTAGGTACATTAGGCAAGTAATGCTAAGTAATGCTATTCAGAACTGAAGTAATATATAATAATAAAAGCATAATATGCTAATTAGATCAGACGTCCTATCAGATGACCTTCCAGATGAAGCCATAGTGGGCGGGGCCGAGGCAGAGGTGGCTGCAGCTGCTGTGGCAGTGGCGGGGGCTGAGCCTCTTGCACAAATTTTGTGCATCGGGCCTCTAGTTTTTAATAATATTATGAGTGGCTACTGTTAATGTCTTCTAACCAACCCAAGGTAATATGCAAAAAGCACATCATATCAGACTAGTTTTGAAGACAGTGCAAACTCATGTAGTAGCAGAATTCAAAGTGAGCTTTGTTTTCATGATAAGCATTACTGTGTGTGACAGAATTTCTACAGCAAAGTTGTACAGGTTTGTACTGTGTGCACTGGATGTTTACATGTTTTTCAAATCCCTTTTTACTTTCCCCAATTATCATTGTGGAAGTATTAAAAATAGAAGTATATATACATATATAAAATACCATACTATCCATTGTGGTAGCCACTGACATTTATGGCTACTTAATTTTCAATTTATTAAAATTAATGGAAACTGAAAATTCAGTTTCTTGGTCATAGAAAAAGCATGCAAATACACAAAAATCACATGGGGTTGTGCTACCCTATTGGAAAGCACAGATATAATAATCCCTAAAATTGTAAAAGCTCTACTAGACATTAGTTCTAGTAGTATTAATATATGTATAGTATTTGTTTTAGATAAATCACAAATAACCTTAATATTTTATTTTAAAGTTGTCCATATTCTCAATGAACTAGACATTTCCCCCATTGAATAAAAATACTCAAAACCAAGCATGAAACTTGTGTATATATAAACACTTCACATTTCTTATATAATTTAACCCTTGATGCAAAATAAGTCAGGAGTGATAAACCAAGAATAGTACTTGACTATATTAATACTAATCTAAGTCACCCTGGTATTTATTTGCATTTTCGGTAATTTAGAAAATTTTATTTTCACCTGTAAAAATATCAGATATTACAATTGAATTCCAAATACTATGAAAGTAAGTATACTTCTAATACTATGGACCGTAAGTGGAATTTATCACTAAAATATAATACTAGAGGTATCTCACAAAACAAGTTATAGTTGGATGTAGTTCCCTGAGCACATATTCTCATAACAACTCAGAATACATATTCACATATAAAAATCTTATAATGACTGGAATATTTATTGATTAATATTATTTAGGAAAAGTTAATAAAGATGGTTAATAAAGATGGTAAACTTGACCAAAAAGATAATTCGTATTTAAACACAATTATTTAGCACATATTTTTTGTAGAGATGTAAAAGAAACATTCTCTGATCTTTAAAAACTTTTCAAGGTCCTTGAGAAGACTGGATATGTGAATTAAAGTTGGTCAAGAATGTGAAAAACTATATGCTAATTTTTAAATGATTGGTATGACTGAGTTATATATAATTTTTAATTACCTAATAATTATAATATGGCATTGAGAAATGTTTATGTTCCATGAAACAATTTTAATAGCCTTAGTTAAGAAATACACCGTGATTAAAATGATATAGAATCCCTGACAAAAAGGTAAATATTAGGAATAATAAGTTTATATAGGGATGCTATAGGTCACTTGGAAATAAAATGAGATGTCACTCAAGATTTGTTCTTTTATTTTTATCAAGTTTAATATACACAAAAATACAGAACTTAAAAAATGCAAACTAAAGTGTAATATTAAAAAATATTTTATAAAACACTTTACCCACAAAATCCAGGTTAAGAGATGCATTAAGGAATCACTTCTTTTCCTCTGACACTTTAATCTATCTTTAATTTGTTTTAATAAAAGAAGATATTTTGCATTATTTGTATTAAAATATTTTGTGGACAAGGGTTATTAATATGGATATTATTAATACATTTAACATTTACTAACTATTTGGCATATCTAAGTATTTTTATCACAAAACCCATTTTTACATGCATAAGGGGTCTGAATGCATGTATAATACAAGACAAAATACTAACTCTATTTTGATTGACTAATTTGAGACTCTAATAGAAATTAATAGCAGTATTCCTGTTATAATGTTATCTTGTTATCATGGAAATAATCAGGCACACTTCCATTTAGAAACAGTTTTTTAAGGTAGTTTTATGTCTATCAGTTGTTTACTGTTTGAATTTTAGAATAGCGCTTAATGTTTATTATAAATGAATGAAAACCATTGTTTTTGACAGAACTGATCATTCTGGGGTATAAAAGATAAACTGAATAATATGTTACTAGTAAATTAAAATAAAATTAAATATATCATTTTTAAAATTCCCTACATAATTTAGCTAAAATTACCTTTTATGGATACTAATGCCACATAGAGTATTAGATTTCATTTTAAAAAAATACAAGTTAGTTTAATCTAGTTGAATTATTTTGCCATTGTGCATAACTTTTAATATTGTATTTGATGTTAGTAAAAGTTCATGCACTAGCTTTCAGAGGATGAATCAACCCAAACTAAGAGTAAGTTTAACTCAAGCAAAAGTAGTAACTATAGGTATCCACGTCTAAGGGGGAAGGGTCAGATTCCTCTACTTTTTTATAACTATAATAATCTGGGACTTTATTAGGGGATATTTTAGAATGATTTGTGTTGGAATAATTCATATGTCTTTGCCCTTCAATATAACATAAACTCTAGATGGTTAGGACCTAAATATAATAATCTTTGTGCCTTGCCCATAATGCTCAGCACAAATGCACATGCAAATCTCACTTGGTAAATGTTTACTGAATTAGAAAAATACCAGAAAGGATGTTTGCACTAGATTACAAGTTTAGACACTCAAACACATATATTATTTCTGTAAATAATATATATACATATATTTTTTCTTTTACCATAAAATACCATATTACACAAGAACAAAATGAAGTATTACAGCAGAACACACTGTAGTTCATTTTATGTAGTCTCAAGTTAATATTTTTTCTGTGAGATATTTAAGATTTAATATGCTAACAATATAGTAAAATACCCAGCACTGCTTTGAATTTCTTATTTAATGAAAGTATTAATTTCACCCTAATATCAAAGAAAAAAATTCTAACATAAATATGCAGGTATTTTTCCCCTGCTTACATATTTTTTTAATACAAAGGGCATCAAATTTACTATATTTCACCTTGTGGACTTTTTTTTTTTTTACTTTAGCTCTTCACATGCTAAAGCATACAATTTAATATTTCAGTTAGTTTATATTTTAAAGTTAATGACATGACAATTATAGTATTGTTTACAGCATATCTCTCAATTTTATATTAACAAAAAAGACTTAGACATTCTATCTATTCAAATTACTAAATTAATATTTAAAGATCAGATGTTTTGACACACTACAGGATCAACATTCTTTTTATGTTGCTTTTACCTTGATTTTAGACAATAAAAATTACAGATATAAATGGAATAACTTACTCTTCTATCAGAATAAAATACTTAAGAGTTTTTTTCAAGCTTTGAAAGATGCTATTAAACATTATAATCCTTTTTTCCCTCAAAGGAATTAATTACAAGTTAAGTTCTCTCCTTTAATCATTTTAAAAAGCAAATACTATTTGTAAATACTATTATTTCTATTGTAAATGAAAACTTAGACTAATTTTAGTGTAATATATTCTATTTAATAAAAATGTAATCATTCTTACCTGAATCCAGACCAATGATCTGAGAGAATACAAAATAATTGTGAACAATATAGTATTGAAAAATGAGATATGAATGCTTTTTTGAATATTGGTATGATTTAAACAGACAAATGCAGATAAATCTACATGAATATTGCTTTGGTTCATTGAGTGGCTTATAATTTTTAAACTGTCACATGTCAACATTAAAAAAATAAAAGCAGTACATTTCTGTTAAATGCATTTGCTTCTAGCTCACATAAGATAGCCATGACAATATTTTAAAAGTTAGCTTTTAAAAACAAATTATTTTTACTCATATAACTACTAACTCTTCTCTGAATGAAGAGAACCAACATATAGAAAGAATTCAACAAATATTTTAGAATGAATACACATAAGAACATTGTTTATATATATGTATATAAATATAAACTTGTATCTATATAATCTATTACACAAGTAGACAAATGGTTATAATTCTTTTCATAGAAAATTAATACTTTTGAAATTAATAATCATGTCAAATCCATGGAATCGTCTTCTAGTCAAAGGTCATGATAATTATATTTCAGTTAATCTTTTTTTAAATTTTTACATGAGGACATTATCTTCTAGTCTAGACCCATGGTAGGCAAACTGCGGCTCCAGAGTCACATGTGGCTCTTTGGCCCCTTGAGTGTGGCTCTTCCACAAAATACCAAGGTATGGGCGAGTCTATTTTGAAGTAGCGTTAGAAGAAGTTTAAAAAATTTGGCTCTCAAAAGAAATTTCAATCGTTGTACTGTTGATATTTGGTTCTGTTGACTAATGAGTTTGCAGACCACTGTTCTAGACAATACAATAGACAATATTTAACATATGAAGTTATGTTATCTTAATACTGAGAAAAATGTTGTAATTATATTTTTCTTAAAAACCTGAACCAGAATGTGACTATCAATTATTTGACCAGTATGATAGACTGTAATGGGCTCTTATTTAAACAAACAAAAATTGTGAATTTAGGTGAATTGTAGGGAGGGGTGAGGCTAGAAATCCAGTTTAATCAAGTTGCTTTTGTTACTCTGCTATAAATGATAGTTTGTTTCACACATTGTACCATGATTTGTAATTAAATGTGAGTCCTAGAAATTAACCTTAGTTTTTATAAATCTTTCTCCCCTTCCTTCCTTTTTCCTTCCTTCCTTCCTTCCTTCCTTCCTTCCTTCCTTCCTTCCTTCCTTCCTTCCTTCCTTCCTCTCTATTAGAACCATTTCCTTATAGCTTAATTTTAAAAGAAGCTTCTTGGTGTTTTGTTTATATTGTATTCTCTAAAATGTTATACTAAAGCAAAGTATCAGAATTTGACATTTTGGTATTAAATACTTTTACTCTATGGAATCCGTTTTTTAAAAAAACCTCCTTGCAAGTCTAGTTAATCTAAAAACCAGAAGTTTAGAAGTTAACATGGTTTATATTTCTAAGATAATAATATTATACATTCCTTCAGTTTAACAGCATACAGTATACTTTAGGCATTTATAAGGAAAGATTTCTTTGGACACAATTTTTAGTTATTTGTTAGTTAAGTCAATAAAACTATTCACTGTAAATAAACATTTAAAATTTCAAATTTAATTATAAAAATGTCATGGAAATATATTCTTTTGACAGTAAAGTACATAAAAAGATGATTTTGAATCAAAACATCAGTATAATGAGTCGTTAAACACTTCTAAGAATATTACTTATTTAGACATAATAATTTAAATTATAATACTTTAATTTTACAGTTTGTTAATTATAAATTCAGTTTGCAAATGCCCATGTGGTCCATCAATATCAGTAAGAGTGGTAAATCAAGACACAAAGTCAGATTTTACTTTTTTAAGTACCAATATATAAATCCTATACTTGGCTATCTTTTCAAAAGTGATTTGCATATATTTAAATTAGCATGGGCAGTTGTAGAGAGGAGTATTTGCATTCCTAATGAGAAAGTACAGTCACCAATCAGAAACCGTCCTCACAGTCTCAAAATCACTTGCATTTCCCATTTCTCTCCACGCAGCTGAATTCAGTGCTTCTTTTGCATATCTTTACCTCCAATGGACTAAAATGCAATAACTGAAACCTCTTCAACTGCAGTGGGGAACACACCATCCAAGGCTAAAACACTTTGGAGGGGAGGGTCCCTTCTTTTCCAGAAATTTCTGAGCCTGTAAGGTCCACTCCTGATTCCTTCATCTCCTACTCCCCCAACTCCTCCTGCCACTTTGCCATTTTCCCCGGTGCTCTCTACCCACTTTGAATGTTCCCTCTGCCCTTTGCAATATAGCTACTTTCTCTTCTCGGTTTATTTGTCTCCTTGTCATGCACATTTCCTCCCAAAACGTTCTTATGAGCTTTGAGGAGGGCCTACGTCCCTCCAAGAGGGAAAATAAGGATTATAATAACAGCGGATACAGTATTAGAGAATTCCCCACACGCTGGCAATACAGGCTCCTCAGCGCGTCCTTAAGGCGTGATGTTTAGACGGAGAGCATCCCTCCTTTCCTTTCCTTAGGCGCATCGCAAAGGCCGTCTCCACCCGCGAGCCATGGAGGCGATTTTGTTGGCGACTAACCCCCTCTAGCGCCCAACCCGCAGCACCCGAGCCACGGCTGCGGGGCCGGGGAGCTCTGCGCTCCGGGCTGGGCCCTGCCCGCGGTGCCCGCCGCTCCGGGGCGAGGGCGCGGGGGCCACGGACGCCGCGCGCCCCTCGCCCTTCGCTGCTGGCCCCGCGTGCCACCCCGGCCTGGCACGAGCGCGGCGCGGGCCCACGGAAGAGCCAGCGCGGCGGCTCCTGCCCGGCCCCGCCGATCCCCGGCGAGGGAGCGGGGCCGCGAGAGGGCGGCTCAGGCGCCGGAGCAGCCGGTCCCGCCGCCGCGCTCTCCGCGCTCCGGGCGCCGCCGGGGCCGTGGCCGCTCCGCGCCGGACTGCTCCGAGCGAGCGCGATCCGACGCTGCCACGCAGCGGGGCGCCCCGGATCCCGCACCCCGGACCCCGCACCCCGGACCCCGGACCCCAGCGCCCGCGGCGGAGCCCCTAAGCTCGTGCCCTCCGGCGCGCAGTCACCACCGCGGGCGGCGGGAAGACCTCCGTGAAGCCGGGCCGGGCAGCCGGCCACGTCCAGCCCGGCGCGCCTGCCTCCCCGCCGCCGGCGCTCCCTGCGGGCTGTCCCCGGACTCAGCGGCGGAGGCGGCCCCGGAGCCCCGGAGCGGGGGCGCTCGCTCGGGCGGCAAGTTTGGAGGAGAGCGGTCCGGCCGGTCGGCCACCCCCGGGCTCCCCGCCGGGCCGCGCGCCTGACCCCGCGCCTCCCTCCCGCGGCGGAGACGTGAAGTCCGGGGAGGCGGTGTCGGGGGCGGACGCGCCTCAAACGCTGGGCGCCGCCGCGGCGACATGGGGAGCAAAGTGCTTGGGGGACTGAGGGCGGCCTCCGAGGCGCCGGGGGAGCGGCTGCGGGGGCCGCGGCGCAGCGCGGAGGCGGCCGAGTTGGAAACCGCCGCCGCCGCTCCAGCCAGGCGCTGAGGCGCGCGGGTCGCAGCCGGCTCGGACCCTGCCCCGCTCCGGCCGGAGCAAAGTTCCCGCCGCCCCCCGCCTTGGGCTCCGCAAGTGCCCGCTGGACTCCGGAGACGCTCGGGCGCCGCACCTGGCCGGCCCGCCCCGTCCCCGCCCCGCGGCGCCCTCCCCGCCCCCCGCGCCCCTCCCCAAACCACAGCCCGGCGGCTCCTGCGCGCGCCCTCCCGGCCCGGCGGCAGCCCTCGCGCGCGGGACGCGGCGGTGGATGCGCCTCCGCCCGCCCGCAGCCGCCGCCCGCAGCTCCCGGGCGCCGCGGGCAGCGTCCTCCGCCCCCGGAGCGGCGCCCGCGCCCGGGCAGCCTGGACCTTCGCGCCCTGCCCGCGGGGCCTCGCGCGAGGGCCGTCCCGGGACACCCCCTGCGGGCAGGGTGGAGGAGGAAGAGGAGGAGGAGGAGGAAGACGCGGGCCGGGTCCCTTGCCCTGCCCGAAGCACCTGGCTGCGCGGCCGCCGCCGCCGCCACTCTGTTAGGGGCAGGAGGAGAGGAGCGCCCCGGAGAGCCATGGGGGGCTGCGAAGTCCCAGAATTTCTCCTGCAATTAGGCTTCTTCTTGCCTCTGCTGACCGTGTGGCCGGGAGACTGCAGCCACGTCTCCAGCAACCAAGGTAAGGGGCTGGGGCGGAGGAGCGGGAGGGGCCGGGAGGTGGGTGCTCCCAGGGCCAGGGCACGGGCCGCCTCCCGCAGGTAACTTCATCCCGGTGTAGTTTCTCCGGGCTGGCTCCCGGAGTGGTCCAGGATGCTTCCTCATGGCCTGGGACGCGACCTGCCGGACTTGGGTCCCTAGTTCTTGCACATGTCTTTAAAGGGGTGCGCGAGCCTGGGCTGCCGCTGAGAGCCGCGGCCGGCGGGGACCGCTCCGCGGGAGGCAGGTCTGCCCGGCACGCGCTTCGTGGGGGCTCCTGGCGGCCGCCGCTCCGAGCTGGGCCAAGTGCAGGGTCTCACATGCCTTCAGGGAAGCAGACTGCTTTCCTCTGCCTGAGGACCAGGTACTTCCTTGCCTTTGCCCCGTCACTGCTGCCCTGGCCCCTCCGCAGCCGGCCCCATGTCCCGTCCAGACCGAGGGCAGTGGGCTTGCTTGAAATCATTCCTAGGTCCGCGTGTTTGTGGTTTCCTTTTTTTCTTGTGTGCAAAGCGGGTAGAGGGAGATAAGCATTTAAGGGTGACTATCCAAGTTGTGAATATCCTATTTCTAAAACCAGTCTCTGGTAGATTTTTTTTTTTTTTTTTGAGGAAGGCTGTTTTAGTAGGTAAAGGGGTGAAAATAAAGAGTTGGATAGTGTGTGAAAAGTGAAAGTCAGGTTTACAGAATGAAAGGCAATTAGAATTTTTGAATTGTTTCTTCTGTTCAGTCTGTTTTTAGGAAACGTATCTTGGATTTGCTCTGATTTTAAAAAATCCATAAAAATATCACCTGCGTAGTGTAAACCCTCTTAGGCTAAGCAGCGAACATCCATAAAAGTTTTCCAGCTTGCACCTGGCTGGATGCTCTCATTGGCAATGTGATGACCACCAGTATGTCACCTGTTATGTCACACTTGTCTAAAGACTTCACTATAAAATTTCAATTATAGTTATTATTTAACATATAAGGCCTTGGAATAATTTGCAGATATGAGAATGGAGGTCAGATGGCATAAGAGTGTGCACATTTTTGTGAGGGTGAGAAGGTTCAGAGAGAAGGCAAGTAAAATAACACAGCTTTCTTTTTGCCATAAACATATATGACCATTTACTTCTATTTAAGAGTGTTCAGAATCAATATTCAATTGTTTTCATTTATACTATTTGTATTTTTGGCATGTTTTCCTAAACATTTCTATTTGTGCAATGTGTGTGTTTTGTTTCGTGTTTTTTCCCCCTGCCAGATTGCAATCCCAAGTGCATGCATAAATTTGGGAAGCATACACCACCGTCATGTCTTTGAAATATCACATAAGTGCCCCCCATAGTTCCATATTCTCCTATTCTTCATATACATCTCTCCATTGTTTTTAAGGGCCATTGGCATTATATATCAAAGGGGTAGTTAACTGAATCAACCCGTGTGAAAATAGATTGTTAAAAATAACATAATTATTTACTTGGTCTTTTTACATTTTTAAGGAGAGAAAAATAATTTTTAAATATTATGCTCTTTGTTAGTATCTAGGGCTACTAAAAGAGATGTATACTTTGAGAGTCAAGTTTATTAGAAGTGTTTAAAAGTTATCTCCATGCAGTAGTTTCACTCAGTCAACATGTATCTATTCATTAAGTGCCTAAGAAACATCAGTGACCACCCTAAGCCTCAAGGATACAAAATAAAACATATTCTGAATCTACAAATGACTAATGTGCCATTCTACCAAAATATGTTAAGTATTAAAGTATAACCTTTCAGATATTCATGTTAAGGGCATAGAAGAATGTTACTTGGTAACCTCTTGCAGTAATTTTTTAAATCTATTTTGATGACTTTCACATACTTTTAACCTGCAGTACTTACCAAATATGTATAATTTATGGTTTTTTTAATCAATTAGCTTAACAATAATAGTGAATGAATATTACTCAGTTTACCTATCAAATAGGATCAATACAGATAGTTTAGTAAAACTCTTAATTTGAATTTCTGTTCATATGCTAAAAACACAGGCTTTGCATAAGGTTACATTTGGGTAAAATAGTGCCTTAAGGCCAAGTTGGGTAAAATTTAGAATTCTTCAGAAGAAGACTCAAGAGAAAGTGGGCTCAGATTTTTTCATCAGACATAAATGGTTGCTTATAAAATGCTTTTTACAGCCTAAGTCACAATGATTAGAAATTATGCTTTATAATATCTTTAAATAACTTTCAAATACTGAAGTGATCACACTAATAGTTAATAAAACTTCAAAATTTTATTTTTTGTGGACATTTTGGGCATATCTTTTAAATTTGTAGTTTCATAGATAACAAATCAAAGTAAAACACCAATTTTTGAACTTTGAAAACATGGGGCATTGCAGAATAAGTATAAAATATAGAAATATTTAATGTGAAATATAAATTAGATATCTAATATACCTAATAAATATAAGTAATACGATTAATAGTAATTTCAAGAAAATGTGTTCACTTTCCTAGTAACTTTTCATCTTAGGAGCTAATGGAATTCATGTTTTATTTAAAAAAAATTTGTTACTTTATGAAGGGTAAATTTTTATTTTTATGTTACTTGTCTTCTACTTAAGGATGTTAAATTTTTTAGTATCTATTTTTGCCAAATTATATAAAATTCTTCATGATTAAAATGAATGGATTCACCTTCTTTCCCTCCTCCTAGTTTTCCATACTTAGACTTGGTAAAATAATGATAATGACAAAAAAGCGAACTACCTCATTTTTAACGTGGTGCTTAACATGGTGCTAAGAGTAACTTGACTACAGGAAGCAATCTTCTCTCTGTCTTTAACTGGCTGTGAAGCTGTGCACTGTAAAGACGAAATAAATCAATTTGACTCTGTCTTCATATTACCCAACCTCCTTGAATTGATCAGAAAGTAGAGTTGCTTCCTAGATCACTCATCTGTTTAGTAGTAAGTGAAAACATGATTTGTGTTCACATTTCTCCTACTCTAATAATTTCCCTTAGTATTTAAGACCTCAGTATTTATTAGGAAATAAATTGGAAATTTTATTTTAAAATAACATAGTTTGTCTTCTCAATATATATAAACTTTTATCTCTGTACTGACGCTTAGGTGAGTACAAAATACAGTTTTGTTTCATAGGTAAGTAACCATGTATATCAATTACAGTGCTTAGTAGCCACCAGGGGTCCATTTATTCAAAGGTTACTTGAGCAAATAGTACTGTATAGCCTGAAAGAGTTGATGCATCTTGCAGGGTGTGGCTCATGATCAATCACATACTCAAGTAATTCATTAAACAAAATATGGTTGGGATAGAAGAATCTAGTGAACTTATTTTACTACCAAGATTGTGTGAATTTATCTTTTTTTTTCTTCAAGGGATTAAGTGATAAATGAAACAAGCAAAACCGTAGTCTGATTTGTTAGTTTCATTGAATTTATTACTTTGGATGTATTGAATGTAAAATTCACTAAGTTGTATGTAAATACCGGTGAAAATACCTAAGCAGAAAAATACCTGCTTAATTAAAATTTGTAGCCTAAAATTAGTTAACTGCCATAAGTATTGTTCACAAAGTATAAAACTAAATATTGTTCTTATAGTAATAGAAAGGAAGGAGTTGAAATTTTTTTAGAAAGTTCAACAGTGACCTTTACTGAAAACATTAAAAATGTGGTAAGTAGGAAAAACTACATGATTTACAAAGAATATTACTAAATGAATTTCACTTAGAAAAAATTCATTTACAAGAATAAACTTCATAGCTATAAAGGTACAGGAGATTTTAATCACATGCCTTCATGTGGTTAAAAACAACTTGGAATGTAATTTTGTTATACATTTACAAATTGAAATAAGTAATTGTGTAATTAGTTGTTATGATTAGTAATTGAAGTAGAAAATGTCATTAATATGCATTGATCAGCTAAGTGTTGTTTTCTCTGGGTTGGGGATAAGACTATATCTAAAATCTTTTTCTTGCAAAAAGATTATACAATGTTCTTTAAGGATTTCTTCTTCAAACTAGAAGTAATATCAGCACAACATATTTATTTGGATTTTCCTAGGAGGAAAAATGTATATCTAATAGTACAAGACAAAATTAATGTTTAAATTACATATTTTACTGTTTTTATATTTTCAAACTTAATCTATAAAGAATTTTATGTTACTTTCATGTTAAAAAGTTAAACATTAAGAAAAACATTAGAGTGGAAATGTTTATTTTTTCAATAATCATTGCAAGTATAAACTACTTAAGTACAAAAGGCATCATAGATTTCTTGTATTTCCTTCCACCAATCCTCTTTCCCTAACACAGGCATCATATCTCAGTCAAGTTCTTATTCTTTCTCTCTTCACACACTGAGTGCTTCTAACTATATACTCCGTTTGTCCAAAGAATAGATACGGTTTCATGACCCCTACAGTAATAGATGTTTTTCATTGTGTTCTTGTCTCAACATTTTTTGAGAGTATAAATACAGTGGAGATCAATACATACAGTTAAGTAATCAAAATAGACTGACCTTATACAGTGTGCATTGTCATTTTACACAGATGTTTATACATCTACAGTATTTTCTTTAATAAAAATTGTATTATTTAACGTGTGCAACATGCAATATATCAGGATTCTGATCAAATTGCAATTTCATTAAACCAACGTTATTTCTTTAAAAAGAGGAATTATATATTACTTCTGCATTTGCCTTATTAAGTATTGTTTTCTAGAATTTAATATCTGGATGATGGAGGAAAAAGAATAAGCAACACAAACATTGTCTATTCCCTCATTATTTCTACTAAGGAAGACTGATAAAAAAAAAAAAGGTAAAATAAAATGAAAAAAGTTCTTAGATATTCTGTGGAGGAAACAACAACAGCTTTGAATTAGAGAATAATAGGAGAGGCCTGATATTTCAAATGTGATGGTTGGAAAGACCTCTCTGGAGAAGTGACATTTAAGTCACATTCTTAGGGAAGAGAAAGAGCTAATTGTACAGAGTGGGAAGAAGTGTATTCCATCCGGGTAGAGGGAACTGTCTGGATAGTGACCTTGAAGGGAATTGAGCTTGATACATTTGAAGGACTCCAGTCCAGTGTGACTGGAGCTTGCTGAACAAGGAAGACTGTAACATATCCGTTGTGAAAGATAGTTAGGAACCAGATCCCACTGAGAAGGAAAGAAGCCATGGTATGGAGTTGTGTTTTAATATTATTTTAGGTAAAATGAGAGGCTTTTGAGATATTTTAAGCGATTTTAATTTAAGAGCATTATGGCTGGTAAGAAAAGAGATTGGACGATGGTAAGAACGGAATTAGGAGTCTGTTGAGATTGTCCAGGAGAGAGGTTATGGTGGTTTGGCCTTGATTCGTGGAGATGTAGAGAAGATGGCTTTGGAATATATTTTGGAGGTATAATTTATGAAGCCATATTATCCTTACAGAGAAACAAATGTAGATATTTAACATTTAAGTCATTTTTCTTAGGAGGCCAAAATAAATCTACCATTGCTCCTCATAAAAATTACCTTGCTATATAATTATTGGTAATACAGAGGCCATAGGAAGGATGGGATGAGTTTTCCATTTCCCACTTTATTCAGTTCAGACTATGATTTAAAATATAATCTTCATAGTACAGTTTTGCTATTTCAGACTGTTGTACATAATGTACACTCATTAGATTAAAATGCAATTTGTTAGTGCATTTCTGACTTGGTAACTTTCCATATGTATTAACAGCACAGGTGGGTGGAGACATTTTCACAAAGCAATATAATAATCAAACAGAGTCTAGTTTTAGCTAACAAAGAGCAATATTTGGAAGTTTGCCTCATGCACCAGGTTTATTCATTTCTATTATGATCAGATTAGTGTTACTAAAACAAATAAATATAGCTAATGCGATATATAAATAGGTGTTTTTAGATAGTTTCCATTAATCTTTTCTCTCTGCATTTGTTTCAATGAAAAGAAACAAATTAAGGTTCAGAAAGCATGTAAGAGACCCAGAAATGAGATTATGGTATATATTACAGTTTTAATAACAAGGAAAATGGAAGAAACCATTAGGTTTTCACTAAATAATAGTAAATTTCATATACTTAAAAAAATTTCCCTGACAAGTTAATTATCCATTACTTTGGGTACTGTAGGAATGCAATTATTAAATATATAGAAGCATGAAGTCCTAACTTAACAGTCATATACTTAGTAGTGTGTATTTAGAAAATTCATACTATGGTGATGCTTCACTTAAACATTTCAAATATTCTTAAATATATATTCAAGCATAGAAAATCTTATAGTTTAGTGCTTAGAAAGTTCTGGAAAATACTTTTATAGTTATTTCCTTTGATAAATATTATGACTTGTGATGTTATATACAGCTTTAGTTTTCAATAATAAATATCCCAAAACTGAATGAAACTATTTATTCTTTCAACAGTATTTATTGAAGGCCTACTATTTTATAAAAAGAATACTAACTATATGTAAGGGTTCAAGGAGAACTTTCCTTCCCAAAATATAGGATCTAGTGAAGAGTTTCTAAGCTCCTTCCAGAATCAATGAGAAAAACTTAACACATTTGTTAAATATGATAATATGTAACAGTACTGGTGATCAACCCTTATAATATTAAAGTATTTATGTACCATTTATTTGAAATTAATATCTATTATTTCATTACTAGAGGCTCAGTGTACGAATTCGTGCACCAGTGGGTCCCTTGGCCTGGCCTGTGGAATTGGGACAAAACTGGCTCTTTGACATCCCTCAAGGGGTCCCAGATTGGGAGAGACCACAGGCCAGGCCGAGGGACCCCACCGGTGTATAATTGGGGCTGGGGAGGGGCCACAGGAGGTTGGCCAGCCAGGGACGGATAGCAGGAGGGCTCCAGGGCATGTCTGGCCTGTCTCGTTCAGTCCCAATTGGCTGGACCCCAGCAACAAGCTAACCTACTAGTTAGAGCATCTGCTTCCTGGTGTTCAGTACACATCATAGCGACTGGTTGACCAGTTGATTGCACCCTGATGGTCAGTGTACATCATACTGAGTGGTTGAGTGGCCTTAGAATATCATTAGCATATTATACTTTGATTAGTTGAACAGCTGACTGGACAATGGGACACTTAGCATATTAAGCTTTTATTATATAGGATATTTTATCTCAATTAAAGTAAGTCCCTCAATCCTATATAATAAAATCCTAATATGCAAATTGACTGAACAATGGAATGACTTGCAGAATGACTGGTTGCTATGATGCACACTGACCACCAGGGGCCAGATGCTCAATGCTAGAGCTGCCACCTGGTGGTCAGTGTGCTTCCACAGGGGGAGCGCTGCTCAACCAGAAGCCAGGCTCATGGCTGGCGAGCCTCTCCCACCTGCACTGCATGTGGGCAGTAAGGAATGAGGGGTCCTGGACTGCAAGAAGGGTGTCTGTCTGCTGGCTTAGGCTCTGGGGATTGGGCGTAAGCCGGCAGGTGGACATTCCCTGAGGGATCCTGGACCACGAGAGGGTGCAGGGCAGGTTGAGGGACCCTCCAGTGCACGACTTCCATGCACCAGGCCTCTAGTAATTCCATATTAAGCATCTTCCTTGTGTTTGCTAGGTTCTTAAACTGTAGTGATAATTATCACATGATCTCTGTTCTTTAGAAACCCAACCTGCTCTGTTGATGTTCTATATCTTTGAGTGACTGAGTGACTGATGTTTACTCTTTAATTACTTGACTTTTTATAGGACAAGCAACTGTATAATAAGTTAGATTATGTAGGAGAAAGGAGTAAAGAAACATTGTCAATCTTTTTGTGTTTTATTTATAAAATTGAATTTTCTAATGTTAGTTCTATAGATGATTATACATTCCATTTAATTACGTGACTGTAAAGCGTAAATATGCATTTTAAAAACATTCATGTGTAGAAAATCAATGTTTCACATATGTAATGGCAATCTGTGGACTGACATGTGAAGTGAGCCTTTGTTTAAAGAATATTAGATTGTCTTATTCTGGTTTATTTAATGTGTGTTAATCATTAAAATTAGTGATTAAAGTGCAAGTTTCCAGTTTAAAATACTGGCAAACGTACATTTTAATTGAGCGTTGGAGTGAGAATTTTCAGTGCCTGTCCTGAAAAATACCTTCAGCTACTTTCCTAGGATACTGTTGAATTCTCTGGTCATTGGCCCGTTTCATGACCTCCACTGGGTGGATATGATTGAAAACTCATTGCTTTTTCTCGTATATTGTCTCAGAACTTCAGATGTAAAAGTCATACTTACTTTTTTCTAGAGTTATTTTTTCCCTTTAAATTTATCGGGGCGACATTGGTTGAAAGGATTACATAGGTTTAAAGTGTACATTTCTCTGATAAATGACCTGTATATTGCATTGTGTGCCCACCATCAGAAGTCAAACCAATTTTCATCACCATGTATTTGACCCCTTTATACTTTATTGCACCCCTACCCCTTCCGTCTGGTAACCACAACACTGCTGTCTGTGTCTATGAGTTTTTGTTTGTCGTGTTTGTTCATTTGTTTCTTTCAGCTTTATATCCCACATATGAGTAAAATAGTATGGTTGTTAGATTTTTAGTCTTACTTTGCTTAGTATGATACTCTCAAGGTTCACCCATGTTGTTACAAATGTCAGTATTTCATCTTTTCTTATGATTGAGGAGTATTCTATCGGATACTAGAGGCCTGATGCAGGAAGATTCATACAAGAACGGGCCTTCGTTCCCCTGGCTTGCCCACACTGCCTTTGCTCTGGCCGGAGCTGCCTTTCCGCCTTCACATGGTCCCAGAGGCCCTGAGCAGTGGCGGTGCTACAGAAGCACACTGCCCTGATCCCGGCCACTCAGCACCTGCATATGCAAATTAACGTGCTATCTTTGTTGGGTTAATTTGCATACTCACTCCTGATTGGCTGGTGGGTGTCACAAAACTGCCATCAGTTTTAATCTTACTCTTTTATTAGTGTAGATACGTACCGTATCTTCTTTATCCAATCATCTATCAAAGGTTGCTTCAGTTGTTCCATATCCTGGCCACCCTGAATAATGCTTTGTTGAACATACGTCTCTGTGAATAAATGTTTTCAAATTTTTTGTGTAAATATCTGGAAGATGGGTTGATAATTCTATTCTTTTTTTTAAAATTAATATATTTTATTGATTTCTTACAGAAAGGAAGAGAGAGGGATAGAGAGTTAGAAACATCAATGAGAGAGAAACATCTATCAACTGCCTCTTGCACACCCCCTACTGGGGATGTGCCCGCAACCAGGGTACATGCCCTTGACCTGAATTGAACCTGGGACCTTTCAGTCTGCAGGACAACGCTCTATCCACTGAGCCAAACTGGTTTTGGCGGTAATTCCATTCTGAATTTTATGAGGAACTTTCATACTGTTTTCCATCGTGGCTCTACCAGTTTATGTTCCCACCAACACCCCTTATTGAAGAGTGTTTCTTTTTTGTCTCAGCTTTTCCAACAGATGTTATTACTTGTCATGTTGGTAATAGCCATTCTAACAGGTATGATGTGGTATATCCTTATAGATTTGATTTGCATTTCCTTAATTGCTAGTGAAGTTGAGCATTTTTTATATATCTGTTGGTGATTCATATATCTTCTTGGGAGAAGTATCTGTTAAGGTCCTCTGCCCGTTTTTTAATTGGATTGTTTGGTGTTGAGTTGCGTGAGTTCTTTATATGTTTTTTATATTAACCTGCTGTTGGAGCTCTTGTTTGCAAATATCTTCTCCCATTCAATTGTTTGTTTGTTACTTTGTCAGTTTCTTTTGCTGTGCAGAAGCTTTTTAGTTTGATATAGTCCCATTCATTTATTTTTACCTTTACTTCCTTTTCCTTTAGGGCCAGATTCATAAAATCTCTAATACCATGGTTCATACGTTTATAGTACCTATGTTTTCTTCTATCTAATTTATTGTAGTTTCATTATTTTGCATGTGGCTTTCCAATGTCCCAGCACCATTTATTGAAGAGACTTTCTTTTCTCCACTGGATGTTTTTGGCTTCCTTGTCAAAAATTATTTGCCCATATCTGTGTGGTTTTATTTCTGGGCTCTCATTTCTATTTCATTGGTCTGAGTGTCTGTTTTCATGCTTACCTTTTGATCATAGGAGGTACAAAATAATATCTCCTTAGAAACTCCATGTTTAGGAAATAGAAATCGCTAATCAGTTATTTCATTTGCTCTTATAATTTTAAGTATCTCTATAGCTATTTGGAACTGATAGGAAATAAGCAATATATGTAAATGTTTATATACATAATTTATTCATGTATTTAATTAATTTACTAATAGCAGTAGAGTGATTATTCTTTCAGGTTCACTGTACTATATTATGATACTTATATTTTTATGATACAAGAGCATTGCAAGGAAAAGCATGTTATTAGGTAGTACAAAGAATACAATATCCAGGATAAAGAGAAACACCCAGAATTAAAAAAAAAAAAAATGAATGTAAGAAAATTTGCCTATCTATAATATCTACACTAATGAAAGAAAAACATGCAAATTGACTGTACCTCCACTACACCCACAAGCCATGCCCACCAGCCATTCAGGAGCCAGTATGCAAATTAACCCAACCAAGATGTCAGGAGCCACAGAGCTGGAGCAAGCAGGAGGTTTGGATTGCCCCAGTGGTGGAGGAAGCCAAGCTTCCTGCCCGCCCTGGCCAGCACTGGCCTCCACTCAAGCTACAAAGTTTCAATTATAGAAGATAAATAAATCATAGATACTTGCTTCCAGCCAGCCCTGGAGGTGCTGAAAATAAGAAAAAAAGGAGGGTCTGGCAGCTTGGGTCACCAGGCAGGGGGGAGGGGGGAAAGTGGGGGGGGGGGGAAGGGGTGGTGATCAGGCCAGGATGGGAGGATGGCAGTTGTGGGTGTCAGGCTGGTGGGGACAAGCAGACCAGCAGTGGGGACCAGTTGGGGTGAGCAGGCCAGTGGGGAGGCAAGGTGGGGACAAGCAGGCCAGTGCGGGGGGTGGGGAGGGACAGCTGGGGGTGATCAGGCTGGCAGAGGGGCATTTGGGGACAAGCAGGCCAGAAGGTAGAGTGGTTAGCGGCAATCAGGCAGGCAAGCAGACAGGGAGAGCAGCTGGAGCCAGCACTCCCAGATTGTAAGAGGGATATCTGACTGCTGGTTTAGGCCCAATCCCTGTAAACTGGCAGTAGGACATCCTTCAAGGGGTCCCAGATTGGAGAGGGTGCAGGCTGGGCTGAGGAACACACACACACACACACACACCCCCCCCCCCCCCTGCCCCACGTGCACAAATTTCATGCACCAGGCCACTAGTATTGATTATAAAAGGTATATTTGACACAAGTTAATAAAGAGGGATATTATGTGTACTAGAAAATAAGAAGGCACTACATTAGTCTGTATTCTAAGTAATAATTATTTAATACTAATTGAAATGTTTACCCCCAAATTTGAGTTAAATTATATCTTAATATCACCTTAATTTTTATTTCAGTGTTTTTTTATGTTTACATTTTTCTTATGTTTCTATAAGATGATATATAATATTGCTAAAGATAAAGAAATTAAATGTGTAATTAGTGAATGTAGGACAATAAATAAGTTATTTAAAAATTGTTCTCTCAGACAACTGAAGTTTATTTTAAAATATAATGAAATGGCTATATACATACCAAAATGAAAGAAAAATAAGGATAGGGAAAAATAAAGCTGTATTATGGTACTATTTTAAAAATTAGTCTATTTGGTGAAGGAGCCTCTCTTGTTATATATGGCTATATATAGATCCCATAATCTCTGCAGATATAGAGTGTTACTGATGAGATCTTAGCTCAAAAATTTTTACAAAGAAAATACTGAAATTTTCTTCTTCTCACCCACAAGATTTAGAGGATACTCAGATATTTATCTTGTGAATGCAAGTGACAATTAGTAGTTGCCATTCAGTCTGACAAAAAAACAGCTAAGCAGACTAGTAGAGAGCACTGAATAAAATCATGAGTTTTTTCAGTTTCTAAAATCAAAACCAGTACTTTGGTCCACTTGTTAGCAATTAGTATAATGCCTGAAAGAGATAAAAACTGTGCTTGTGCTTGTGCACACGTGTGTGCACGCATGCGCGCGCGCGCACACACACACACACATGAAAGAGAGTAATAGCCAGGAAAACTTTAGAATACTAGAACACTTAATGAGGGAAGTTCACTGTTACCTTGGCTATGTTATATGCTCAATTTAATGAGGGAGTGATCATAAAGAAATCTCAATTTTTAATCAGAAAAAAGAAACACACAATTTCAGAAGTGTATGTTACTGGTATAGCACATTTCTTAGTATGGTTTAAAGTAAAAATTAAGGTGCTCCAGCCAAAACCGATTTTGCTCAGTGGATAGAGCGTCTGTCTGCGGACTGAAAGGTCCCAGGTTCGATTCCGGTCAAGGGCATGTACATTAGTTGCGGGCACATCCCCGGTGGGGGGTATGCAGGAGGCAGCTGGTTAATGTTTCTCTCTCATCAATCTCTCTCCCTTCCTCTCTGTGGAAAATCAATAAAATATATATTTTTAAAAATTAAGGTGCTTCAATTTTACTGTTATTTTCATGATACTATATTATGGAAAAATGTACATATTGTATGACTTACTATTTTAGAGTGTTATTGTATAATAACTTCATTTTATAGGTTAGAAAATCTATAGCTCACCCAGGTTATTAAAATAACAGTTTGGTAGTTTGTTTTAAAAAATTACATGTATATGGGCCTTTAAAATATTCACTATTTTATAGCCAGAAATAGATACACACATACACACACACACACACATACACACACACACACACACACACACATATATATATATATATATATATATATGTACATGTATATACACATATCTATATCTATATCTATATCTATCTATCTATCTATCTATCTATCTATCTGCATTGTGTTTTAGGTTATTCAGGAGCTCCTTTACCCAGCAAATCAAAATTAAGATTTAATAATTTATTTTAAAGTTTAGTATTCTAAAGATTTAATATGCTTGTTAAAGCTAAGTGACTTTTTTTCCCTTAAAATTGTTTCTGAACGTTGAAATCAGATTACATAATCTTTTGTATTTTATGTTTGAGAACTGTTCTTGTAGAAGCACAGAGAGAGAAATTTATATTTTTAAACACAAAATTAATAGCAGATTATCCATGATTAGCTGTTGGACATTTAAATTTGTACCTTAAGTATGTCACAAAGCACTGAAAACTATCAATTTAGTTTCTAAAATATACTAATATTCTTATTTTCAAATCCACCATTTTATGGTCCTCATCCTTCTTGCAATATAAAACTGTATGTAAAAATAATTGAAATAATTACAGATATTTTGATAAACTGTACTTTAAATGATTGATTAACTGAAAAAAAAAAAAAAAGTAGAACTGCCAGTAAACCTAATGGATTGCTTATCTCTTTACCTGCATCTAGGTTTGTTATTGTTGTTGTTGTCATTATTATTATTATTATAACATCCTAGTACAAGCATTATTTCTAATTTATGAAAAATATATACTATCTATTATGAGTATTAATATCTTTCTTTTAAAATCATTATATAATACCTAGAATATGGTTGTTTATTGCTGTCATAAAAATTGTTTTAATTCTATGCCAGACTATAATATATAAATGTCTTTAAAGTATTTTCTTCCATAGCAGATAATTTGCCTAGGCTGTCAGAATCTGTTGTTGCCAGATGGATGATTTTTTTTTGAGGTTTGATATTTGAATTGTAAAAGCTTATGATTTTATATATACCCCACACAGACACATGACACTTATTATGCTATGGATCCTATTCTGCAAGTGCACCACTAGTTGGTTGGAAGTTTTGCTTCTGATGTGGCACTAGATTTAGGAAGCTTAGATAGTACCTATAAAACTGAATGGGGGAAAAAACACTAATTATCCCCCTAACATTTGTCACTGATAAATATATTTATTGTCTGAGTCTAAGAGTATCTAGTTCAATGCAGTTGCTTTCAAATTCTGATAATAATGTTTACCCTTATTTCTATTCCATTGCAAAAGTAGGGAACATTTCTTATGAATTGAATATTTTTAATTTATATCCTTTAGCTATTCTTAAATTAGAAAGATATTATTTTTGCTTTTTTTTTTTAATAACTCAGTTCTTTATATACTGCTTACATATGTCATGTTAATCTCAAGTATTTTCCCAAGTTGTCTTTTTATATGTGTATTACTGCTTAGGTATCATGTTCAGCCTCCAAAGTTTTGCACTTATCATTTTTTCTCCCTCTTGAGGTTTACTTCTGAAGACTCATGCATACATGGATGAATAGGTAGTTAGGAAATAAAATGTCCCCAGTAACTCTAATAATATTATATCAAGATAAACTCCTTGCCAGAAGGTCAGTTGTGGAATTCCAGTGAATGGTACTTATTCTGAAGTGGGGTTAAATCTTCCAATTTAAATTAATATCCTCCCAATTCCTTAACTAAATTATGTAAACAATAGTATATTTATTGGTCATATATATTGATCCCTACCCAGGTATAGGTGGAAGAGAAGGGGAGAAGGCTCAAGCATAGGAATGTTTACTGTTTGGAAAGGAGCCCACACAAAAGCAGGTACATGTATGTAGCTTTACTGCAGGTGTGACTGTATATTAAATCCTTGCACACACACACACAACCCACACAACCTTATAATATTGTCTGGTTCTGAAAAACTTGAGTAGAAAAAGCTAGAAAGCAGTTGAAAGAGGGTTAAGAATTTGAGTAAGAAGTAAGGCTGAATCTCTAGTTGAGAAAAAGGAAGAATCCTTCTTCAGCTCTCATTTCTCAACACAATATTTTTAGAGGAGTTTACAGTTTTATGAAATTATGTCTCTTGATCTTTTCCCCAGTTTATGTTCTTTGTGTGTGTGTGTGTGTGTGTGTGCCCGTGCGTGTGTGTGTGTGTGTGTGTGTGTGTGTGTAGAGAATCTTTCCACATCCTAGTTAACTATTCTCTAGATACGTTATGGCTTTCCATTAATATAAAATGCCTCAGAGGACACTATGACAACAAATATTTCTTTTTAAGATGTAAAATATTCTAAAAAGCAATTAAGCAGAATGTTGAAAAATACTCATATACTTGAATCCATTAATTCCACATTCATAAATTTAAATTCAAGGGGAATGGATTGATATAGACGGGCCAAGTTTTATATATTGGGATTTTCACCTCAATCTCATTATTAAAACTGAAGAATTGGAATCAAAGTAAATGCTCCCAAATAAAAAAATCTTTATAGAAAGATAACGTCCTTTATTTGGAAAAGTTTCTTGAATGAGGGCATGCATGTGGCATCAACAGGAGACCCAAATGTCTCTGTTATAAGAGAGTAGAACAATTTGTTTTGCTACTGAGAACATGAGTGAGATGCTAGAACGAGCTTGTAAGAGGAAGGAGTCTGATGGAGATTCTGGGATTATTTTATAGTAGCCAAGAGGACAGTTTAGAAATGATGGTGACTGTTCAAGTTTGAGTTGATTTTTCAACTAAAATGTTAAATTTACCAAAGTCTGTTCTACTCGAGAAGAATAAAAAATAGACAACAGGAGTAAACATTCTCTGAAGAAATAAAACCAGTTAGGCCACCCCCTCCCTACACACACACACACACACACACACACACACACACACACAAAAAAAAAAAAAAAAAAAAAAAAAAAATCCCCGAAGAAAGCATTTTAGTTATCATGTAAGTGGGGTTCTACAGAGACTTCTCTCTTAGTGTTACAGGTCATTCAGAACAGCAACTGGGTCAAAAATTCTGTTATCATCTGATCCTAAAATGAGTTCCCAATCTTCAGAGGAGGTAGCATGGATCTACCTAACATGATAATATTCCTACTTTTTGCGTGAATGATAAAAACTGACTCATGCCCCAATACCTCTGTAGCTCTGTCATACTGACCTTTCCAACACATTTTGCAGTGACAGCCTCCAGTCCTTGACTCTATTTGCTGTCCAGTATCTACCCAAGAGCTGACTTTACAGTTTCCTTGATTTTTACCAACCAGAGGAATAATTTTGATCATGTGCTATCCCTAGCAGATGAATCTCTAGCAAGAGTATATTTTGAATGATAACATTTCCATATTTGGAGAAATTTTTTAAAGTAATGACCCTACAGATTGGTTGGAGTCACCAGGGTCAGGAAATAGATCCCTACCTCATGTCATAAACAAAGCTTTAGACTCAGGTTATATTTATCGGTAGTATTTTGGGGGTTGGACACTATCCCAGCCCAACTTCTTAATGGTTGTAAGAGAAAGCACATTATTGCATGCAGACCACTTTATCTTAGACTAATATGTGTAATCTGTTCATCAAGAATACTTTTGGTTAAGTTTTACAAATTTTTTATTGGACTATTGTTATCAATTTTGACAAACTTATAAAGGGGAAAAATAAATCCAAAGAATACAGAAGTAATACAATTAAATACAATCACCTATTTTTAGTTCAGGCAGTTTATTTCCTGTCAGTAATCTGCTTTCAAGCACTGTATGATGCTCCCTTCCCTATGAAATGGTACAAAAATAGCTGAATTAGGAATCTGTGTTCTATAGAGGTACTCAGAGAAAAAGAGGATTTGTCATTTGCTTGCTCTCCTGTTATTGGAAAATACTGAAAATTTTTAACAATTTTGCTATTCAACAATTAATGTGCATTCTTCTTCTGACAATTGAGTATGTCAGTACATCTGTAATAATAAAAGCATAATATGCTAATTAGACCAGGTTTTCCTTTTGGACGTCCTTCCAGACGAAGCGTGGTCTGCTTAGGAAGCCCAGGTCCTGGGTGCCTGCCAGCAGCCGGAGGGAGGCCTGGGTTCAGGGTGCCAGAGGGAGGCCTGGGTTCAGGGTGCCAGAGGGAGGCCTGGGTTCAGGGTGCCAGAGGGAGGCCTGGGTTCAGGGTGCCAGAGGGAGGCCTGGGTTCAGGGTGCCAGAGGGAGGCCTGGGTTCAGGGTGCCAGAGGGAGGCCTGGGTTCAGGGTGCCAGAGGGAGGCCTGGGTTCAGGGTGCCAGAGGGAGGCCTGGGTTCAGGGTGCCAGAGGGAGGCCTGGGTTCAGGGTGCCAGAGGGAGGCCTGGGTTCAGGGTGCCGGAGGGAGGCCTGGGTTCAGGGTGCCAGAGGGAGGCCTGGGTTCAGGGTGCCGGAGGGAGGCCTGGGTTCAGGGTGCCAGAGGGAGGCCTGGGTTCAGGGTGCCAGAGGGAAGCTGGTGCTGGCAACAGGGGGAAGGAAGGTCTACTCTCGCACGAATTTTGTGCGTCAGGCCTCTAGCTGCAGAATAAGAGCTATCTTCCAAACTCATGGGGAAATAGAGGTAGTATATGCTTCTGTTCCCTTTTTCTTTACAACATTCTGATTTATGATTGAAGTTCTATGTGAAATGCTTCTGACCTTCCTGTGTAATACACAGGAAATGGAACATATTTGAAATACATTTTATAAAGCATGCATTATTGAATTTTGTAAAAAATTTAAAAAATAATAGCTTACTTGGGTATTCCTATACCTCTAAATACCTTTTCATAGTTACTTCCCCTCTGACCTAATACTTACCATATGTCTACACACACAAGCATACACACACACAATCTGAAACACTATGCTATTTGCTCTATAAATTCAATAGTGTTTTGTGTTTGTTTTTTTTCCTAGTGTGCAGTTGTTTACATAAGTATAAGTATTTCATTTCAGTGCTATGATTTAAAGAACTATAAAGTTCAAGTGTGAGTACATGAGTACATTTTTATCTTTTCTGCTATATTTCAGGTCATATTGCATTAAGTATTTAAAATAGAACTGTTTGAGCCTGTACGTGTTAGGAAAATCAGTTCTAATTTAAGTTAAAAATAAATGGAAAGCATTGTGCTTACCGAGGAAAACTTTGACCATGTTTTATGCTCAGCAGTCTCTCCCATTAATGCACATATAAAAACGTGTCTCCAGTTGATGGAGGATTGACACACTAGGAAAAAATTAAGAAAAAAAATGCTTTTCAATTGTGTATATCAATCTAATTCTACTACTTTGTCTTTTCTATGCCACATCTGTAAGATAGGTAAGAAGAATAATATACTGCCCTTATTGTACTAATGGAATTTATAGGGATGTTAAATTACTTGATAAAGCTAATAGGTTACATTAATAACCATAAAGGAAAAAAGAAAGCATCTTAGATCTTAAGCTTGTTAGATCAGTGTCTTTTCTAAATGGGAAAGAGAATTTCAAGCACCTGCTAGATTGTTAAAAATGCAAAGATAATAAATTTAATATCTTGATATTTTAAAAATATAATCTATTCCCTTATAAATAATGATAATATGTTTGAAAAGAGAATTATTTGGGGGGAAAAAACATTATAAAGAATTTTTTTCCTGGGCTGTACAAACTATACTTTATTGGAAGTTAATACTCAAGACTTTGATCAATATTATCATATTTACTTTCACATTCTTTTTATATATAATTTTTGAGGTTATGAGGCTCTTTGTGCTTCTGCTTCTCTATTATTTGTTTATTGATGGATTTATCCTAATACTTTTAAACTATTTTAAGCACTGTGCAAGCAGTCTTTTTCTAAAAATGTTTTGTACACCCCAGTGACCAGACATTACATACATGATTATCTAAAAAAATCCTGCAGCCATCTAGTACCATGCCTAGTTACGGTATTAGAATATTACTGACTATATTCCCTATGCTGTAATTTATATCCCCATGATGATTCTGTAACAACAAATCTGGGCTTCTTAATCCCTATACTTTTTTGCCCACCACCATCCCCTGTCATCAACAAAGAGTTCTCTATATTCATGAGTCTGTTTCTGTTTTGCTTGTTCATTTTTGTTTGTAGATTCAATTATTGTTTGAATAAAAAAGAACCAGTTAGAAATGGAGGCTACACTGACTGAAATAAGGAATAATTTGTAGGAAATCAACAGTAAAGCAGAAGAAGGTGAGAATCAGATTAGTGATTTGGAATATAATGAAGCAAAAAATGCCCAATCAAAACAGAAAAAAGAATCCAAAAAACTGAAGATGATTAAGGAGCCTCTGGGACAACTTCAAGTGTACCAACATTCACATCATGGGAGCAAGAAATTGAGAACCTATTTGGAAAAAAAAATGACAGTAAATTTTCCTTACCTGGAGAAAGAGACAGACATACAAGTCCAGGAAGTTCAGAGAATCCCAAACAAGAAGAATGCAAGGAGGCCCATACCATGGATGAGTTGTATTTCATGTGTAAAGGTACCAAAGTTTTCTTATCCACTCATCTACTGATGGGCACTTGGGCTGCTTTAAGATCTTGGCTATTGTAAATAACTCTGCAATGAATTGGAATTAGTGTTTTGTTTTCTTCTGTTACATTCCTTAGAACTGTTCACTTTAAAGAAGTATTCTAATTTAGATGCAGATGGCTTGAGGAGACTGCCCATCTGTATCCATTCTATTTTTTTCTTTATAAGCAGTAGGAATTAAAACTAGTTAAAATAAGCAGGAAATAAATTTATAAGAGATGGGATTCTAGGCAGCACTTGGGATCTAAGCATCAGGAATTAATCACAAATCTCACTGGGCTGAATTTATTTCAGCCTATTCCCCCCTATACTTGTATTACTCAGCTAAAAATCTCAATCCTGCAGAATGAGTCTGACTAGCCTAAATAGAGTCATGAACCCCTGGGCCATAGAAAGAATAGGGCTCCTTTATTGACAACCTTTCTATGTCTTGTCACTATGTGGGGTAAGTAATTCCTTAAAAAATGCTGTCACTAGCCAAAATCAGTTTGGATCAGTGGATAGAGCATCGGCCTGCAGACTGAAAGATCCCAGGTTCGATTCCGGTCAAGGGCATGTACCTTGGTTGCGGGCACATCCCCAGGAGGGGGTATACAAGAGGCAGCTGATCGATGTATCTCTCTCATCGATGTTTCTAACTCTCTATCCCTCTCTCTTCCTCTCTGTAAAAAATCAATAAAATATAATGGGTGGCCAAAAGCCATTAAATATAATTACTGATCATCTAGTGTAGTCATTTAAATAACTTATTTTGGAATTTTACCCCTACCCTAGAAACTTAGCAGCTAAGTGAATATGACTTTGTCTAATTAGGGCTTATATTGTTTCCCAGTGTAGCCCAGGGGACTTAAGCATCATTTTGCTACTACCTTAATAGAGTATTAGCAATTTAGGAGGCATATTATAATAGTATCATGAAGCCAATCTCCCACATGCATAGTATATATATATATATATATATATATATATATATATATATATATATATATACTTTTACCCAAGTACAATTTAAAATATTCCTTATTATTCCAGAACTCTATCTTTCAGTATAGAAGACAAAGAAAGATATAAGTGGTTTGAACACTGATAATTTCTTTACAAAAGTGGCTTTTCCTATGTTCCAAACTTCAATGCTTTCAAAACATTGTACAATATTGTGGTTATTACCTTTGCCTGATTATGAGAAAATTTGTAACCCAAAATATTGTGCCCAATATTTATCTAACTTCCATACACAATTATGCTTTTAAAAATCAGAGTGAAGGCATGGGAGGTTGGGGTTGGGAGGGCGGGCAGGGGAAAAGAGATCAACCAAATGACTTGTATGCATGCATGTAAGTATAATCAATGGATACAGACAGTAGAGGGGTGAGGGCATGAGCAGGGGATTGGAGGGGTAATGGGGGAAGATAAGGACACATGTAATACCATAATCAATAAAGAAAAATCCTTAATATAAAAAAATAAAAATAAAAATAAAGTGACTATGCCCAGCCAACATGGCTCAGTGGTTGAATGTTGACTTATGAACCAGGAGGTCACAGTTTGATTTCCAGTCAGGGCAAATGACCAGATAGCAGGCTAGATCCCCAGTGTGGGGCAGGCAGGAGGCAGCCAATCAATGATTCTCTGTCATCATTAATGTTTCTATCTCTCCCTCTCCCTTCCTCTCTGAAATCAATAAAAAATATTTTATAAATAAAAATAAAGTAATTCCTAAACTATAGAACATAATTGATATGCTTCTAAGCCTTATATATTTTAAAAATACACAGCAATTTTAAAGACTTGGATTTTAAGATTGCCAATATTTCATCTTAAAATAATTACTTTTCTATGTTTCATTCCCCCAAAGTAGCTGCCCAAATGCAGTGGCATAAATTCTAGAGTTTTTGAATGCTTCCATTTGCTGGGCATCATCCTAAGTACTTCAGTGTTTTATTCAATTATATAATACAAACTTCTAAAGTAGATATTACCATGATTATCTTCATTTTATAGGTGAGGAAATCAGGACATGAAATGGATGAAGTAACGTAACTATGCTAATACTCATGGTACAGTGTTAAAGGGTATTAATTACAGAGTTATGGGTACAAATGGCATCTACCTAAAATTTATGTTGGAGTTTGAATGCTCAGTACCTCAGGATATGACCTGTGTTTGTAAATAGAATCATTGCAAATATAATTGGTTAAGATGAGGTCATACTGCAGTAGGCTGAGCTACTAATTCAACATGACCAGTGTCCTGGATAAAAATGGGAAATTTGGACAGGGACCCGCAGGCAGGGAGAATATTATGTGAAAATGAAGGCAGATATTCAAGTTAAGCATTTACTAGCCAAGGAATACCACCGGTTTCCCACAAACCACCAGATTCTCCCTCACAGTTATCAGAAGGAGCCAACCCTGCTGACTGACATCTAGATCTCAGACTTCCAGCTTTCATTGAATATCTGTTGTTCTTAGCCACCCACTTGTATGACAGCCCTAGGAGACTGTGATATAGAGTAAGCATTTGGATGTAGACTTTATGGCTCCAAAGCATTATTAACACACTATGTTGTCTTCCTTAAAGGTAAGAGAATTGAATAAATACATCTTTCCTTGGGATGTGAAAGGGATCTAGGCTAAAAAAGCTAATCGAGACTAAGAGAGCTAATAACATATTTCTGAAGCTTCAAGTGCCTCTTTGAAAGGATGTTGTCTGACAAAGGAGCCTACGTTATCACTTTCCTTCAAAACTGACAACAACAAAAAGGAACAGAATAACTATACTAAATATTGTTGGCAAAAAAACATGCTAGAGAATTTAATCATAAAGTAGAAATTTGTATACATTTATTTAATTTTAAAAAATGTGTCCCAGAAAAAATCTTATGGAAGATTTCTGTTGCTCCTGTTTGATGACTATTTACACATATCTCATAATATTTGCATAAACACAGGCTTTGGATACTAGTGAATTAAACAAGAAAAAACTGTAGGAGAAAAACAAGATTTTTATTGCACAAAGTCTGTAGTGGAGGAATTCTGCAAGGCCTTCTGCTCATGGCTTTTTCCTAATTAAAACAGACAGCTGTAGAATAAAGAATCATGCATAATTTAGGATTTTTTTCTCTTCACTAATAAATGCAATGAAAGATATAATAAGAAGGGAGAGTTAAAATTATGTAGGAAGTTCTTAGAAGGTGTTTTGATACCTCAGTTTTGAGATATTAGAAATAATAATTAAAAGTTCAAAATGTCAGAGTTGCTCTGAATTGCCAAGAATAAAGAGGTAAAAGCTTAGCTTCCTTGAATCTTATTTTTCTTTGAAATCTAACAAGTGATTAAAGATGAGTTAAAAGGAGCTTTTTGCTTGGATTCAATAGAGGAAATGATAGTTTATAGAACAGAGATGGCTTACTATTAAAGTTTTGTCACTAAGGTGCTTGATTTGTATCTCCTTTTATTTCTTTAATTTTCATCCTGTCATAGCTGCATAATCAAGTAGGCCTAGGACTGAATCCCAATCATATGCCTTTTTAAGAAAGATTCATTGAAAAAATGTCTTAATTTGCTTTGCTTTAATTATCTATAAAATAGCTAAAATAGCGACTATTTAGTTTTGATAATTTAGAGGTACCTGGCTATGCAACAACAGCCACAGTAATATAAAACAATTATTATGTTTAAGGACTTTAGTGTATTATTTAAATCCTCACATCTAAACTAGGAAGTAGATTATATTACTTATTCCAATTTAGCATCTAAAGAAACTAAGTCATAGTTGGCTCAAGATCACAGCTTGGAGGTTATCTATAGATTTTGGAATCCAACATAGACCTCTACTTTTCAAATAGCATAAACAAACATTCATTAAATATATGACTAGTGGCCCGTATTAAGGAAAAAAATATGAGTAAACAGCTGTTGTAGGTGTGGTGATAGAAATATATACAGTTACCAACAAAGGAAGAGATAGTCATCAAGAGAGACTTTATATAGGAAGTGAAGCTAGAGCTGAGTGTTGAAATCTTGTTAACTATTCATCAGGTGACCAGTGATTATAAATCATTCCAGACAGAAGGAAGAATAAGTATAAGGACATGAAGACCATATGCAATGTGGGGAGGGGGTAAGTAGGAAGAGGTAGGCTATCAGGAGGAATGAGGCAAGAATGCTGGAAGAAAAGTGGGACAGAACATGAAGAACTGGGTATAGATGGAATGTACCTCAATATAATAAAATCTATTTATGACAAGACCACAGCTAAGACCATATTCAATGAAGAAAAACTGAAAGCTTTCTATCTGAGATCAGAAAGATTAGAATGCCTACTCTCATCACTTTTATTCAGTGTAGTATTGGAAGTTTTGGCCACAGCAATTGGGCAAGGTAAAAGAAATAAAAGTTATCCAAATTGGAAAGAAAGAAGTAAAATTGTTACTATTTACAGATAGCAGTATATTACATATAGAAAACCATGAATATTCCAACCCCCCCCCCCAAAAAAAAAAAAAACCGAAACTGTTAGAATTAATAAATGAGTTCAGTAAAGTTGTAGGATACAAAATCAATATACAAAAGTCAGTTTTGTTTCTTACATTAACACCAAGCTATTAGATAAATTGAGAAAACAAATTTAAAATTGCATCAAAACAAAATATCTAGCAATAAAATATGGACCGACACGTGCAAGAGAATGAAAGTAGAACTGTATTTTACACCATGTAAAAATCAACTCAAAATGGATTAAAGACTGAAATATAAAGTAACCATAAAACTTCTAGAAGAAGATTAAGGGGATAAGCTTTTTGACATAAATATTGTCAATGTTTATTTTTGGATTTTATGCCAAAACAAAAGCAAATAAAAATGAGTGGGACTACATTGAACTAAAAATCTATATAGCAAAGAAAACCATCAGCAAAATGAAAAGAAACACACACAAAAGAAAAACATATTTGCAAATCATATATTTGATAATATTTAAAATATTTAAATAAAAAATTTAATATAATATTTACCAAATTTACACAATTCAATAGCAAAAAATCAAACAAGTCAACTTAATAAATGGGCAGAGAAACTGAATAAACATTTCCCCAAAGAAGGCTTATAAATGACCAACAGATATATAAAAAGATCTCTACATCACTAATCATCAGGATAATACAAACAAAAACCACAGTGAACTATGTTACTTCATACCTATTAGAATAGCTGCAATAAAAAAGACAAGAGATGCCCAGCTGGTATGGCTCAGTGGTGGAGCCTCAACCTACCAACCAAGGGGTCACAGTTGATTTCCTAATCAGGGCACATGCTCAGGTTGTGGGCTTGATCTCCAGTATGGCCATGCAGGAGACTACCAATCAGTGATTTTCTCTCATCATTGATGTTTCCATCTCCCTCTCCTTCTTTCCTCTCTGAAATAAATTATACTAGTGGCCCAGTGCACAGATTCATGCGTATTGAAAGGAAATTAATTAGAACAAAGATTTGTGTGATAATTACATTACTGCAATAAATTACATGTCAAAATAGTGTGTGTGTGTGTGTGTGTGTGTGTGTGTGTGTGTATGAGGTAATACGCAAATTAGCTAGGACACTTAAGGCGTCTCAACCGGCTCAGGAGGGGGCTGCATCACGACCAGCTCAGGTGCAGCTGCTTGCGCAGATGGGCAGGAGGGGCCTGCATGCCGCCCCCACCCCAGCAGACACACACTAGGGGTGGGGCGTGCTCTGAGCGGTCCTGGTGCGGCTCAGAGCACGCCCCCTGGTGGGTGGCAGTGGTGGCCAGAGTAAAGCAGCCCAGGTCCTGGTGCCAGAGGGAAGCCAGTGCTGGCAGTCAGGGGAAGGAAGGCCTATTTGTGCACAAATCTTCGTGCATCAGGCCTCTAGTAGTAGTATATGATTAAAATACACGTGCGATTGGCACCAGTGAGAGCTTTATATGTATTGCTCATGTACGGGTCAACATTTATTTTTAAAATGCCAGTGCGCATCACATCCACCGGCTGGTTGGTTGGTTGGACAGTAGATGAATAAGTTGTGATGTGGTTCACATTGAATGTCAACAGAAACAACCAAATTCACCATCGACAGCGACCGATTGAAACACACGTGTGTGATTGGCACCAGTGAGAGCTTTATATGAATTGTGTATGTGCAAGTCCAGTAGGTCAGTCAGATGGTCAGACAGACTTATGGTCGGCCACTTAGCCTCATATACACACACACATACTAGTATATATCTTTATGTCTATATATGCCTATATAAATATACTAGAGGCTTGGTGCGCAAATTAGTGAATGGGTGGGATTTGACCTGCCTGGCCCAATTGGGCCGGATCGGAATCGGGCCAGGCCAGCCGGAGGGAGGGGCTGTGGGTGCTTCGCCAACCATTCCTGCCTCTGATCCAGGGGTGGAGGGCAATGAGTGGCTGGGCTGGCCGGGGGAGGGGCCGTGGGCCATTGTCCAGCCCAGTCCCCTGGTTGAACTCCCAGTCTAAGGAACAATTTGCATATTGGGCTTTTATTATATAGGATATCAAAGATAAGAGATGAGTGTTGTCAAGGATGTGAGAAAAGGGAACCCTAGTTCACTTTTTGGAAATGTACGTTGGTGCAGCCACTATGGAAAACAGTATGGAGTTCCCTCAAAAAATTGAAAATAGAATAACCAATGATCCAGCCATCCCACTTCTGAGTATACATACAAAGGAAATGAAAACAGGATGTAAAAAAGATACCTGTATTCCATTGTTCCTTGCATTATTATTTACAATAGTCAAGATGTAGAAGCAACTTAAGTGTTTGTCAACAGATGAGCAGATAAAGAATGCACACACACACACTAACACACACTCACACAAACAAACAAAATGAATACAATTCAGCTTTGAGGAAGAAGGAAATAAGCCAGACAGAGAAAGAAAATACTGCATTGTACCACTTATATATGCAATCTTAAAAACAAAAAAGGAAAAACTTATAGAAATAGTGAAGAAAAATGGTTGCCAGGTTGGGGAAATAGGAAGGTTGACAAGAGGGTGACACATTTTTTAGCTATAAGGTGAATAAGGTCTGAGGAGGTAATGAATAATAACATGGTTATTGTAGTGGATAACATGGTTATTGTAGTGGATAGCATGGAATTGTATCATTGAAGTTTAACAAGAGAGTAGACCTTAGGTATTCTCACACATACACCAAAAGGTAAATATGTGAGGTGATGGGTATGTTAATTACCTGGGAGGAATCATTTCACAGTGTATACATATCAAATCATCACAAGGTAACAGTAACATATATTACAATTTGTCAATTATACCTCAATAAAACTGAGAAAGAGGGAAAAAATTAAGAGTAGAGTAATGGAACTACATCACAAATTATGTGTTTACCTTACATAGACTGAGTGATAAACTACCTTCATTCAAGTATTATTATATTTTTGCCTCTATATTCCCAAATATATGATTTATTTAAGTTATTTCTGTTCTATTCTCTATAATATTAAAGTACTAATTTGGAAAATCTTCATATTTTTATTGCAAACGTTTTTCTCTCTGAATCAAAGTATTTTTCAATTTTAATACTAAAATATGTTAAATAAAATTTTATACTATTATATTCCAAATGATGTTTAAAAAATTTTAAATATGGACTTTTTGATAACTACTTGTGTAAAAAAATCTATCTTAAGGTCTATATGTTGGAGGTAAATTCTATAAAAAGAAACAGATATCTAGAGACTGTATAATTTAAAAAACAGCACTTTTTTCTTTTAATATTATGAGCTATGCAGCACTTAAGTAGCTTTAATGTCTGACTTTTTCCATAAACAGGATAGCCATATATTGCCTTTCTCATTTCATCAAATTGTAAAATCACTTTTCTAAATCTTGGTTGTGGTTCATGAATACCTATCAGGCAAAACCATTTAGGCAAGTAGTAGTTAACCCAAAGTTTGCTAATTTATTGAAATCATGAGAAAAGATATAAAGAAGCTTACGGGAGTAAAAACCCTTTTCCCAGACACCAGACAGACTAATTAGGTTGGCTGGCTGACACCAGTCTTTTTGTGTCCTTGGGCAAATACTTCAATCTTATTAAGCAGCAACTTCCTCCTTAGTAAACTGCTAATAATCCTTGAAGTTTCTTTATATTTTATAGGGTTGGTTATTGCAATAGAATATTCTTTGTCAAAATGTTTTGAAAATTGCTAAGTGCTGTACAATTGTGTTTCATTACTATTTCTCAACATTGCTGGAATACCTCTAAACATTGTTGATCAAGTCATTTAATCATTCATGCCACATTTACCGAACAGACATTAATTGAATTCCAGAAACTGTGATTCATGTTTACATTAAAAAGCTGAACCATCCTGCCTCTCATTAAAATGATGAAACATCCTATGTTCCTCTCAAGTGAAGACGGTGAGAACAATGGGAGAGGGAAAGGCAGAAGACCCAGCTGTGTTTAGGAATCATTATGGTTATACTAGAGGCCCAGTGCACAAAATTCATGCACTGGGGGAGTGGGAAGGGATGGGTCCCTCAGCCCGGCCTGCACTCTCTCGAAGTCAGGGAGCACTTGGGGGATGACTGCTGTGAGCCCAGTTCCTGGCTGACAGGAACTCCCCTTGTGGGAGTGCACTGACCACCAGGGGAAGCTCCTGGTTGAGTGGGATCCAGTCAAAACCAGCTCTCCTACATACCCCGAGGGGACCCAGATTGTGCCAGGGTGCAGGCCAGGCCAAAGGACCCCATTGGTGCATAATTGTGGCTGGAGAGGGACTGCGGGAGGGCTCCAGGGTGTGTCCGGCCCATCTCCCTCATTCCTGATTGGCCAGACCCCAGCAGCAAGCTAACCTACTGGTCGGACCGTCTGCCCCCTGGTGGTCAGTGTACATCAAAGTGACTAGTTGACCAGGCGATGGTCTGCTCCCTCCTTATAACGAGCAGTTGAATGGCTCTAGCATATCACTAGTATACTAAGATTTGATTGGTTGAACAGATGACCAGATGACCAGACACAGTATATTAGGCTTTTATTATATAGGACCTATGCCCACATCAGCCCAGCTGCAGCATAAGACAGTGTATCTTGGTCTATATTTTCAAGATAGATATTCTCATCCTGAGTTATCAAATAAAAATAGGGAAAAAAGGGAAAGGAGTTCTACTGTTCTGCATGGATTATATGCACTTGATTTTTATCAATCCTTGGAGATAGGTACCATTATTTTGCTGCTTTTTTTTTTTTTTTTTAAATAAATGAGGACACTGAGATAGAGAGGTCTTAAGTAATTTACTTATGACCACCCAGGATAAGAACATTAAAAAACAAACAAACAAACAAACAAACAAACAAACAAAAAACACAACTAGCAATGTGCGAGGGGATCAAGAATGGGCAGTATAAGATGAGGAAGCAAGAGGAAGTCATAGTTACAAATATCAAGAAGTAGCAGTGACTTTTCATAATGGATACTAATAATCAAATAGAATTGTGTCATTTATTCTCAGGTTGTAATCCGAGACAGATGGAAGCAGCTTCTCTAAGAAACTTAGATTGCTAAAGCACAGAATGGGGAAATATTAAACTAGTAATTATAATTCAAAATTATAATTCACTGTGGTAAATATTCTCTATTAGGAATATGCACAAGATTTCCTGGGGGATGAGAAAGATGGTGTGACATACTCTGCATGCAGGTATCAATACAAGCTTTTCACAGAAGGTAATACTTAAGAAATCTTCCTTGTTTTTGTGTGGTAAAATATACATAACATAAAACGTATATTAACCACTTAGGGGTGTGCAGTCAGTGCTATTAAGTACATTCATATTGTCATGCAACCATCACCACCATATCTAGAACATTTAAACTTGCAAAATTGAAACTCAAAATTTATTAAACTATAACTGCCCATACCCATTCCTAGCAGACCTTGAAAATCTCTTCCCTCCCTCCTTTCCTTCATCCCTGCCTCCCTTCCTCCCTTTGTTTCTTCCTTCCTTTAGCCCTTTTTAGTCAAAGTCCCCTCCCCCACCTTCATCTAGTTCCATCCTTTGGTAACCACAATTCTAATCGCTTCTCAGTATTAATTCGACACCCCCTTCTCCCATCCCCCCCAACAAACACATAAATGAGAACATACAATATTTGCCTTTCTCCGTCTGGTTTATTTCACTTAGCACAATGCCCCTTAGGTTTATTCATGTTGTTGCAAAATGAAAGGATTTTTTTCTTTAAGGCTGAATAGTATTCTATTGTATATACATAATAAATAAACCAAGCATCTTCTTTATCCATTTATCCATTGGTGGACATTTAGATTATTTTCATATTTTGGCTGTTGTGAATAATGCTGCATGACCAAGAGAGTGCTAATATCTCTTTGAAATAATTTTATTTCTTTGCAATATATATCCATATTGGGATTATTGGATCATATGGTAGTTCTATTTTTAATTTTTTGGTGAATCCCCATACTGTTTTCCAGAACGGCTATACCAATTTATGATCCTACCCCAAAGTTTACAAATCTTGCTTTTTCTCCACATTTTTCCCAATACTTGTATCTTTTGACTTTTTTATAATAGCCTTTCTAACACAGCTGAGGTGATATTGTCATTTATTGATGACTAGAGGCCTGATGCATAAAATTTGTGCAAGAGTCTTTCTTCCCCCAGCTGCTGGCATTGGCTTCCCTCTGGCACCCAGGACCCATGCTTCCCTCTGGACACTGGCAGGCACTCAGGACCAGGGCATCCTTCGCAGCCCTGGCTTTGTTTGGAAGGTTGTCCAGAAGGACATCCAGAAGGACATTTGGCCTAATTAGGATAAAATGTTTTTATTATTATAGATTAGTAATGTTGAGCTTCTTTTAATATACCTGCTGGATATTTATGTTTTGGGGGAAAGGTCTATTCAGATCCTTTGCCAGTTTTAAAAAATGATTATTTAATTATCTCACTATTGAGTTATAGGAGTTCCTTATATGTTTTGAATATTAATTCCATATTGGGTATGTGGTTTGCACATCATCCCTCCCATTCCATAGGTTGACTTCCATTTTGTTGATGGTGACCTTTGCTGTGCAGCAGTTTTTAAGATTGCTGTAATTTCACTTGTTTATTTTTGCTTTTCTTGCATGTGCTTTAGGTGTCACATCCAAAAAATTATCACTGAAGCCAATATCAAGGAGCTTTCCCCCTACTATTTCTTCTAGGAGTTTTAGGTCTTACATTTGAATGTTTAATTTTTGAGTTTAATTTGTGTATATGGTTTATGGGTCCAATTTTATTCCTTTGCAGTTTCATCCACATTTTCGAGTGCCATGTCCTGAAGAGACTGTCTTTTTCCCATTGTGTATTCTTGGCATCTTTGTCAAGAATCAGTTTATTTTACATGCCTGTGTTTATTTGTGGGTTCTCTATTCTGTTCCATTGATCTATGTTCCTGTTTTATGTATAGAATTCTGACTGACATTGTTTATGATGTGGGAGAGTTAGCACCAAAGTCTTTTCTAAGATTGAAGACACCATTCCCAGACACAGAGAAAGGAAAAAGCTTGGCATTTCTATGAAAGAGCAACTAATTAGTAGTTGTCATTTTCTTTCTTCCTTTCTTTCTTTCTTTCTTTCTTTCTTTCTTTCTTTCTTTTTTTTTTTTGGCAAGGTGGGGGGCAAAAGGGAGTGTAGACAGAGGAGAATTTGAAAAATGAGGTGAACTAGCTTTCAGGTCAGCATACTATCTAATAAAAGAGTAATATGCAAATTGACTGCCACTCTAACACACAAGATGGCTGCCCCCGTGTGGTCAAATAAGGCCACCTCCATGTGGTCACAACATGGCTGCCACAAGATGACCAGCAGGAAAGGGCAGTTGGGGGGGGGGAGGCAGGCCTGCAGGGGAGGGCAGTTGGGGGTGACCAGGCCAGCAGTGGAGGGCAGTTAGGGACAATCAGGCTGTCAGGGGAGCATTTAGGCATCCATTAGGCTGGCAGGGGAGTGGTTAGAGGGTGATCAGGCTGGCAGGCAGAAGCAGTTAGGGGCAATCAGGAAGGCAGGCAGGTGAATAGTTGGAAGCCAGCAGTCCTGGATTGTGAGAGGGATGTCCAACTGCCTGTTTAGGCCCAATTTTTTGGAGAGGGTGCAGGCTGGACTGAGGGACACACACACCCATGCATGAGTTTCATGCACTGAGCCTCTAGTGTTTCAATAATATTTTAATTTTGTACTGTTCCCACTATGTGAAATGTTTTTATACCTTTAAATATTCATTTATTTAATTATTTTTGTTGTAACATGGCAACTTTGATTTTTATACTATTAAAAGTAAAATAAAATTAATTTAAAATTAAATAAAAATGTAAGAAAATTAGTGATTTTCTTGATAATTAATACGTACTTTTAAACATTTAAGAAGTAATTATGATTTTTCTACAATTCAAAAGTAACACATCTCATTCATAGGGCATAAAAATCTCTTAATGTTTTGATATTTGAAATATGCCAAATTTGCTCTAAAATTCTCAATGATTAATTTTTATAATATTCATATTCTAGTTCTAAGTGTCAAAATAAATAGGAGGTCCAACTTCAGTTTTAAGTACTCATCTGAAAATAATGTATTTTGAGTGTTGAAATCCTCTTGCAAATAAATGAGAATATAAAATCTTACCATATTTTATTTTTTAAATGTAATTCTGTACCAATATTTTTCCTTCTTTCTGCTTCAGTTGGTGGTCATGTATGGGTAAATATTTAATACCATGTGATTTACAATGAGCAATTTCACATAGTTAGTGGAATCTAATTAAGTGTTAGGCTGATTGAGTGTTCAGTTTATCTCAATGAATTACCATTAGTTTGCATTCCTGTGGCTTCTAAAAGGAAACAATTTGAATATTTTTATCTATTGCTTGAAAAATATATACTTTAGAAAGCCCAAAATAAAAGTTTTCATTTATATATTTAATACTTAGTATCAGAGATCCAAGCATTTTAGAAGGTATTAGTTGGGAAATGTAATTGACTAGAAACCATTAATTGATTTTAATAAATAAGAAGTATAGGATCCAAGATGGTGGTGAAGTGGATGGAAGCTACACTCACCTACCAGGACCAAACTGGAATTGCAACTAAAATATGGAGCAATCAATCTGAGTAACCAACTGAGTGCTTTCTGGAGAGAAGTCTTATAGCCAAGGTTTTACAGAAGAAGCCACATGGAGACCGGCAGGAAGGACATAAACAAAAAAGGGCTGGCCCTGCTCCCACGGGTGGTGGCTGAGATTCTGGAGGGATATCACAGCTGCAAAACTTCCCCCTGAAAAGAGTGGGGTCTCAACCCCAAGACAGGCTGCCAGCCCCGAGCACCAGAGCTGGGAAGAGGCGCCCATGTAACATCTGGTTGTGAAAATCACGAGGAATCTGCCTGAGAGAGATAGGAGTCTGCCAGTGACACAGGCAACCTTTCATAGGACTAACACACAACATCTCCCAGCCACTCACCCCGGGCCCTAGAGGAAGTGGGGAGCGAACTAGAGTTGTGTGGGCAGAGGACACAGAGAGAAGACCTGGTGGCAGAGGGACTGATAGGAGCACAAATTGCTCCCGGCTGGCTTGTTGCCTGTGCATGGGAAAGCATTCTTCTCACCTCAGATTTCAGCCATCCTTAGGTGGGAAAGTGGAATACTGGGAAGAGCAAGAAAAGTACCAATTCAAAATAAAAATATACGGAACCCTGATTGCTGGGTAGTGTCTTACGGTGAGGTAGAAATCAGAATTTGTTAAAGTTCGTCATTAGAATGACTATTTGTAGAATGACCTCATTTGTAGAATTGAATTAACAAATACTGATTTTTTTTTTAAAGATTAAGTTTTATTTTTACGTTTTAAGGAAACCTGTCAGAGCTATAAAAGTAAAAACAAAAATTGTGGTAAATAAGTCCCATTTATAAATAGTGTTTTCCAAGCATGGAGTAGGATTCCATTTCATATCCACCTTAATTTTGGGCTGGGTGAGGCCATGTGGCTAGTTCTGTCTAATGGGTTTAGATCAGAAGTGAAGTGTTACTTTGTGCCAAAGTGACACTCTCTAGAGCAGTGGTTCTCAACCTTTCTAGTGCTGCGACCCTTTAATACAGTTCCTCATGTTGTACTAACCACAAAATTATTTTTGTTGCTACTTCATAACTGTAATTTTGCTACTGTAATGAATTGTAATGTAAATATCTGTGTTTTTCGATGGTCTTAGGTGACCCTGCTAGTGGTTCTCAACCTGTGGGTTTCGACCAGTGCTGTAAAGCTTAGGACCATCAGCGACCAGCATTGTTCTCACTCATCTTTGTTTCTGAGTTATTACCAAGAGTAGAGCTTCCCTTCATACACCACAGCTTAACCCATTGAACTTTCAGAGCTTATTTTCTATAGCATGCCCAGCCTATTTTGATATACCTAACAATAGTACATATAGGCAAACCTTTTGATCTTCCTAACATGAGAGGTAAAAGTATCATAATATATTAAGTTGCATTTCTTTATGAGGAAGGTTTGATTTCAGATACTGGCAGCCATACCATGAAAACACTGAAGCTGCTGCCTTTGCCACCTCCACTATCAAAATGAATTATTTCTATAGTTAAAATGTAGTGATACATTTTTTTCCTTCTATGCTTCTTACCATAACTCGCTCAAGATCAAAAGTCCTGGCTGGAACATCCCATTGAGGACTTTTAGGTTGTGGTGCCTAGAATACAGCTGCCAAGAAGCCAAATATCTGCCCCTTTTTAGGATTCTCTCCTGAGAGGCACACTCCCATCTATTCTGAGATTTCCTAGAAAGATGTGATTCAGGCAAGGGCACTATTCTCGGTCGGAGGTCAGAGGCAGGAAAATGTCATCTCTGAAAATCTTAATTATAGCATGAGGGAACCAGAAGTGCTATCAATCTCTTAGGAAAACGAGGGACCTTATCCCAGGCCTTGGCATGAACCAGCAAGAAGCAAGACTGTGACTACTAAACCCAGCACAAGTGTTAGGTGCCCTTTCTTGGTCTTTTATATTCTGGTAATCGATGTGGGAGGACAAGAGTTAGGGCTCTCTGCTACGATTAGGAAATAAAAAAAGATGATGTAGCTCCTCTACAAGTGATTATATCAGAAAGGTTAGGGTTCCTGCAAAGTATCACTATCCTCCCTACCCTCTGATTGTTTCTTTATTTGAATATATTTATATAAAATGCACAAAATATATTGGAACTGTATAATTCTTTACCAGTTCCAATATAATTCTTTAACAGTATAATTCTTTACCAGTTCCAAATTTTTCTTTGCTAAATGTAGGCCCTTTTGAGCTCCACCTGTAGGTACTGTGCTTCCCCAAAAATAAGACATCCTCCGAAAATAAGTCCTAGCTCATGGAAAGATAAGACATCCCCTGAAAATAAGACCTAAAGCAACTTTGGGAGAAAAAATTAATATAAGACACTGTCTTATTTTCGGGGAAACAGGGTACATTTCACTTTTGGGCCAGTGTTAGAAGTAGTCGTGACCTAATAAAAAAGTTTCAGCTGAAACCGGTTTGGCTCAATGGATAGAGCGTCGGCTTGTGGACTGAAGGGTCCCGGGTTCGATTCCGGTCAGGGGCATGTACCTTGGTTGCGGGCATATCCCCAGTGGGGGGTGTGCAAGAGGCAGCTGATTAATGACTCTCTCATCGATGTTTCTAACTCTCTATCTCTCTCCCTTCCTCTCTGTACAAAATCAATAAAATATATTTTAAAAAAAAGTTTCAGCAGTTTTTAACACAGCAGCACAGATTCTGGTGTTAGATTAATCTCATATATTCATCCTAATCTCTGGGTTTCTCTGCCTTTCTTTTAACACCAAATTATAGTGATTTGGTCTAGTGCTAGAAGCACTGTGTTTGAGTCCTTATTTGTACCTATAAAGTGGATTCTCAAACAGTGTTTGTGGTCTGCCTCGAGTATCTACAGTTAAACTTTCTCTGTGACTAGATACAAAAATGTATGTAGTACATTATTTCTTTGCCCTTTTCAGTTATTCATCTTTAAATTGAGACTGCCTCTGGATATATGCTACTCTCTGTAATCATGCTCTGACATTTCACTGTTTTTACTTCCCCAAGATAAAGGTCTTTCTGTATCTGCTCTATTTTATAGATTTTAAATATAATGAAACATTTATGAGATTATACAAATTGAGTTTACATAGGTATAATTACAACCATATCTAGAAGAAGATTAGAATATTTGGAAATTAATTTTCACTTAAAGGTTTATTTTTTAAGATTATAGCGATTCTGAGTAATCACTATATGAAGTTATATAAAGCCTGATGAATTCTTACTGTACTAAAAGCCAATTTGCTGTTATTGGTTTGTTCACTTTTTTTTAAAATATATATTTTATTGATTTTTCACAGAGAGGAAGAGAGAGGGATAGAGAGTTAGAAACATCGATGAGAGAGAGTCATCGATCAGCTGCCTCTTGCACACCCCCTACTGGGGATGTGCCCGCAACCAAGGTACATGCCCTTGACCAGAATCGAACCCGGGTCCTTTCAGTCTGAAGGCCGACGCTCTATCCACTGAGCCAAACTGGTTTTGGCAGTTTATTGGAGAATGATAAAACTAGCTTATAGAGACTTTTTTGAATGGAGGATGGCAGAAAATTAAAATAAAAACATACATAAATAAAATAAATGAATAATTAAAATAAAATTCTTTCAATAAAATTATCATTTAATATAATAAAATATGCCATTAATTGCTATGTGGCCTATTTACAGAAGAGATACATATCTTGTTGCCCTTTCAAGGCATAAATGCTAGCTATGGACATTAGATTCATGGTAAAATAGGAAAAGCACTATACCTCTTGATAGATACATATTTTATCTAACTACCTGAAGGATCTTGAGTAGATTTTATAATATTTCTGGGTCCCATATTCCTTATCTATAATATGAACTTATCGATAAATAATATAATCTGACATAAGTATTCAATAAGAAGCAAAAATTGGTTGGACATACTAAGATTGATTAGAGGAGGGAAGTTCACTGTGGCCTTGACTAGTTGGAATAATTTTTTTATGCCAAGACTACTACCATTTCTCATTTGTTCTCTCACAGTTTTGCTAGGTACTAGAAAAATGTTGGTAAACAAGTACTGAAGTCCCTAAACTCATGAAACTTAGTCTCCTGTAGGAGAAAAATGATTGGATAAAGTCATGCTTTTTTGCTATGGAACATGCATTAGTCTAAGGGGGCTCATTAAACATGACACTTCCCCCTTATTATAAAAAAATATTTATTAGAAGAGACTTCCAACAAGAAATGTCATGTAAGCTGAGACCAAAGTTGAGTCAGTAGTCACCAAGATGGGAGATATTAGTTCATGAGAAGGCTCAAAGAGTTTGATGTTTTTAAGAATGTGAAATAAATTCAGTATGAACTGAAGCACTAGGTTGGAGTGCTTAGAAAAAGGCTTGAGGTGAATGTCAAGATTCTCTGGAAGCATAATGTTGGCCACTTGAGATTTGCTCAGAATTTTTTTTGTATTTAGGTATACTGTAGAAAAAAAAATCTTCAATAGAAATCCAAGTAAAGAAAGAATTAGTGAATAAATACATATTTGCAGGAGGAATTTGAGTAAAGAATGGCTTAGTGAATAAATGTAGATTTGCAAGTTAAGCTTTGTTTTATAATTGACTAAATGTTTTAGCTTGGTTTCATCATTGTTTATCATGGTACAGTAGAAACATTCCATTATTATGTGTTACATTTTGTATTTGATCTGGAGCAACAGGAGTAGTATTCTCCTAGGAAAAACACAGAAATTCTAGTTCTTATCATCAAGGGTCCAATACTATATCAAGAGGATGTTCAGTGACATTTGATCTTCTGGATAGAATGAATTCAAAATTGTTTCTTTAAGTCATTCAGTTTCACAAGTTTGCACCAGTTTCCTAAATATTCTCAGCCACCCTATTTTTAAATATTTTACGTGGTATAGTATGTTACTTAATTTTTGGAAGCATCGTATTCATCTCTAAAATTACTTTCTAATGCAAAACAGTTTGCTCTCTATCAATCTGTTCCCCTTTTGTTCCTATTTACTTGAGTGCCTTGCACAGTTTTTGAGTGTATTCAGTACTCAATTAATGGTTAACTAAGATGATAAGGAGGAAGCAAATGACTGTGCCTGTTGGTGTTTCTCACATCAGTAAATTACTTACCTAGGTTGGTGCCTCAGATAGATATATTCATTTATTAGGTTTCTTTTACGGATGCTTTATGGAATTCCTTTAAGTTAAAACTGTTTTAATATGCCATAATTTCTTTGTAAATAAGGTAATTAGGATATCATTACTCTTCTTATAGGTGATATATAAGATTATTGTCATTGATCCCATGATTAGAGTAACCTACAATACATCTTGCTGATTATTATCAACTAGAGCCCTGGTGCATGAAATTTGTGCACTGGTGGTGGGGGTGGTCCCTCAGCCCAGCCTGTACCCTCTCAAGTCGGACCCCTCAAGGGATGTTTGACTGCATGTTTAGGCCTGATCCCTGAAGCAGTCGGACATCCTTCTCACAATCTGGGACTGCTGGCTCCTAACCGCTCACCTACCTGCCTGCCTGCCTGATTGCCCCTAACTGCTTCTGCCCGCCAGCTTCATTGCCTCTAACTACTCCCCTGCCAGCCTGATCGATGCTTAACTGCCCTCCCCTGCTGGCCTGTTTACCTCCAGCTGTCTTCCCTTGCCAGCCATCTTGTGTTGGCCATCTTATGATGTAGGGGTGGCCATATTGTGATGACATGGGGTAGCCATCTTGTGATGACATAGGGGCAGCCATCTCTTGATGACGTGAGGGCGAGAGGGCCACCTAGGCTTTTATTGGTATAGATTTGGTTCCCCTGTTTAGAAAAGGGAGTACACTTTCCTCAGTAATAATGTCAAATGTTCAGTCTAAAGGGGCTTCCACACTTCCCTTAAGACACAAAGGCATGCCATCTATGCCTTTAATAAATTTGTAAGTATGCTCAAAGCAATACAAGGTAAGCATATTTATTAATATTCTAACTTATTTTTTAGGTTTTGATATATCTAGTCTCTAATAAAAATAACTTTATTAGAAGTTTGAATTTATATGAAAACCCAACTAAATTGGGGCTCTATAAAAAGCTATCAGTCTGGCAACTTCAAAATGAAAGCATCAAAGCAGTGAGATCCCCATATTTAACTTCAAAGATTTTCTAGCCATCTCTATAGCTCTTTTTTAAAATTCTTTTTTAATATCCTCTGATGTTCCTTTCCTTACCCATTCTCCAACTTCAGGGTCCATAATACATTGTCTATTTTCTTTGTCAAGAGCACTAACTTTATTCTGGGTACATGGTTCTACTTGTTTATAGGTAATATTCCTCCTACATTTGAGTGTATTGCAATATATATTCCTATATCCGTGGTTGGCAAACTGCAATTTGTGAGCCACTTGTGGCTCTTTGGCCCCTTAAGTGTGGCTCTTCCACAAAATACCATGGCCTGTGTGAGTCTATTTTGAAGAAGTGGCGTTAGAAGAAGCTTAAGTTTAAAGAATGTGGCTCTCAAAAGAAATTTTAATCGTTGTACTGCTGATATTTGTTTCTGCTGACTAATGAGTTTGGCGACCACTGCCCTATATAATAAAGAGCTAATATGCTAATTAGACTGAACAGCAGAACGACAGTCTGGACAACCTTCTGGATGAAGCCAGGGCTGTGAGGGCTGAGCCCCTTGCATAAATTTTGTGTGTTGGGCCTCTAGGTATATATATAAAGGGCTAATATGCAAAGTGTCCCCTTGGGAGTTTGACTGGGAGACCTGGAGTTCAATTGCTCGCTATGATGTGTACTGATCACCAGGGGCCAATGTGGAATGAAGGAAGGCTCCAGTCATTCTGCCATTCAGTCAGTTTGCATATTATACTTATATAGGATACACACACACACACACACATACACACACCCTGTCTAATAAAAAGGGATATGCTAATTGACCCTCACACCATCTCAAAGATGGCAGTGCCCACAGCCAATAAGGAGGGAATATGCGAATTGATGCCCCACCCTCAAAGATGGCAGTGCCCACAGCCACAAAATGGTGGTGCCCAGTCCTTCCAGAATCTCCCAGGCCCCTCAACCCCCCAGCTGCCTAGTGCTGGCCTGAGGTGTAGGTAACTGGGGCCAGCCAAGGCTTGCGCTGCCAGCAGTGGCAGCAGCAGAGGTGTGATGGGGTGTCGCCTTCCCCTGATCATCGGGTTGCCTCCTGCCCCTGAGGGTTCCTGGACTGTACGAGAGGGCAAGCCAGACTGAGGAACCCCCCTCCAGTACATTAATTTTCATGCACTGGGCCTCTAGTATATACTTATGTATATAAATATAAATACATACATATATATTTTTCTCTACATAAATATATACCTGTATGATGTGTGTGTGTGTGTGTGTGTGTGTGTGTGTATGTTTAATCTGAAATAATTTGCCCACGTGTATTTCAAGAAATTTTATTTTTTATGTATAAAATCTCCTCTACTAGGCTCACATTGAAATTTCTCTAAGTACTTGAAGCTTTTGAATCATTATAATTTCATTTTAGTAGTTTTTTCTTTTCCTCTTTTTATTTTCCCAATATGATCAAGATTTCATGATTATTATTTTGGTTTTGCTGGCCCTTTAACTCTGCTCTAATAACTTCTTTTGATACAAGCCGATAAAAAGCACAAAGTTCTTTTATCATCTAAATATTTTGGAACACTAGTTTATAATAACACGACCTGAAATCTTCTCTCTTTAATGTACTCTCCACAGTATTTTGCAGTTACTGAAGGTAGACTACTTATTTTAGTGCTCTGGGTTGTCTATTTTTATAGACACTTTGAGCCATTTGGGATCTATGGAGTTATAGGAATCTAGATATTTTAAATTCCTCACCTGTTGACTTTCATTTTGATATTCCATTTGATTAGTAATTTAAAAAAATGTTTAATTCTTTGGGAAGAGTATAAGGATTAAAATATATGGTTCTAACCTTCAAGGAATTTAGAGTCTACAGAAGAGCAGTGACACAAAGAAATGCAAATAAATACATTGTGGTAAAATAAAGAAAGATAATTATTATTAGTGAAGTATGTACAAATTTCAAGGGCACATTAGTGTAGATGAGCATCAGCATCTTCCAGGGGTGAATTAGGAAAGTTCTGTAAGAAATTACATTTTGACTTGTCCATAAGTGATGACTAGGAGTCTTCTTGTAGGGCCACCAGAATGAGAGGATTTCAAGCAACAGTGATAAGATGAGATATGGAGAGGTAAGAGGATGAGTTTGAGGATTGCCAGCTTATCAGAATAATGGAAGGTAGGAATGGGCTGCAGATGAAGAAGAATAAATAGGGCATGAAGATGGGACCGAGTCCAGAAGTGTCTTGTGTGCAATGAAAAAGAATTCATATTGCTGTGAGAGATGTTTGAGATTTTGTTGCCTATGGTTTCTTCTAGGATTTTTATGGTTTTCACAATTTACATTTAGATCTTTTATCCATTTTGAGTTTATTCTTGTATATTTATGGAACAAGACAGAGATGTCCACTTTCACCACTCTTACTTAACACAGTACTGGCAGTGCTAGCTACAGTGAGCAGATAAGAAGAAAACACAAAAAGCATCCAAATTGGAAAGGAGGAAGTAAAACTCTCATGGTTTGCTGATGACATTATATTATACATAGAAAACTTAAAGACTCCACCAAAAAACAACTAAATATAAATATAAATATAAATATAAATATAAATAAATGAATTTGGCAATGTAGCAGGATACAAAATCAACACTCAGAAATCGATGACATTTTTATACACCAATAAAGAATCCTCAAAAGAGAAACTAAAAACAATCCTGTTTCCATTGAAAGAAAAAAAAAAATTAAGATACTTAGAAATAAACTTAACCAACGAGGTAAAAGACGTGTATTCAGAAAACTACAGGATGTTGAAAAATAGAGGAAGACATAAACAAGTGGAAGAATATACTGTGTTCATGGCTGCATAGAATTAACATCATTAAAATGTCCATGCTACCTAAAGAATCTATAAATTCAGTGCAATCCCCATTAAAATACACAGCATATTTCACAGATCTAAATAAAAAAAAAAATACTCCAAAAATTTATATGAAACCAAAACAGACACCGAAGAGCCGTAGAAATCTTGAAAAAGAAGAAAAAAGTTGGATGGATTACAAATACCTGATCTTAAGTTACACTACAAACCCCTGCAATCAAAACAGCCCAGTACTGGCAGGAAATGAGACATATAGATTAATGGAACAGCTCAGAGAACCCCGAAATTGACCCATGCCATAATGCTCAGTTAATATTTGACAGAGGAGCCAAGAACATACAACGGAGTTGAGATAGTCTCTTCAATAAATGGTTTTGGGAAAATTGGACAGATACATGCAAAAAGAAAAGAAAAGAAAAGAAAGAAACCAAAGAAAGAAAGAAAGAAACCAAATATTTTTCTCAAAAAGAAAAAAAAAAATTGGGTCTTTAGAAATTTATCCAACAGCTGGTTATAACTATGGAAGTCATAATATGGCTTGTGAATAGTGTTGAGAAGGAAATATGCTTTAAGTAGAAAACTTACTGTGTATTCAGTACAATTCACAATTCAGAGCTTTAAAATGGGTAGATAAAATTATTTATTCCTTAGATAGAAAGAGTTCTAGAGGATTTTAAAAAGTAAAACAGGTTACTCCGTTTCAGTAATTGAGTATTTTCAAATAAATGTTTAATTCCTGATTTGGTCTCTTGAATATGTTTACCTGCAAGGAAGGAGACTCCTTGGGGAGACAAATCATCTGAATAAATAGTTCTTTTCATTTATAAATCAGTCTCCTGTTTGCCTGATAAGCAAAAATCAGTCTCCTGAAATATGATCACTTTGCCTTGGAAGGATAAAAATTGAGCTTCTCATCATAAAAGCTCAGATTGGAATTGGGTCCTAATAACTTTACTAAGAGTTTCTCAACATTTTACATTTTTAACCATATCCATATCTTATATAATCAATGAATTAAAACTGATCAATGTCTTATTGGAAGCCTGCACCTGCTTTTTATGCTTAATTATTACTGAGAAACCCATGTTGGATAAAATATTCTTCATTTGCCTTAATTATAAAATGTCATCATCATTTCTGTTGCATTTATTATATTGCACAAGATCCTGGAGATATATACTTTGACAATAGCACTTATGACTTGTCTTCCATACCAGGTAATGATGATAATGCCTGTCTTGTTTTGTTTTCTTTTATACCAGAAGCTGGGTGCACAAGAATCATGCACTCAGGTGGTCCCTCGGCCCAGCCTGCTCCCTCTTGCAGTCGGGGAGCCCTCAGAGGATATCCTTAGAGCTACCCTGGAGACAAGGGAGGCTCCGACCATGGCTGCTGAGCTCGCCGGCTGGGAGCCTGGCTCCTGGCTGAGTGGCACTCCCCTTGTGGAAGCACACTGACCACCAGGGGGCAGCTCCTGAGTTGAGTGTCTGCCTCCTGGTGGTCAGTGCATGCCTTAGCCACCAGTCTTTCTGCAGTTCGTCAATTTGCATATTACTCTTTTGTTATATAGGATTTTTCTGCCAACAATAAAACTTCCATCTGTCATTCTTTTCTCAGTACTGAAGCCATGCTGGTCTTGGCATGGGTCACACTTGTAAATGTTTCATTTATGAACCATCCCTCCTCCTGACTCCTCTGCAGTACAGAAATATGCCACAGAAGATCAGCTGTCTGGAGGTTCATGGCCTCTAAATCTGGCAGGGTATTTGCTGTGTCATTACGTCTGTAGTTTTCAGTAGGATGTTGTCCTACATGAATCTCATCATTCTATTTTAAAATTGTTATGCTAAAAGCTATTTAATGTGTAAATGATACAACTGGTTGCCTTAAAGTTTTATTATGTCCTCACATTTTTCCTTCCCATTTCTCTCATTATGGACAGGCAACACTACTAACCAAAACATTTAGTACAATTCAATTTAACAATTCAGAAGGCAACACACATTCTTTAGATAGTGAATGATGTTGAAATTATGGTTAAAAGGTTAGAAAATTACATTTTATTTAAAATATTCTTTTTGCAACATCTTCTCAGAATATATATTACTGTATGAACAGATTATCAAGTTTCATGACCTGATAACCATGCTTTATAGGCAGCTGACTGAAGTCTAAGCGTTCATAAGGAGTTTAGTTAGTTGCTTTACGGAAGAGTCTTACATACTGGCAATTTGAATCTAGCTTGTTTAGAAACAAAAGGAACTACTCAAGTACGGTTAATATTCCTGAAAGCAGTTGGAGGGAGGGGGTGGTGGAAATGCAAGAGAAGTACAGTATTATCCTTAGATATCTCTCAAAGATGCTTTAGTGGATCAATTAACAAGAGAAATTCAAAGGTAAAGAATATAAAATCACCCCTTATCATATAATAAGCAAACTCTCGTTTGTTATTATTACATAGTTAGCCATAATACCCCGTAAGAATGGCTAACAAGACCAGAGACTGTTGAGAGACAAGGGGGTTGATTACTAATACTTAGAGAGCACCTCCAAACAATTGATAGAGTAAGAGTTATGACTTGGCTAAGTTTACACAAGCACATAATACTGTAGCCATTTTAAAAAGCAAATACGAATTAAATAGAAGATAAAATGTAGAACAGGGAGTAATTTATATGGACAAATAAAAGTTGGAATTTTACAAATTTTATTTCAATGTAGTTCTGTGAAGTATTGCTGATGTGGTATGATTTTTTAGGTATGCTCAGAGAGTCCCAAGTCACTATCACCTGCAGGGGCCTATAATTCAAATTTAATTTGGATAAAGAAATAAATAATGCAAGATGGAATAAGGAGAAATGACTATTCATAAACTCTTTTGTGTGATATTTTATTAAGACAATTTCTGGATTTGGTGGATGCTTTCAGTGGGGCAGCAGATAAGAAATGATAATTTGACCACTGTGTTCTATTAGAGACAGGAGTAGATGCATAGAGTTTAGGCTGACAGCAGGTAGCCTGTGAGCTTATCTCGCTGAAAGAGTTGTGGCCAATGTGAATAGAAGAGGAGAGGACCCTAAAAGGGACAGAAATGGTTTGTCTTCTTACATTCCATTCTGTATTCAAAACAAAATGCTACTTAGATTTTATTTTTCCTGAAGTCCACATTGCCCTTAACCACATTTCAGAGAGACCATATGAGCCTTTGACCTTCTGTATTACAAATTAAGCACAATGGACATTTAAATTTCATCTAGTGCCTGCCTTCCCATTTAATCTACGCTAAAAGTTGGTTAGGAATGTTTTTCCCCAAAATATAAGTTTCTTGCCAGGGCTACTTTTCTTGCACTCCATTCATTTATTCATTTTATTCATTAAATGCACACATGCACACACACACACACACACACACGCACACACACACACACTCCTTGACCTTGATGAGCTAGTTTATATGATGTTGCAGGACTAATTTTTCAATTAAAATAATATTAATAATTGTACCTTGATTTGTCCATAATTTCAATGGACAAAGGGATAAAATTATCCTTTAAAGTTATTATGTTTTGTGAGTTTTTTTTTTTATTTTTCAAAATTATGACAGGGCAATTAAGGTTTTTACTTGATAGGTTTTTTTATTATTATTTCTGATGACTTAGTCTTAGATTAGAAAAAAAGGTTGTTTTTTTTATTATTATTTCTGATGACTTAGTCTTAAATTAGGAAGAAAATAAAATGTAGCACGCTCTCCCCTTTCCCCCCCCTCTCAAAATCAATCAATAGAAATAAAAAATAAATAAAAATTGGTTACTTCTGATAATACACTTTTTAAAAAATCTCCCACTCTAAATGAAACACTATCATGGCAAATTTAGCAGGGATTTCTTGAATTTGGGATTATTTTGGAGAGGATTTTTCCGGTAGAAAATTATTCTTTCCCTTCCTGTTGACTACTGAGATGCATTTACAGTCTATTCATTCCTTGGCACTTCTATAAAAACCGAGACAAGTGGTCCAATTACTGACAGTTTTGATGGTGATGTTGATGTGCTATTGGATGTCTGCCCTTCTGGAACAGCAATTTAATTCCACACATTCTACTAAATAGCTGCAGCATTTCTTCATCGGAGGCCTCTAAACATGGCATTTTAATCTGTTCTGCTATTTTTATGTTTGAATCAACTATGGTGTGTAGGTTGACACAAAATCCTAAGATTAGGAGTGAAAAAAAAAAAAAAGACATCAGGTACTCCTTGTAGGTAGACATTGTATTTTATAAGCTTTATATACCCTGCAATAGCTAATATAGACTTAAATATAACAGATTCAATGAATATTTATTGAAATATGTCAAAATATCTTAATGTAAAATTCAGGAACATTTTTTTGTGACTCTATAGGTCCATAAAGCAGGGTAAAAACTATTTTTATTATGTGCATATAAGTGTAATGGAGGGGGAGGGGGGGAAATTTGTAAGAAGAAAGTTTTCCCTTAAATTTTCAAGGAAAAAATTACTCTTTTTTTCTAATATAGTTTTAGATTCCAGTAAAAGTCATTTTTCCTTCCCAGAGCAAAGCCACTATTGTTTCTTTTTAAAGTAAGGATTTAATATTTTTTTTAAGATTATTCTTCCTTTATATAGAAATGGTTTTGTATTGAGATGGCTATTATATTGTAGAGTAGAGGCCCAGTGCATGAATTCATGCACAGGTGGGGTCCAGTCAACTTGGCCCCAATAAGGCCAGATTGGGGATGGACCTGTTGGGAGGAGGAGATGATGGGAGGGCCAGGCTGGCTGGGGGGAAGGGTCATGGGCAATTGGCTGGCATGCCCCTCCCCCAAATGGCATGGGGTCCAATCGGGTCAGCAGCCAGGGGAGGGGCTGTGGGAGGTTGGCTAGCCAGCCCCACCCTCGATTGGTGTGTGGGGACAGTTGTGGGTGGAGCTGGCTGGAAGAGAGGCCACAGGCTGACCAGCTCTGCTCCTGATCTGGGTGGTGGGGGCCCATTGGGGAAAGGGCCAGCTGAGGAAAGGGGTCTTGGGAGGTTGGCTGCCAGCCCCACACCCCGATCAGTGGTTCACTGATTGCAGTGGCCACAATGGGTGTCATTGGCTTATTAGAAAAAAAGCCAGTGGGTGTTATTGGCTTATTTATATCTATATAAATAAGACTTTCAAATAAGTAGTCATAATATGTTTCACTAGAGCCATTAAAACAGTGATTTAAGTTAGTTTAAAACCTTGAGTTTCATAATATCCCCACCCAAAAAGAAGGGAGTGTCCAAAACTTATGGAAGGGAAACAAGTGAGAAATACAAGAAAGAACTAGAATGGCAAGAAGCGTCTCTGATGCTGTTTAAGAAATGGAAAAGAGGTTTGTGCTAAGTGGGTATATGTAATGCCCTGGCTAGTGTGACTTAGTTGGAATATCATCCCATGTACTGATGAGTCTTACGTAGGTTTGATTCCAAATTAGGGCACATACCCAGGTTGGAGTTCAATTCCCTGTTGGATGCATACAGGAAGCAACCAATCAAAGTTTCTCTTTCACATCAATGTTTCTCTCTCTTCCTCACTCTCTAAAAGAGATTAAAAAAGCGTATCCTAGGGTGAGGATTAAATGGGCATATCTAATAAGTTTTGTGAGTTTCTGTGAGACATGATAAAATATTTATTAAATACTAGAGGCCCGGTGCATGAAGATTTGTGCTAGAATGCGCTTTCCTTTCCCTGGCTGCCCGAGCACCGCCTTTCCACTCCAGCCCAGCCCCTTTCTGCTCAGGCCCTGGAGCCACCTCTCTGCTCCAGCCCCGCCTTCCCACATTACCCAGAGGCCCTGAGAGATCAGGATAGGGCAGCATGCCTGTGTCATTGCCATGATGACACAAGCTTCTTGGCCCCCATCATTTGGCACCTGTGTATGCAAATTAACCACTATCTTTGTTGGGTTAATTTGCATATTAATCCTGATTGGCTGGTGTCCTAGCTGAGGTATGGTCAATTTACATGTTTATCTATTATTAGGTAAGATAAGATTAGCAAATCTAAGACTGAAGCTAAATAGACTTTTTTATTTGTTTAAACTGTGTAATTGAAACAAATGGAAATAATACAGATTCTAAATGAATTACTTGGTTTATTTAAGATCAAAGTGCTAAAGATGTCCAAATGGAAAATGTAGGTATCACTTAGAAACACATCAAAAATTTTGTCTTCTTTTTAAACCATGTAGATAACTGAAAAATTCTGAGGGGAGATAACTGGCTCGTGAGCTGGTTCATTGATAAGGCTTAGTGACCTGCTCAGGTCACTATATTTACGGACCTTGAGGTCCATACCTGGGTTCTCCTTAGGTCTCTGTGTTAAGACCTATCTCACGGCAGGCTTTAGAAGTGATTTTGAGGCTGAAGTAAATAAAGCTGTGTCAAGCAGGAGAACCATATAGAAGTTCTTAGAGCAAAATAGGAAGATGTGGATGTGATGATGAACAATACTAGCTTTAATCAGCTATTAACCATTCAGTGTTTGGAGGTTTTCAGTGGCAGTTCTTACTTAATGGTATATCTTGCCTTCTCAATAGCAAACTATGTTGAATTTTTTGTTCTTTTGCTCTATTTAAGGTGATAGTGAAGAAAAATAATCTCTGGTTATTATAGCTTATTTTTCCCATAAGAACTAAAAAAGAGTGATACGTGTTCCAGAAGAGACAGTTTTGAACATGCTTTCTGAAAATATTTTCTAGGAGAGTAGAAAGCCAAAGAGTATGAGTTTTAAAGTTTCAGACTTGATTTAATTTTCTAATTTTGAAAAATCTATTTAATACCACTATATTCATATTATCTTACCTTTCCCATAGGATTTCCAAACTCTCACGTGGTAGAGATATTATTTATGAACAATACCTATATTAAAAATAAAATAAAAGCACCAACAGGAATAAGAAAGCCACAACAAAATAAAATGCTATAAATACACCTAATGAACAAATATTGATCTCCATTTCTAGACAAAAATAGTTTTTTATTTTTAAGAAGGAGTTACAGTTTTTGGGAAATGTTGCCTTAAAAACAAAAGGTCATACCACAGATAAACATAATATTACACTTATTTAAAACAATATATGTTTGAATTTTTAGGAATTCAAAATTGATATTCTATGTGAGTGTAGATACTGTATCATCATCATCTATAGATCTGGAAATAAAAGCTTTGATTTTTGTTAATCAAAAATATGTAATTATATAAAAACTAGATTAGTTAACGTGGTCATTTCAATGTCATTTTAAAGCAGAATCTAAACAGGATGACATTCAAATAGTGTCTTGTTAAATTTAGAAACGCACATACACATGCACTACTACTTGCATGTGTTTTTTAATTTATCAGATCTCTCATTTATTATGATATGAATAAATATATTTTCATTATACTCTTTAAATAAATAATAGGTGTTAATCTTGTTAGATTTAGACGTAAGCCATTAAATAAAAAGTATTGACCTTTTACTGAAGTTAATGTCATTACATTATAATTTTTTGCCTCTTGTTTTGTAGCAGTTTTACACCCTGGTAGGGACTAGATAACTTTTGTTTAAAACCAGCAGGAGGAGCTCTCACCTTGCTGGGATTAATGCAATTAATGTTCCTGGAAAACCTGAATTTGTGGGGGTTTTATATATGAAATAAATGATAAAATTTAACATTTATCACGTGTAATGATATTAAAGTTTTCAAAACCCCTCAGTTTTATTCTAGTATAAATGTATAATTCATTGGTCTGGAATACAAATTTGAAACTTTACTACATTTTTAAAAGGCATGATTGCAGTTTAATGAAGAAAATAAAGCAATTATGCAAATTTTGTTTCTTGAAGAAACTAAGAAACAAAAATATTCTTCCTAAGGATCTACAGTGTTGTAGGTATTTACATGTTTTCCTTTTTTTTGTTTTGAAATTAATACAGTTTACAAATTATAAATTTGGAGAACCAAATAGCCTAAATATATTTTAGAAAAAATATTTATATGATTAAGCAGTATAAATTCTACATGCAATTTACAAAAAACATCTCTCTTGATGGGCTTCAATTCATATTTTAGATTTTTGAACACTCTACTTCAGGGGTCTTCAAACTATGGCCCCGCGGGCCACATGCAGCCCCCAGGGGAGTCTGATCCTGCCCGCCAGGTTTTTTGGGCAGTGAGCGCAGCCAAGGTGTTACAGTAGGAATTAGTAGTTCATATAGTCCGGCCCTCCAGCTCTCTGAGGGACCATGATCTGGCCCCCACTTTAAAAAGTTTGAGGACTCCTGCGAGTCTACTTCCTAAAACCCCTTAAGTTAAATGGCAGGTTTTGTATATAGTAATGATACATTTTCTGTATAAACCGTTAATGCAAAAATTTGGATGAAAACTTATGAAAATTTGCAATTATAAGAAGAAATGATGGTTCTCTGCACCTACAAAGAAATTTAAAAAGAAAAATAATAAATTTTTATATTCAAACTTAAAGCAGGAAGAAAACAACACTTAAAAAAAAAAAAGGTTTAGGTTTAAATGGTGGGAATCCAAATCTATTGCTTAGTGATCTTCAGAAAAAGTACTTAACCTCCCTGAGTCTCAATTTTCTCATCTATAAATTGGGTGTTTAAAACAATAATATATAGGATAATGCGGATATTACTGAAGAAAAATATACAGAAAGTATTTTCTAAATTTATTATGATTATTATGATTAGTATCATTATTTTGCTAGAGAAATAATGTATTTCAGATATATTAATATACTAAATGACAAAGTTTTCATGTCCCCCCAAAGTAAATAATGGTATGATGTACTTCTGAATAGTATATACCAAAAATAAAAATAACTTTTATTTAATAATGAGGTAAGTTTATAGTTCTGAATATTTATTATAGTATCTTTAGATATTTTCTCAAATATTGCAGATTGTTTTATTACTGTGGATGATCCCAGATGTCATCAGATATCACTTTTTGTATCTTTGTATATTTGTGTGTCTGTGTATACATATGATATATACTTACATATCATCCTTTGTGTACTTTCTGTCTGTTACTTCTAGGCTTGTTAGAATTATTATTAATATGAAGTAGATGAATGCCTTTTATAAAGCTCTAGCCTCTTGTGTCTGCTATTATCTTTTTGTAATGGAGGTCAGCAGTCATGGAAACCATAGCTAAATATATTTATTTATTAAAAGTAGAAAATGCTATAATTTGGTCATTTCTTCTTCATTTATTAAAGGAAACACTTCAATGACAAAAATGTTCCTTTATTTCCTTATTCAGAAGTAGCTCATATAGAAAAAGCAAAATAAGTGTTTTATTATTTTCAGATTACTTACCAGTTATATAAATAATGGCTTCCTAGTATGCTGCAAAATTTATTAATGGCATATTTTGTCATTATGAATGTGGGGTTCAGGGTGCAGATTCTTCCATGGGTCCTTGCCTTACAAAGTTTGAAGAATAAATTCATGAACTAAAGGCTTCTGTAATAAAAATGTGGAAGTTTATTAAAAACATATACAAACTTTCCCATGTAAGGGGTCTCCAAATGGGACCCCTTAGGGAGGGACCCCCAAATGCAGAAAAAAAATCTCCCTTTCTCTCTAATGGAAAAAATAAAAATGCAAAATTTGTCTGAGTCTCTTTGTCTCCAGGTTTTAAAAGACTGTAGTTCTTTGTCTATCTATGCTTCCTTCTGTTTGGGCCCTTTCCCCCTTTAGGACCCCATTCTTTCTTAATTGGTCCCTCTTTTGCAAGATATCAGTTTCAAAGTTCAAACCCCAGGGGTACCTCCTCCTTTCTCTCCCCCTTTCCTTGCTACATTTCTCTATCCTCTGTGAAAATATGTTTCCCTCTTCCTGGTACCTTGTGACCTTTCTTTATCCTCTGTGAATTTATGTCTTCCTTCCCTTCCCCCATTGTCCTGTGGCATTTCTTTATCCTCTGAACAAGTAAGATAAGCATTTTGGAGATTTGGAGCTATTTCTGCCCTTCCCATTTGCATTCATTGCCCATGGAACCTTTTTATTCCCCAAGACTCACTGCCCTGTCTCTAAAATCCCTTCCAAATGCATGGATTTAAGCACATTTGAAATATTTTAATTCTAGTCATTAACCTTGTTTATGATCAAATTACTTTTGTCCAGTTGAAGCCTATGCAAGATGGTTCTAGAGTTCTTTCCCAATGACCCTCGTGGAAATTAACATCGTCCCTGTTTTCTGGTATAAAGACTATGAAACACCACCAATAAAGCAATCTTATGAAATATAAAAATAAATAGAACCTGAATCAGATCAAGCCTTTAAATAGGTCTTTAATTTAAACAAAGTATGGGAAATGGAGAAACACCTTTCAATGATATCTTATGATTAGGAAAATCCAGAAAGTGTGACAACAACCTTGTTTTATTTAGTAAATTTGATTTCAAGTCGTGAAAAAGATAAACTGTCTAGTCTTTAGAGAAACATTAAAGCAATGAGATCCTGTTGCACACATGTTACCATGTCTCAAAAACTTGATAATACCAAGGATGTGGAGCAATAGGCAAAGAACATATTCCCCTAATGGGAATGCAAAACTTTATAGCCATTTTAGAATATGACACTTAAGAAAAAGTATTCCTTACAAAATCCATTAATTTCTATGTACCATAGAAGAAAGAAAGCATAGGTTCCTATAAGAATCTGTAAATGATATGTTACAGTGCCTTTACTTATAATTCTCTAACTGCAAATAGCTCACAGTCTGTCAACTAGGAAATGCCATGCAGTAGGATACTTTTCAATAATAAAAAGGAACTTAACTATTAATACAGCAACATAGATGAATCTCAAATACACTGTGCTAACATTAAAAAAAAACAACACTCAAAGACTATCTGCTATATGATTTCATTCATTTGACGTTTTGGGAAAGGCAGAGCCATTGGGGCAGAAATCAGATGTGTGGCTGCTAGGGGCCTGATGGGGAAGACTCACTATACAGGACCACTGAGGAAATTTTGGAGGTCGTGAGAGTATTCTATAGCTTGATTATAGAGCTGGTTTATATAGATGTAGGGGTTTGCCTTAATTCATAGAAATGTACATTTAAAATGGGTGAACTTTATTAGTGCATTATGCCTCAATAAATCTGAAAATATAATAGGAAAATCTATTGATAAAAAAAAAAAAAACACTTTAAAAGGAATGTCCATTCACTGTAATTTACCGGTATAGTATTTATTGAATATTGATTTTCTGTTAAAAGAAGTTGAGACACTCACTAACTACTTGATGACACTAAGGAATTACTACTTATAGTACTTTATTAAGATACTATAGTTAAATATAAAATAAATATGGTAGAAATAGTAAAATTTTTACAGATGAAATTATATGATTACTGGAATTTTCTTCAAAGAAATATTGGAGTGAGAGAATAGGGAAACATGAAGTAAGATTGGCCATGCTGGTAATTATTGAAGCCAAACAATGACTACATGTGGGTCCAATGTACTGTTTTCTCTACATCTTATATAATAAAACGGTAATATGCAAATTGGCCACATACCCTCACACAAGATGGCCTCCCCTATCTGGTCACAAAATAGCCAATAGGGCAGGGCAGTTGTGGGCAATCAGGCCAGCAGGGAAGGGCAGTTGGGAGGGACCAGGCCTGCAGAGGAGGGCAGTTAGTGGTGACCAGGCCAGCAGGGGAGCAGTTAGGTATTGATCAGGCTGGCAGGGGTGTGGTTAGGGGGTGATCAGGCTGGCAGGCGGGCAGGCGAGCAGTTGGGAGAGCCAGCAGTCACAGATTGTGAAAGTGATGTCCCACAGGGATCAAGCTTAAACCAGCAGTCAGACATCCCCCTAAGGGGTCACAGATTGGAAAGGGTGCAGGCTGGGCTGAGGGAAATCCACCCTCCAGTGCATAAATTTCGTGCACCCGGCCTCTCGTATTAAAATATGTTTGAGATTTTTCCACAGTAAAAATAAATTAAGGAATTAAAGCTCAGTTTTATATAAGTTTAGTAAATAGATTTTAATTGTACTGAACGAATATTCTGCAATAAATAGTTTATCCCAGAAATGTAAAACATGGTTCCATATTTTAAATCATTCAAGGTATCATAGTGATTCAAATTAAAATGACAATATTTACAATAGACACTGAACAGCAGTTACCAAATAACATACTCCCAATGATATTTTTTAAATGACAAAAAGGCAACAAATAAACTCTACTTTCTTAACTAGATGAAGACTAAAAGTCATAATGAGATGATAAAGCATTGTTTCTCAAACTCTGGCCCATGGCCTACTGGCAGAATTGGAGCTAGTAAGTAGTTGAAAATAAAGATCTGCTGAATCATGGGCCCCAAGCATTTACCTGCTGTAAACTCTGCAAATTCCTCCCCCGTTAATCTTTGTTGTTTCATCCCTTGTTTCTGTCCTCCTTCTTCCCTGGAAATAATTCCCTCTCCTGGTCCCCATATCAACAACTGAGAACCAAGTTATAGCTCGGCTATTTCATAGAAGAAAAACAAATATTTGTTGCTTGTCACATCTGATGAAGACCCCTCATTCTAGCCCAGCTCAAATAGCATCCCCTCTGTTACATCCTCTGAGACTTGCCCTGCAGGCTTTAGTCTACTTAATTGCTATGCTATTATATAGTCAGTCATTTAGTTTCGAATTTAACAGAATATATTTTAATTATTTGTTTGCATATCTGCTTTTTCCATCAGATTATGAATTACTTTTGGTTAGGAAAATGATGTGTGGTTTTTATTTTTGTTTTTGCCTCCCTCAGTAGAAGTAAACTATCTGGAAAATATAGTAACAACGTAATTTATGCTTTAAAGATCTAATATTTATTCATAAGAATTGTTTTCGTACTTTGCCAATAATATATACTAGTAAGGGCATTTAATAACACAGAAAGGAAACAGGGAAGTCTGCTTTAATACAGTCTTTCTTTTGTTAATGTGGTGTAGAAGGACCATATATGAAAGGAGAGAGAAGCAAAGGTGGTTATTTTATAAATTTTAGAAGATGACTATTTTATTTTTAAAATTTTTTAATTAAAAGTTTATTGTTGAAAATATTACATATGTTCCTCCCTTTTCCCCATTGACCTCTTCTAGCCTGCCCCCACTCCCTGCTCCAGGCCTTCACCACAATATTGTCTGTGTTCATGGGTTATGCATATATGCATACAAGTTCTTTGGTTGATCTCTTCCCACCCATCCACCCTTCCCTGCCTTCCCTCTGAGATTCCACAGTCTATTCTGTGCATCTACTAGAGGCCCGATGCACAAAGATTTGTGCAAGAATGGGCCTTCCTTTCCCTGGCTGCCGGCACTGCCTTTGCTCTGGCCCGGAGCCACCTTTCTGCCTTCCTACGCTGCCCAGAGCAGCTGGGGTGGTGTGGGACACCTGTGTCGTTGCCATGGCGACAACACAAGCTTCCCGCCTTGCCCCAGGCTGTTTGGTGCCTGATTATGCAAATTAACCCGCCATCTTTATTGGGTTAATTTGCATACTCCTGACTGGCTGGTGGGTATCGCAAAGGTATGGTTAATTTGCATCCTACTCTTTTATTAGTATAGGTGTGGAAGACAGTTATTAACAATGACTTTGTTATTAAATTGTTTCATTTAGCATTGATATACACAAATTATTTTAAAATTAACTTATAACCACTTCATGTATTTTATCATTACTTACAAATACTTATATACCAGGTATAATTTAAAATAATACAACTTACTAAAGCTAATGTAGTGAATAATAGTAAGATTTGAGATATTTATGCAAGTTTTTTTTTTTTTTTTAATTGCAGTTGTGTTGCTTGATACAACAACTGTGCTGGGAGAACTAGGATGGAAAACATATCCATTAAATGGGGTAAGTTTGAATATCCTTTAAACATTGTCATCCTTGCTAGAAATTTAGGATCTGTTGTAATATCAAGGAATGGTGGATTTTTGGACTCTATGTGGTATACATTTTAGCATATAACTGAAATCACATAGATGAGATTAATTACAATTAGAAGTGGGAATAATATATTAGACATATTTGTTTCTTCTAAATTAGTAACTGTTCTTTGACATAGTTTTTATACAGAGTAATATTAGAATATTTCATAAATATTTTCTTTTGAAATAAATTTCTATTTGTATATTTAAGACATTTTTTCTGTATATATGTTACTAAGTTTGGTAACCTCAATGAGTATTTGTGCATAAACAAATTTTAGATTATTATAATATAAGTGGATTTCACAGATATTAACAAATTGGTTTTTATTAGAAGCTATGAGTCTACTGTATTTTTTGAAGTTGACAAAAAGATACATTATGATCAGGTGTTGTGTTTTTAATCTAAGAGTATATCTTTTTGAAATACTAACTAGAATGTATAATTTATGAAGTACAATTTTTCAGGTATTAACATTATTTTCGTTAAGTTTATTATATTTGATTTTTATATTTTGATGTATTTTGCATTATTTTCACATTGCAATATGTTCCTACATTTTTATTTTAAGCTAAAATAAAAGGGTGGTTTGTGAAGCTTTGTGCATTGTTAGTTTTGTCTGTTTAAACAACAACTTTAATAATGGAGGTGGTCGACTGTCTAGGTACAGTTGGGTTAGCTTTTCTTTCTTTTCTTAAAATTTAATTTTTTTCTCATTCATCACATTCTTGATAATTTTACATGGCTTCTTCCATTACATCTACAAATTTAAATCTGAAAGGAGAAGTTGACCCAAACAGGTTTTATTACTTTAGAATCATTCAAATATTGCTGCTTGAATTTGACTTTTTATATCAACAGTTAATTATTAAACATATATTTTCTTCTAAAAATTCATATGAAGAGTTAAATCTTCCTGTTTTTGAATAACAGGCTGTTTTTTTTTTGTTTGTTTTATAGACTGATTTTATTTATTTCTGAAAATTTCTTTTTATTCTGATAGTTCTTTATCAAATAATTTATGAGAACTAAATTTTTAAATTAAGATTATTCTTCAATGAACTTCATTGTCTTCTTTCCATTAAAACGAATAAACATCAGTATTTCTTGCATGTATCAAGTACATCACATTTATCACAGTTACTTTCAAGAAGTAAATACATTTTTTTCTAGAATCCTTCTAAGACAATATCGCTTTATCAATTCTTATACAGAATAACTTATAAGAACTTATTAGTAATTAATGTAGAAGTCCTAATTTTTATTTTTTTGGAAAAAAAGATAAAAAAACATTAGAGATCCTATTAGTACTGTCCTCATATAGTAATAACTGAAGTATTAGTACTGTCCTCATATAGTAATAGCTGAAGAATCATTGGAGATCAGGAGTTATACCCCTGCTGTAGTGTTTGTGTTTGGCTTGGTTGGGCCACATTTCTGAGCTGACTGATAACTAGGACACAGGACTTCCAGAGTTTCAAGTACACTTACTGTTATCAGTCTTGTGATGATTTTATATCATAGTTATTACTTCATAGTTTTCTGTTTGCCAGATACTGCACTAAGAAATTTACATTTTATTTTCACAATGGTCCTATAGTGAATGATGGTCTTTAACTAAAAATAAGCTATTTCTGACTCTGAGGCCCTATATCTTTACCTTGGTACGGCTAACAAAGAGGAACATCGGTAACTTCATGAAAGGCCAAATACTTATTTGTGAAATTGATTTACATTTCCTTTCTCTCCTTGATAAATAAACTGCTAGCCTTAGATGTGCATTTTGAACACCAGCCAAGGGTCAGTAAGAGGAAAGAGAGAAAGAAGAGGGGAAGGAGAATACAATAGAAAAGAAATATGATAGAATAAGGAGGAAAAGATGGTTAAAATTTATTGAGCATTTATAATATGGTAGGCTTTGTTCAAAGCATGTTACATCAATCATATAAATCATAAAAATCAAGTACAAATGTTCCACTATTGAAAGAAATTAAGACTCAGATACATTAAATAACTTTTACAAGGTTACAGTGCTAGGAAGTAGTACAGCAAAAATTCAAAGCCATAGGTATCCTAATCTTGTTGGTCATTTCACAGCTAGATGCTTTTTATTTCTTCTATTATTTTACAATATAAAGATAAAGGCCAATGGCCATTTTGTAGACTACAGAGGGAAAAACAACACATTGATTTATATGTTAAAAAGTGAATTGAATACTCAATTACTTTAGAATAGGAGGCTGCATTACTTTAGATAATTGCCAAATAATAATTCATAAATGGCAAGTGTCAACAGTAGGAAAACTTGAAAATGGAAACACATCACATGAACATATTTTAAAATAGATCACTAAGTTTTTTTTAAAAAAATATACAACTTAATTTTTATTTTAATGAAGAAAATAGAGTACTGACAGTAATGGAGTTTTACTTAATGCTATTGATAAGTTAAAACAAGGATGGAAGTAGTCAGTAGGATAAAGAACATTGAAAAAAAAGGCTACTAAATATTGCAATAATGGGAATCATCTAGACATCAATACTATTTAAATATATTTAAAATCATGGACATTGTTAATCAGTTTATAGCATTTAAACCACAATTTATTTCAGTATATTAAAGTTGTAATTATATCTCTTTAAAATTGTATATTTTTTCAGGTTCTTGGATTGATTGAGCCATTAATTTGAATGGCAGTTTTAACTAAAGTTGCTTTTTTTCCTCCTGAGACACTAATCCAGTTGGTTTTACAAAAAATGTCATGGGCAGAAAAGACAACTTTATAACATTTTTGTCAATGTCATGATATAAAGTTTATTTTTGTCTCTCTCTGAATAAAGTATTTCCTAGGAACTTTTTGATATTTTTTTATTTTTATAAAGAATTGAACTAAGATTTCTTTGAAATTATATAAAGTGGTATATAAAATATAAATAATTTAGTAAATAATTTCCTGAGTTTTTTTTTCTTTTTTCTTAAAATAGTCATCTTACCAGTAGTACCATTCCAGAATAGTTGCAGGAGTAAGCAGTCATTATATGTCTGTGAACAAAACTGTTGATGGTTAATTGAGTAGGAGGTTAGCGATATAGGAAATAGTGAAATATTTGAGTAGTCTTGAGCAAATGACTTTTTAGGCTTGCAAACAGGAAAAGACAACATATTTATTTTCTGAAATGCTTACTTGAAAATTTATTTGTGCCAACTTTTAAATATACTTTATTTTAATCAGTTCATAATCCAGTTTAACAAACGTCTATTTTATGCTCTTCATGCCACGTACACTTTTAGAGTGCTTAAAACAGTTTTCTGCTATAACTAAGAGTCTTGTAAGGAGATAATTCTACACAATCATAAGTTAAAAAAGGTGTCTTCAGGTAGCTTTGAATACTGTTTTGTGAAATAATAAGGAGAGAGATTAATTCTGCCCCAGGATAATTGGTAGTAAGGATGCAACTTAACCAGCTCTTTCTAATAAACTGAGAAAGAATCATATGTGGGCTAGAAGAAAGGGTAGAAATCACCCTTGTGGCAAAGTGAATGCCTTGAGGAAAATCACATAAATTTTTCATGCATGGATTAAGTTTTAGGAATGTTAAGAATCATTTGTGTGGCTGGAGTCGGAGGATGTGGTGGGAAATAAGACTGTGATCATAGGCTAAGCCATATTGTGGAAGACTTGGGTTCTAAATGTCTTAATTGATCAGTTTTATCTCAGTGCCAATAAGTAAAATTGATCAGTTTTATCTCAGTGCTAGATTCACTTAAACAAACAAACAAAATTTGAAGTATTTTCTATATTTGTTTAAAGCAATAAAATAAACCTTTGGAATGAAGGATACCATGGAAAATTGTAAGGAAAGGATGTTGAAAATATAGGTGATATGACATTACAGTCGTGTATCACTAAATGATGGGAATACATTCTGAGAAATGCATAGTTGGGCAATTCTGTCCTTGTGTGAACATCACAGAACACACTTATAAACATAGATATTGTAACTTACTACATACCTAGGCTGTATTGTATATAGCCTAGTACAGTGTTTTTCAACCTTTTTTGGGTAAAGGCACACTTGTTTCATGAAAAAAATCACGAGGCACACCACCATTAGAAAATGTTAAAAATTTAACTCTGTGCCTATACTGACTATATATAAAGTAATTCTCTTGAATAGGAATCAAATAAACACAAAGAAAGTATTTTATAATTACTTTATTATGAAATATTAAGTAAACAAAATAGTGAAAAATTATAAAATTCTTGTCTTGTCTGCACCTACGGCACACCAGGCAACATCTCGCGGCACACTAGTGTGCCGCGGAACAGCGGTTGAAAAACGCTGGCCTAGTACTCCTAGGCTACACATCTGTGCACCATGTTACTGTACTGAATACTGTAGGTACTTGTAATACAATGGTAAGTAATATTTGTATATCTACACATATCAACATAGAAAAGATACAGTGAAAATATAGTATAAAAGATAAAAAATGGAATACCTGTATAGGCCCTCACCATGAAGGGAGATCCAGAACCAGAAGCTGGTCTGATGGGTCAGTGATGAGAGCTGAGTGACTGTGAAGGCCTACACTGCTGTAGACTTCATAAATACTGTGCCTGCTTCCTTCTGACAGGGTCAGAAATAGGATATCAAAATTATCAGCAGTGCTCCTTAAACAGGGATGTGGGTTGAATGCTTGGAAACATCTAGGAGACCCTGGCTGAGTGAGGCATAGATTGCCCAAATAGTGATTGCTGGAAGGGAGTGAAAGGTGGTCTGAGGATTACTAGGAATGAGAACTCAAAATGGAGAGGTGCAGGGACATGGGGGATTGTCACAGCAATGGGGTTTTGGATACTGCATGTTGGAGTAGTGGTCAGATTAGGAAACTGATATTCATTAACAAAGGTTTGCATAAAAACATAAAAAAAGAGTTTCACATAGAGAAGGTATAGAAGTGACTTAATATTTTGGCTTTAGAAATTTGATTTTGGTTCCATTGATCCTATCTGGCACAAAAGGTTCTCTCTGGCATTGTATTGATAGAAGAAATAAATCTTGTTTATGCTTTATATCATTACATCCTGAAAATGTTTCCAAAACATAGGGTCAGGCTGGCTGTACACTACCACAGAAAATCTTCCTAAACTGGCAGTGGCATGTAATACTTGTCAAGGTGGCTCTTATGAGGCTGTGTCTTTGTGCAGGATCTCAGGTTCTTAACAAAAAAATTACAACAGCGTTCTCTGAAGGTCATCAAGCTAGATCTGGGAGGGCGGTAGCTCCCTCTGTACATGGTGCACTGCGGGGGCAGGCTCCTTTGTGCTGAAACAGGTCAATGGCTGCCTGACCGGGACATAATTTGTGCTCTCAAAATTGAGCCGTGTGAGTGAGAGGGAATCTATTATCAAGTCCCCTGTGGACTTGCGTCTGTCAGAGAAAAACAAATACCTCCTGAACCACATATCCTTCCATTTCTTACAGAAAATTCAGCTCCATTAAATACTATGGGACTACTGTCGTGTATATGTGGTTCATTGTTGACCAAAATGTCATTATATGGTGTATGGCTGTATTGATATACTGAGAACTGAGTACCATTGAATACTTATATTCGTATAGTGGTTAAAGTTTGGTTTTGGAAAAGAATGAATACATCAGAGAATTTGACTCATAATTCTTAACTTTATGGTCTCACTGTCTAATGTCAAGAATTATATGTCTACATAATTCAGAACTCTTAAGGACTTTATTCTGTGTCCTTTCCATCCTTTATTTGTTTACATACTACATTAAGAATAAAATTCTGATGATCTAGCAGAGTAGCTTAGAGTTCTATGATAATCAATGAAAGAATGCCACGTGAGTAAAATTTTTCCATAGCACTGTAGAAGTTATAAATGCATACTGAAGAAGTGTTTTCACCAACATTAAGGGCAGGCATGTGCTCTGGATTTTTATTTGCTATGAATAACTAATAACTGGTTAATACTAAATCTTACTCTGCAGAAAACTGAAGGACCTATTTCCATTTTAATTTTCTGGGAAGGAGTCAGCTAGTTATTCCAGTCTAATGCTAATGAGAACACGAGAAACACAAAGTATACTCCTCATACAGTAACTTTGTATGTGTGGGTGTGTGTTCCTGAATTTAATCTTGTAGTCTGCAAATGTATGATTGAAAAATATATAAATTTTCTTGAAACTTCATAACTTTCTTTTGAAATTTTCAATTTATTCTATGTAGTTTTAGATAATATGTAATATTGTAGATGAAAGAGAAAAATACAGTTACAATAAGAGGGCCTATAATTAAATGTTATATTAAAAATTCTTAATACCCATTACATCTCAAGCCCATTCTGTGCCACATAGCAGTGGGTATGTCATGTTGGGGCTTCTTGGCTCAATATTAACTCCAACTAATAAAAAGTAACTGCTGGTATCCAGGAAAATAAAAGATTTTATAATATAAATAAAGATTTCATTATTAAAAACTGTTATTTTTTCCTTTGAGCCTTAGTGATTATATTTGATACTTCTGAAAATGTAATAGCAGTGTGGCTTTTTAATTTTGATATTGTAATGGAAAAGATAAGTGACCTGCTTGGGTAGCCCCATACTGTTGATTAAAGGTACTTATACCTGGGTAAATCTGATCATTGAAATACAGCATTTCATAATAATAATTACATAAGATATTGTTTAATTTATACTTAAATTATGTATACTTAATATTGATGGAAAGAACGTGATTTTTAAGCACTTCAACTCACCTGAAAGACTTTCACCATTTTTTTTTTATTCATAGTAATATTTTTAGCAAGAAAATAAAATATTTGTTTATCTCAGATATATTTTTCCCACTCTTCTCTTTTGGCAACTAAGAGGTAGCTAAGTTTTAAAAGTTCATTTTTAATGTATACATGGTAGATCAGATCTTTGCTACAAAGTCATAGTGGACATAGATATAGGCATGCCAATATTAAAAATAAAACTTTATATCATTTTAATGTATGTAAATATGTGCTTTATGTTTTTAATTATTTATTTACCACAAGTAAAGGTCAGGAATTACATTTCTTTTAATTTTTTTTTTTTTTTTTTTTTTTTTTTTTTTTTTTTTACTGTTTCACTTCATTACTGCTGTGTTTGTGCTCCATGTGAGTGATGTAGGTGCTTATATAGGTGGGTTCTGACTTATGGCAAAAATTGTGTTATGTCGCATCATAGGAACGGATATCCTACATAACCCGAGGACCTACTATAATTTATATTGTGTTATAATTTCTATATTTCATGCTGTGACCATGCAGAAACCTTATTGTCTTTAATCTGGTCTTTTTCCCTTTGCCTCAAATTGGCCTTGCCTATCACCCTGACTCACCCACTTCCCTCTCCCTTGCTTGATAATTAAACCCTCAGGACACTGAGGTTCTGGTCAGCATCCAGTAGTCTCAGAAACAAGGTTCTGAGTCTATTGACTATTCAGAAGAGTTTTCACTCAAACTGAAAGATAAATGACCTGCTTGGGTCACTTATACTGTTTATTAAAGCTACTTATACCTGGATAAATCTGACCATTGAAACATAGCATTTGTTTCAATAGTATCTTGGCCTCAGTTGTTATTTAGCTCTAGATCCAGAAAAGCAGAACGATCTCACAGAACAAATCCCTGTAAAATTGGACAGGACAACTTCATGGCTGACACCAGGACCAAATACACTAACCAATGACCCTCTACCTTAGTAGTCAGTAGAGACCACAATACTATCTCTGTTAGTCACTATGATTAATGATCTTTCCCACTATACAGCCCATCCCAGGAAGCCTTTGGGGAGCCAGAGCTTTGAGCATGAGCTACCTGGGACTCCAGGGATGGTGCAATCTCCTTATTAAATCCTTACTTAAAAAAAAAATTGGTATATTTATATGCTTTTTTATTGTTTAAAGTGTTACAAATAGTAGTGCATATGTCTCCCCTTTTCCCCCATTGATCTTCCCCAGGCCTCTGCTATCCCTGGGCACATGCCCTCACTCTTACCCTCCCCCCCACCCCCAGGATCTTGCATCCATTTGTTATGCTTACATGCATGCATACAAGTCCTTCAGTTGACCTCTTATCTCCCCCAACAACCCTCCCCAGCCTTCCCGCTGTAATTTGACAGTCTGTTCAATGCTTCTCTGCTGTTGTATCTATCATTTTGTTCATCAGGTTATAATGTTCTTTATTATCCATAAATGAGTGAGATCATGTGGTATTTTTCTTTCACTGACTGGCTTGTTTCACTTAGCATTGGCTTGTAGTTCTCTTTTTTTTTTTTGTGGTGTCTTTATCTGGTTTTGTGATTAGAGTAATGCTGATTTTATAGAAAGAGCTTGGAAGTGTTGCTTCCTCTTGTATTATTTTATTTTATTTTTTTGAATACTCTGAGGAGGATAGATTTTAGTTCTTTGAATGCTTGGTAGAACTCTCCTGTAAAGCTGTACGGACGAGGGCTTTTGTGTGCTGGAAGATTTTTTATCGCTGTATCAATTTCTTCAGCAGTTATCAGCCTATTCAGGTTTTTTGATTCTTCTTAGTTGAGTTTTGGGATTTTGTATTTTTCTAGGAATATGTCCATTTTATCTAGTTTGTCCATTTTGTTGGAATAGAGTTGTTCATAGTATTTTTTCATAATCATTTGTATTTCTGTGGGATCAGTTGTTACTTCAGTTCTTTCATTTCTGATTTTATTTATTTAGATCCTCTCTCTTTGCTTCTTGGTGAGCCTAGCTAGAGGTTCATCAGTCTTGTTTATCTTTTCAAAGAACCAGCTCTTGGTTTTGTTGATCATTTCAATTGCTTTTTTGTCTCTATGTTTATCTCTGCTCTGATCTTCATTGTTTCCTTCCTTCTGCTTACACTGGGCTTTTCTTGTTGTGCTCTTTCTAATTCTTTCAGTTGTATGGTTAGATAATTTATTACCTTTTTTTTTTGATTTTTCTTTTTTTTTGCCTTAGGTTTGTAGAGCTATGAACTTTCTTCTCAGGACTGCTTTTACTGTGTCCCATAGATTTTGGATTGTTTCTTTTTATTGTCATTTCTTGCCATGATGCTTTTTATTTCTTCTTTGATCTCTTTGGTAACCTAATCATTATTTAATAGCATACTATTTAGTCTCCAGGTGTTTTATTTTTTTTATTTTTTTATTGTAACTTATTTATAGTTTGTTGCTACTATGATGTGAGAAGAAGCTGGATATGGTTTCTATCTTCTTGAATTTGAAGAGACTTTATCTGAGTCCCAATATGTGGTCTATCTTTGAAAAAGTCCCATGTGCACTTGAGAAGAATGTATATTCTGTGGCTTTGGGGTGAAATGTTTTGAAGATGTCAGTTATTTCCATCTGACCTAGTGTGTCATTTATGATTGATGTTTCTTTGCTGATTATTTGTTTAGAGGATTTGTCCTCTGGTATTACTAGGGTATTAAAGTCCCCTACTATGGCTGTATTGCTATCAATATATCCCTTTATATCATCCAGAAGATATTTTATGTATTTGGGTGTTCCTGTATTAGGTGAGTATATGCTTATCAGAGTTATATCTTATTGTTGGATTGTTCCCTTTAGTATTATGAAGTGGCCTTCCTTATCTCTTGTTATGTCCTTCACTTTGAGATCTATTTTGTCAGATATAAGTATTGCTACTCCAGCTTTTTTTCCATTTCCTTTCACCTGAAAAACCTTTCCTATGAACCCTTTACCATCAGTCTGTATGAGTGCTTTTTTCTGAGGTGGGTTTCCTGTAGATAGCAAATATATGGGTTAAGTTTTCTTATCCACTCAGTTACCCAATGTCTTTTGATTGGGGCATTTAATCCATTTAAATTTAAAGTTATTATTGATAGGCACTTTTTTGTCGCCATTTTTATTCTTTACACCTGTGTTCCTTCTTCGAATTCTATTTCTTCTTTTTTACAGCAGACCCTTTAGCATTTCTTGCATTGCTGGTTTGTTGGTGATAAACTCCCTTAGTCCTTTTTTTCTTTTCTTCTTTTTTCATCTTCATTTCCCTTTGGTTCTTACACGTATTGTTGAATTCGTCTTCCAACCTTTTCATCTACTTTATGACTATGTCTCTGAATTCTTTCTCTGATGTATTTTTTGCCTCTATTTTGTTTACTTTCTTTTCTGATATGCCTCCTTTTCTTTCATATGTGGTCTGTTTTTTTGTCTCCCATGATCTCTACTCTTCAGGTGTCTGGTTATGTATCTCTATCCTGCATTGACTTAAAGGCACAAAATACAATACAACAGGGCACAGCACACAAGGTACTGAATACAAATGTATTGATAATACTAATAACTCCCAATAAAGTTGACCACTACAAAAAAGAGAATTAGGGGATAAAAAAGAGAGGGAGAGTGTGTGCAAAAATGATATCCAGGAAAGAAAAAAAAAAAGTAAGAGAGGAAAGAAAGAGAATAAAAAATAAGGGGGGAAAACTATAAGGGTAGAAAACTCAATAGAACAACAACTAATTAAAAAAAATGCAAACAACTGACACTCAGAGATTAATGCCAACTATAAACAACAACTAATAACAATCAAAGAGAGGAAAAACAGAAGAAGAAAAAAAAGAGAGAGAGAAATAATCATACAAACAGACAAAAACACACACACAAGAAAACCAATCTAATCAACAAACAACAACAAGTCAGAGAGAAAGAAGAGTAAAACCAAAGAAAATAAAACAAAAACCACGAAGCAAAACAAAACAAAACAAAACAAAAAAAAAAAAAAGGGAAAGAGAGAAAAAAATTGGCCAGTGAAGAAAGAGAAGAGAGAAGTGTGTATGGACTTGGAGCAGGGGACTGGGTGTTACATCCCTAAGTAGGATGAATTTTTAACCGGGTAAAAAGAAGGAATAGGGCAGAGAAACAGGACAGCAAAAGGGAAAAGGGAGGACGATAGTGTTGGCATAATGCTAAAGTTGAGATAGAGTAAAATGATGCTAAAGGAAAGATGAAAATAGAATGCAGAACATTAATCCTAAAAATAAAGAGAAAATAAAATGAAACTTAAAAAAAAAAAAGGTAACATAATAGTAATAATAATACTGGCTAAAAATAAAAATATAATCATTAAAAAGGTAAAATCAAGTTAGAAAAAAAAAGAAAAAAATTAGTTTCTTAAGTAAAGTAAAAAATAAAAATGTGCAGTAGTGAAGGTCATTCACTTCCTCTACTGTTGTGTTTAGCACACCTGTTTCCTGTCAGGTATTCAGGACAGTATTGGAGTTCCCTGCATTCTACTGTTCCCCTCTGGGTGTCTGGTTACATTTTCAAGCAGGCAGTATTTCTTTGTTTCTCAGCCCAAGGTTAGTTGTATTTACACAAGAGTCAATTTGTGATTCAACCCCTGGGTGGCAATGTGTCTGTGTTGACATCTGGGGCTACCAGTCCTCTCTACACAGTGTTTAGATTTTCTCTTCCCTGTTGCACTTAATACTGGTTCGTGGGAATGGACTGCCCCAGAGCTGGTTTTCCGATCATATCTCCCTGCTCCGATCCCCAGGTTTCACAGAAACAACTTTCCCCTGAAGGAGTGTTTTTAACTGGGTGATCCTATGTACTGGGCTTAGTAATCAAAAGCAAGGATTTAAAGAGGAAAAAGAGCCAGAGTAAGTTTGTGAACTTGCGACTTTTCAGCCTGGCACAGCGTAGCCAGTTTACTGGTAAAACTTCAGGGTGCTTTTTTGTGCCCAGCCCAGCTATGGGTTGATTTCTAGAGTTCTCTTCTGCCATCAGCCTTGTGGACCCCCTTCCACATTTGTGGACTATGCTGGCCCAAAGGGCCTCAGTTTTTGTGGGGCTCAGACTTCCTCTGAAACTCCAGATCCTGCTGCATGCATTTTCCCCCGTCAGCCTTGATCTTAGACCTCACCTTTCTCTGGGTGAAATCTGACCTTTTTGTGAGAAGGTGCAGAGCTTGTGTGACTCTGTGTATTCACGCTGGTTGAGACCAGGTGTTTGTGGGCTCACAGCTGGTCCCTGGGTGTTGTGGTTGTAAGGTGTCTGCAAGGTATCAGATTCTTCCCTGTTGAAGGTAAGGCATGGCTTCTGATCACAGCCACTCTCTCCTTCAAGATTGGATGGTCTCTGCAGCAGAGCCGGTCACTCTGGGATAATTGCAGCAGCAGTGGAGGGTGCCTGGTCAGGGGATCCTGGCTCAGAAGTCCCCAAAAGTCCCTTGGAATATAGCTGTCCCTCACTCACAAATAGACACTCCCATATTTCCACACACTCTTCTTCCGTTCTCTCACTCACATACTATCTTGCAGCCTGCCTTCCTGTCAGCAGCCATCTTTGATCCTGTTAATCTTCACTTTCTTGGCTGCAAACTCCTGTTCATGTCCTATTGGGCTGTGATGAGAACAGACAAATGAACACCTTCAGTTGCTTCATAATACAGTAAGACTAAGCTATCATAGTTGAAGACTTCAGTATTGCATATGATTCATTTTACAATACATTGAAGTCATCCAAAACAATATGTGTTTGAATTCTGAAAATATAAACTTCAGTGATCATTTCTGTTAAAATGGATTGCTTTAGTTATTTTCAAAACTGATAATCTAAATAGTTTTCTTTAGAGAAACTTTACAACATATGTGGTAGTTTTCTAAGTATCCATTATGTTCATTTCAATCATGTTGTTTCTCATTTCAAAGAAACAGCATTTTAGTTGTGGAAGTTTCTGTTGTCATGTTCAGAAACTCAGATTCTGTCCTCCATTGTGCCATCTATTAATGATGCCATCGTTTTTGTTCCATTGCTCTTGATCTCTATCTAACATTTCTTTTTCATTCTTCCTTAAGATTTCTATCTCTCTGCTTACATTGTTTATCTTTGCTTCCATGTTGTCTGCTTTATCCATTAAAGCTGTTAGCACATTAATCATGGTTTCATTTTGGGTTTCCACATTCCTGATCTGATAATCCCAACACCCTTGCCATATCTAAACAATTCTGATGCTTCTTCAATCTTCTCAGTGTTCAGTGTTCTTTTTTTTTTTTTGTTCTTTTTTGTCTTTTAGTATACCTTGTAATTTTTTTGAATGTTTTTTTAAATGTATTTTATTGTTGATAGTATTACAAATCTCCCCTTTCCCCCTTCCCCATTGACCCCTTCCCACGCTTCCTCTAGGCCTTCACCCCAGTGTTGTCTGTGTCCATGAGTAATGCATGTATGCGTGTAAGTGCTTTTGTTAATCCCCCACCCCCTCATTCTCTCTGAAATACATCAGTCTGTTGTGCGATTCAGTGTCTCTGGATCTATTTTGTTCATCAGTTTATTTTGTTCATTAGATTCCACATATAAGTGAGATCATGTGATATTTGTCTTTCTCTGACTGACTTATTTTATTTAGTATAATTCATTCCAGGTCCCTCCATGCTGTCTCAAAGGGTAAGAGATCAGCATTCCATTGTGTAAATGTACCACATTTTTTTAATCCATTCATCTACTGATGGGCATTTGGGCTGTCATTTTTAATCAAAAGGTAGAGATGATTTCTGGATAAAAGGAGTGTAATGTTGAAGTGTGAGGGGAGAGCAGGTATTCTGTTGTTCTAGGATTAGGTCTCAGTGTTTTGGTGAGCCTGTGCCGTTGGACTGTGAACTTCACAGTGCTCCTCAGCTGACTTTCCTCCCATTAGGTGGGACAAGATAGCCAGAGAAGCTGAAGTTGGGTATTTCCCTCCCCTTACGCAGAAGGCTGAAGTTGGGTACCCTGTTTCCCCGAAAATAAGACAGTGTCTTATATTAATTTTTTCTCCGAAAGTTGTGCTAGGTCTTATTTTCAGGGAATGCCTTATCTTTCCATGCGCTAGGTCTTATTTTCGGAGGATGTCTTATTTTCGGGGAGACACGGTATTTTCCTTCCCTCAAGTAGATTAGGCTCCTATAAAATACCAGCAAGATTAGGCTCTGGCAAAGTTTTTCCTGAAGGCAGACCTTTTAAAGAACAAAATGCTCTGGCATATTTCAAAATGTTTTGAGTTGTTGTTTTTTAATTTTCAACTGTCCTAGGTTATATATATTATCTAAAACACATTGCTTAGACAATTTAATAAATGATCATTTACTTAATTTTTCTTACTCTTCTGTTTTTATGCAATTAACTCTGGATTTGTTTATATTTTGCTTTCTCTTCACTTTGATCACTATCAGTAGCAGCTGGCTCTATTTTCAAGTCCATTTAATCTAAGAATCTAATCAAGCTTTTATGCTTTGCTTCATGTGACATTGCTGCTGTTATTCTTTTCCAATCAATAAGGGAAGACTTCTGGGCTTTCCTGTGGTGTGCAGGTGGAGTGGACCCAACACTCCAGGAGCTCTTGGGAATTTAATTCCACATGTGTATGTTGTCTTCACAAGAGAGCTAATGAAAACTTCTGTCTCAGAATATTCAATTTACAAATATTTCATGGGTCTGCCATAAGAATTGTGCTTAAGCATTTTATGTGCTTTTTCATTTAATCCTAATAATATCTATTTGCTGTAAATATTATTAGCACCATTTTATAGATAAAACAACTAAACCTGAGAAAAGTTACATAACCTTCCCGAGCTTGAGGCTATGTAAAGGAATTGGTATTAAAACCAGAGTCATCTCAGTCCCAAAAATCAGCATTTTTAGCCATTCGGTGTACCTGTAACCATTTCTTGACTTTCAAAATTGTCATTGATACAGTGAGGCTGCAAAATAGCCTATAAGATTGTTCAAATGCAGTCTTAATGTAAATTATAATGTTGTTAGAATGACACATATGTATAAAAAATATGTGGTTATTTAAAAGTGTTGAAAACATTAATTCATCTTTGAAAATCAAAAATATTTCACATTAAGGATAGTTAATTATTAATTACTATTGTTTAGTCAGTGGCATAAGGATAGTTGGTGCATGTTTAGATTGTTTTGATATTTTTTAGCTTAGGGAATAAATATTCCTTTACTATGTTCCTTCTGGATTTATTTCTTTGTACCTCATTTGTAGTGACTATGTCTTTACACATATCTGTTAATGACTAGAAGTTAAGTTTAAAATATGGAGTAGTCCAATCCAGAAAATTCTCTTGTAGAAATAAGTGTTTTAGAAATGCTAGAGTGCTTGCCGTTCTGACACCATCTTCTAAGTAACCTGACCAAGAGGCTTTGTTGAGGGATATCTGTTATGGTTAATGCCACAATGCTCTGCTCCCTCAGCCATCTCTTAATTGGGAAAGAGGTGGAGACATGATCAAAATACATCCGGTTCATTGAGCTAACTGTAACCTCTCCTGTATGATTTCCATAAATGTCTAATCCAGTCAGATTCCTCTTTAGGAATTAAGGATTCCTAAATTAAGATCCAAGGAAAAGTAGCTACCAGAAACCTTTGCCATAAAGATACCCTGAAAGACACATGGAAAAGGATTAGAGCAGAGGGCCTATGAAAAAAAACACAAACCAACAAAGTTATGTGCACGCAAGAGTTTTAAGAGAGCAGAAAAACCTGCTGTTAGTCATCTTCTTGAGTTTGCCAGGTTTGAACTATAGCTGAATCTCCTGATCCAGTTCATAGATACTTTAAAAATGAATCCACATTTCTTGAGCTGCCAAATTGTAAAGGCAAATTATAAACCCCATCCTATCACATCATCGTCATCATCATCATCATCATCACCATCACCATCACCATCATCATCACAGTGATGCAGATTATAAACCTGATGATGATGACAATGAGTATAGCAGATTGTAAACCTCCCAATAATGAATGTGATAATGATAGAAAAAATAAAAAAAACAAAACAACAGAAGGTAGTGAAACACTGGTACTGCTTTGAGACACAACAGGAAATATGAAAAGCCATGGAAGGCAAAATTTTCTTAAGAACATAGGACATCAATAAGTGACCTCCCCTGCATGCAGGCAAGGATAGAAAACAGGGGAAATGAATATGCATAGTTTATTGGAGTCTATACATTTCTAAATATTTAATAATTTGATTCATGAGAAACTATGATCTGTGGCCATTCTCTCTAGACTATCTCAGCATATTCCTTCTTATGTCGATTCCTCTGCTAAATAAATAAATAAACCGCTGCCTTATTTTTTACTAATTGAAAGAGCATGTATTTGATAAAAATGAAGTTAATTCTATGGTGAGAGGAAAAAGTAAGAGAAGAGCAGATAGCAATGATTTAGAAAATCAGAGGTGAAGAATTTACCGATATCTATGAATATGTAATTACTTTCATATTCTCTGAGCAGCTGAAAGATGTGTATGCAGTTCATTTTTCCAATATCTCTGCTGTCCTTTAACGTATAGTCTTGAGGTTGTCTTATTAAAAGCGTATATTTTTTAAATGTATGGGTTTCCTTAAACCAATTACTCTTTATGTGCATAATATAGTCTTTTCTTTGTTCTCTCTCTCTCTCTCTCTCTCTTTTTTTTTTTTTTACATGGTTGCTTATAAAGGTTTAACTTCCATTCTCCTATGAAGAAGCTTCTAGGAGAAACTTCCAGTTGTGGTTGTTGTTTTATATGAACTCCCATATTATATAATCTAAACTAAGATTTTGGCTTATCAGAAAGTCCTAATTGTTTTAATAAGAGTCATTCAAAATATTTATAAGAGTCTACATTGAAACCCAAGGCAAGTATCTACAAATGCTAAATTACCTTGTGAAACTGTAAGAGCTTATTAGTAAAACACTTAACTAGAGAAGTATCACAAATCAAATATTTTTATAAATTGTTTGTATTTTAATTGATTGACTCACATACCACATGACCAATCACTACTTCTTGTTCATTCTGCTTCCTAAAGCTTTTCAAATCAATTTCTATCACTACTGCATCAGTTTGGTTCCTCATCGTTTCTTCTGCAAATTACCATGATTTTTAAAAATTATCCACAGATATTTAACAAAAGTCATTGGAATAGCTAAATAGATGTACAAATGACAAATAAGAGACCATAGTTTGTGATTCTCATTGGAGATGGAATAACTTGGTACTAACTTTGGACAGAATCAGCTGTGAAAAAAAAGACTTAATGGTTGTTGAGATTGAACTGTGTTCTTATTTAGCATTGGTCTTTAAGTACAGGTAGAAAAGTTTATCCATTTACTCTCTGTATTGCATTTTAGACAATCTAGTTCATTTTCTCTTTATATCAATTTTCTCACCAAAGTTCAAGTTGAAAGGTGCTTGAGAAAGGTATTTACTTAGGAAATAAAAAGGCTATAAAAGAGTTTATTAAGCTATTTAACCAACACCAATCAAGACATAGTACACTTTCAAAGAATTAATGACCAGTTGAGAATTATTGATGATCTAAATCACATCTGGGAAATATTAACCCCAGATAGTTATTAATACTGCACTATGTTATTAAGATGAGAATAAAAACATAGAACATATGGATTTTTAATGGTTGATAGATGGACTGCAAATTTTAGAGAATTTATGCTAACCACTCAAGCTTGCAAAAAGCATAGGTCAACATTAAATGTTAAATAGGTTTTTGTAATCTGTATTCTATGCAATTAGTATTTTGAACTAATGTACCGTAGTAAGCAAAATAGGTTCTTAAAATGTTTTAACTGCTTTATTTTATCAAACCTGTTGTGCTCATAAATGTAATGCTTGATTTAGTCTTCATCTTTCCAATAATTAGTTGCAATGTATACCAAAATATTTTTATGGAATTTCAAAAGTTTTGCAAATAAAACCATGAAACTGGGATGTTCCTGCATTCTGCATACCACATTTAGAGAGGTAAAATTAAATATGTATTGTTGAAATAGATAACTTCATTGAATAATGTTATTCATTTAATCAAATTATATGCTTATCTTAAATGCAGTGCTTTCTGATGCACATAAGGGATTTCTGCATGGTTTTTTTGAGAGTTGCTTTAAGAAATAACCACATTATAAATCTTACAGTTAAAGAAATTGATACAGCAAATGTTACAGTTATTTGTAGTCTTCCTAATCATAAATAATGTATTAATTATTTGGATGATTGTAAGTCTGGTTTGCCTATAATAGAACTGTTTTATTTCTCTTCTTCTAGAATAATTATTAATTTTAAAACTGTCCTTGTGTGTAGGATAAATTTCATAGTTACTCTGATATTTTGGGTAATATTAATTGCATTACAAATAAACCTTAAATGTTTAATAGTTCAAACACAAAATAATGTTATTCCCATTCTTGTAATAGTCTAAAGTGAGTATTCCCATCAGCTGGAGTTCCTCCTCCTCCTCTCCATGGAGAAGATAATCCTTTTAAAAAATTCAGAAGTCGGAGTCCTAGCCAGGTAGCTTAGTTGGTTAGAGCATTGTCCTGATAGGCCAAGGTTTCAAGATCGATCCCTAGTCAGGGTCAGGACACATGCAAGAATCAACCTGAGAATGCATAAATAAGTGCAAAAACAAATCTATCTCTCTCAAATATAAATAAATAAAAGTTCAGAAATGGGACACAGTACTTCACATATTTCATTGTTTACAACCCAGTAACATTACTGCACTTAACTAAAAGGGAGGCAGAAAATGTAAGTTAGCCTGAGAAGAAGAGGAAAGGATTTAAGTGCAATGAACTAAACTACTAGTTGTCACTTAATATTCATTTTCCTGTTTTCTGCCATTACTGGAACCTTGATTTGAGGCAGCACTTTGTCCAACTGAAAATTCTGACAGTTTCTAATGTATTTTTGCAGGTAGTTCTGACAAAACACTATGTTAAAGCAGGTGTTTTGTGTTATTTCCAGGAGTGCTGCTTAAAATGACCTCTTTCAACTAGAGATCAAACCTTTTGACTAATATACTATACTTTTGCTATCTAGAATAGAGATGTGTTGCTTAGATCTTAAGCAGCCTTCTTGAACTTTAAGGTGTATTTGAGGTTGAGTTCACATGCTAGGAAGGCAGAGTTACCTACTGTTTAGTCATTAAGATTATATATATATTATAGACTTTCATAATATTGGAATATCATACAATATAATAAGTGAAGTAAAGAACAACATTTCTAATCTTCATTTAAAAAAAATGTTTATACTTAGAACAAACAAACAAACATGAAAGGAAATAAAACTACTTATTAAGAATGTTTTTCTCTAGGTCATGAGATAATAGGTAGTTTGGTTTTCTGTTCATATTTCTATTTTTTCAAAATTCTCTGTAAATATTTATTTATTTTATTATTATATCACTAGAGGCCTGGTGCACGAAATTTGTACATGCGGGTCATCCCCTCAGCCCAGACTGCACCCTCTCCAATCTGGGATCCCTCAGAGGATGTCCAACTGCTGATTTAGGCCTGATCCCAGGGATCGGACTAAACTGGCAGTCAAACATCCCTCTCACAGTCCTGGACTGCTGGCTCCTAATCGCTCTCATTGGAATGGAATAACTTGGTATTAACTTTGGGCAGAATCAGTTGTGAAAAAAGGACTCTCACAATCCTGGACTGCTGGCTCCTAATTGCTCACCTGCTTGCTGACCTGGTCATCCCTAAGTTCTCCCCACTGCCAGCCAAGTGGCCCCCAACTGTCCCCTCCCTGCCAGCCTGCTCACCCCCAACTCCTCCCCCCCCCCCATTCTGCCAGACTGGTCACCCCTTACTTCTCCCCCTGCCGGCCTGGATGTCCCCAAATCTCCCCCTGCAAGCCTAATCACTTCTACCTACCCCGCCTGCGGGCCTGGTCACCCCTAACTTCCCCCACCTGCCAGCCTGGTTGCCCCCAACTGCCTCCTTCTGTCTGTTCACCCCTCATGGCCCTCCTGCCAGCCTGGTCAACCCACACAGCCTGCTTGTTCAATTGTTTAGTCATCCCTCACTAAGCCCCTGCCAGCCTGGTCACACCATGTTGCCTTCTTGCTTAGTCGTTTGGTCGTCCCTCACTAAACCCCCTGGACTGCTGGCGACCTGGCTGGCAGCCATCTTGTGAGGGCATGATGGCCGATTTGCATATTACCTCTTTATTATATAGGATTCCAATAATGGTTTCTGTTTTACAAAATATTTTATTATGGTTTCCAATTTTTTAAAAAATATTTTACATCTCTAAGCACCCAATTATAATCACTTAATGAAGAGTAGGAATAACATTTGAATGGCAGAAAATATGTAAATAAACATTCACAGATATTTCCTGCCCTGTTTCCAGTATTTAATATTAATTTCTAGCTCAGAGTACATAGTCAACAAATATTAAGTGAACAATTGAATAACTGATTAAACTGATTCATTAATTTTAAATAAATATTAATATTATAGGAAAATATACTTCACAAATTTTACTTATACAGTATAACACTTAATATGTCATTAGCATTGTGTTTAATTTAATTCTGAAATATTTATTTTCTAGCCTGAGGTCTTATAGTATTATGTTTTTATTATTTTATTGAAAATCTAAAAAAAGCAGATAAAACTTTTCTTATATCAAAACTATGAATATTGCACTTATAGTGTACTATTTATATTTCCTTATTTAATTAAAGTTTTATTTCCAGCACTTTGCCTTTGTAAAAGAAATAGGGATAAAAAACAAGGAACATAATCCTGAATATAGAGTCAATATACAAAAATCAATTTTATTTCCATATGATATTAACAAATAAAATATTTTACAGTTATTGTTTAATTTGTTGATTTAGAGAAATGGGGGGGGGGGTGGAGAGATTGATTAGTTTTTCCACTTAGTTATTGGTTCATTTTTGTATGTGACCTGTCCTGAGATTAAACCCGAAACCTTGGCCTATCAGGATGACTCTAACTGAACTGCTCAGGAAGCCTTAAATGTATTTTTTGACTTCAAAAAAACCAAATACTTAGAAATCAAATAAAACTAAGAAAAGATGTACAGGACCACTATATTTTAGAAATTACAAGTAGTCTTTAGAAAGAAATATTTATAGAAATAGAAAGTATACATGTTCATGGGTTGGACAAATCACTGTTGTATAGTAATTAATTTTCTCAAAATACCTTATAGGTTCAATAAATTTATACAGACAAACACCTCATTTAGTGTTTCTTTGTCTCTTCTCCTTTTAAATAAAAAGTGTGCTGAAAGTAAAGTGAGCCCAGGATCATTTAGTACGTTCACAATAGTGTGCAATCACCACATCAGTCTAGTTTCAAAACATTTCCTTCACCCCACACCCATTAAGTAGTTCCTCCTCTTTCCCTCTTTCCACCAGCCCCTGGCAATGAGATATCTGCTTTCTGTCTTTATGGATTTGCCTGTTCTGGATATTTCACATAAATGAAGTCATACAATGTGTGACCTTTTGTGTCTGGTTTCTTCCATTTAGCATGTTGTTGAGTTTTACCTATTTTCCCTTATGTTGTAACAAATACTAGTACTTTATTTCTTTTTATGGGTGGATTATATACCATTGTATTTATATAGCATTCAGGCAATAATGGACATTCAGACTCTTCACATTTAGTTATTGTTAATAGTGCTACTATTGCATAGGCATGTATTTTGTTAAGTACTTGTTTTCTATTTTTTGGGATATAAACTTAATAATAGACTTGATAGGTCATGTGGTAATTCTATGTCCTACTTTGTGTAGAACTGCTAAACTTTTCTTTTCCATAGCTGAAGCGATATATGTTCTATCAATCACCAGCATTGTATGAAGGTTCTGACTCCTCCACATCCTCACCAACACTTCTTATTCTCCGTCTTTCTTTTGTATGTTTATGTGGATATTGATAAGCTAATTCTGAAATTTTGTGCAAATAGAAAGAATACAGAGAAAAGTGAAGAACAATATATTAAGGCATTGTACCACAAAATTATTTGCAACACATAGTAATTAACACAGTATGATATGGCACAAAGGTAGACAAAGTGACTAAAAGGACAGACTAAAGTATTTAACAATAGACCCACCATGTATTAGATCACCTGATTTACAACAAGGTGACATTGCAGTAATATGGATAAAGTATTGTTTTCAATAAATGGTTTTAGGGTCAATTGGAGATGGGGAAAAATTTTACCTTCATCCTTTGAATGAGCCACTCGTTCTATGTGGTTCTAGAGACTCTTGGGAGGGGCTTCAGTGGAGGCATCGGTCAGCTGCCACCTGTGTCCTGCCCAGGGCTACCTGGTAGGAGCTACAAAGTGATCTGCAGTTGGTTACTGTCTGTGCTTGGCTTAGAGGCACCTGAAATAGGCCGAGCTGCAAACTGAGGCTGGTTGCTGCTAGTGCCACCTGGAGGTCACTTAGCAAGAGTTACAAGAAGGTACGCAGGGGCTGCCAGATGCTACTTGTTTTGGGTTTGTGGACCTTTCACATATTTTAGGGAAGTCTGCACTCTGGCTGAAGCCAGTCACTTGTGAGTAACAGTTGCTGAAAGAGGTTCTAGCCTGTGCGTAAGTTGAGTTGAGGGGGTTCTCAGGGAATCACCAGCTCAAAGCAAGAGGGTTGTCAGCAAGTGAATCTGTGTGAGGGCCCTTTGAGCGGATCGCCTGGGATTTCCGCAGTCTCCCCCTTACTGGACTGAATCCTGGCTGATTTTCACAATCAGATGCTGTGGGGACTTCTTTTCCTGGCACTGGTGCCCGGGCTAGGGAGCCTGGTGTGGGGCTGGGACCCTGTGGTCCTCAGGGACAACTGCTGCAGCCCAGATACCCCTTCAGAGTCTTACCCACCACGTGTGGGTGTGGAGCCAGCCCACTTCACTAGCTCCCCTCCTGCTAGTCTCTGTGTGGCTTATAGGGGTTCTGTTATAGGGGTTCTGTTCAGCTAGTCATTGGGTGAGTCTCAAGGATAGTGGTTCTATAATTTGTAATTTAGCTGTTGCTGTGGGAGGAAGGGAGCACTGCATTTACCTACTCTGCCATCTTGACCAGACGTTCCTAGCAAACTCCCTCAGAATTGACTTTTGATTTGAGGACTCATATTTTGTTTTGTTTTCCTCCTAAAGAAAAATTCACAACTATTATCTCCTTATGTATTGTTTTCTTCTATCATAAGATTACTATTAGGATGTTTCAGTCTTTTCTGTATATTTCTTAGTAGTTCTTTCATAATTTTAAGTTCTTTCCCTCCTTGTAAAGTAAATCAGGATAAATTATCAGGCTTTACACCTAGGAACAGAGAGGATTTTACTCACACATAAATGCATCTTTATGTATTCTCAGCCCTGGGGTGACTCTTCTGTCCAGAGACTCTCTGTTCAGAAATGCAGTCGGTATCCAGTGTCCTCTAATATGCTACTCTGTAGCCTATGCCTTCCATATAGAACTGTATTTGTCCCTGAACAGATGTTAAAAAATATAATCAGAAATTGTTATGTAGAGAGAACAGCAAAATAAAGGGGAAAGGTACTAATTAAAATTAGTGTCCTTTATGCAATAATTTTTCCAAATGGATTCCAAAATTCATAAATATTTTACTTTATTTTTTTAATTCATAAGTATTTTGTGAATGTGTTGGCTGACATTGTGAATTATATAATAGAAATATCCACAGCAAAATTAGGCATTTGGGTGCACATGATTTGGTAATTTCTCTTTTGGCTGATAGAAAGTGTAGTATGGGAGAATGAACTAGTCCTCATTGGTGAACTAGCTAATGCTGCCACTTAGTGTGAGGCAGTTATTGGGCAGTGTTTTATCCCTCAGTGCATTAAAATTTTAATCCTAAACACTTACAACTTCAAACCTAAAAATGAATAAAAAGGAAAAGTATTGATTTTCTAATGTTTTCCATTACTTGGGTTTTAAGAAATCAGTATTGTTGCAGTTATCTGTTTTGAAATAAATATTGCTAAAGAAGAAAACCATATATTGAAACTGATATTTAATTGAAATGTAACCCTTAATGAGGACAATGCTTAGACACAAAGTGTGGCCTTTACATGCTCTCATTTTATATTTATTATGCAAACTATTTTTAATATTAAAATAATCATCTCAGCCTACATATGTTTTAATATTTGTAATGTGATTTAAGTTTTGTTATTGGGAGTCATGCTAAAAATAAAATATAGATTTATATTGAAATGATGAAAACATAGCTCATAGAATAAATCTGCCATAACATGAACCATAGAAAGGGTTAGTTTAATAACCTCAGCAGTACCTTCTGGGCTTCATTTTCTCAGTCTCACCACCACTTAATCTCATTCAGGGAGTCACAGTAATCACTCAACACAGTGCAAAGTATCCTTCTATTCCAGTGTTTTCCTATTCATCAATTACTTACGTAATATGTGCAACCTATGAATTTTTATGTGTACATCCAAGAAATGTAATTTTCATACAATTTCAGTAACCAATTATGTCTTGTTGAAAGTACAACCTAATCAGGAATTATAAACACACACACACACACACACACACACACATCATGTAGGAGTTTTCTCCCAAGACTACAGTGACAAATTTTCACAAACTGATTAGCTTAAAACAACAGGAAATTATTCTCTTACAATTCTGGGGGCAAGAAGTTTGAAGTTAAGGTATTGGCAATGTCAGGCTCCTCTGAAGAGTCTTAAAAAGAACACATCTTTGCTTCTCCCAAGCTTCTGGTATTTGCCAGCAATCCTTGGAATCCTTGGGTTGTAGCTTCATCACTCTACTTTCTGCCTGTATCTTTACAGGACTATATTTTCTCAGTGTGTCTGCCTCTTCACATGGGCTTTCTTACAGGGACACCATTAATTGCATTTAGGGTCTGCCCTAATTCATCATGACTTCATCTTAACCTCCTTATAACTGCAAAGAACCTATTTCAAAATGAGGTCACATTTGCTGGCTCTAGATGAACATGAAATTAGTGTGGGAAACTATTCAACTTACTACATGTCAGCATATTAATTTTCATAGTGATATAAAAGATATACTCACAGTTTAAATTAGGGGGAGTTATAGTTAAATATATAGGTTGATTCAATATTAAGTCATTACTTCTGTTCAATGTCTGCATCTTCCTTCTAGGTTAACATCTGACTTTCTGAGTAAACTCATTCTCATCAAGGAGCTCTTGGAAAGCTAAGGAGAGTTAAGAACATAAGCATTAGTGAAAAAACAGTTGATGGTAGAGTAATTTCTTTGTGTCTTACGTCTTTAAGTATTTCATTATAAGCAGGTAATTTATCATAGAGGATGCTATCTTTAGTGAAATCAGAAAACATGTTGTTAAACATAATACAGAGAATAATGGAAATAAAGATATTTGGAAAATTTGTATATATTTTTCTTACTTCAGGAAATAATCTTAATTTACAATTGATATGGCCTCCAGCAGCCCTTAAATAAATCATGAAATGTTTCTGGAATGATAGAAGCATGTAATCATTTTTTATTAATTCTTGGGGTCTGATGGATGCCTCCCACTATTAGGCTTTGGTCTGTTCTGTACTGTGAATCTATGGCAGTAATAATAAATTATCACCCAAACTGGTTCCTTTTGAAAATGGAGTGAACACTGTTAATAATTATTCTGGTATAATAGATATAAACAGGCTTTTAATTCTGCTAGCTATTATCTACTGATCTTTTTATGCATAATTGGAATAATTGTGCCTCTCAACATAGCAAAATGTAATGATTGGACACGGCTTCCCTAAGTCATACTTAATATGTCACAGTTATTGTACTAAGAAGGAGAATGGTGCTAATTCAATGAGATGACTGTACAAATTGGTGTTATCTGTTTTGCATAATACCACAGAGGGGAAAAACTACATGTGTAAATTCAATATAAAGGCTACTGCCTGCTTAAAATTTCACAAGTAAAATATTCCTATACATGTGTCTTATTTTATCGCATGTAGTAGGTTTACCACAAATGAAATAAAACCCTGAATGTCATCAGGAAATATTCTAAAAGGAGAATTAATTGTTTTAAGAGAAAAATTTCCATTAATCTCAAAGATAGATTTTTTTTTTTGCAAAGGATCAGAATTTTTCTTTTTTGTTCTTCAATTTAAAATGGCTACAAATTTAGTTATGTAAGTTCATCTGTTGCGTCTCATTTATAATAGAGGATAAGTGGGAATATATATGTTTCAGAGATATGTTTTCAGTGTTCATAAGTAAGAGGCAAAAAATGATAAAAAAGCAAAAACAATCATAATAGAAGAAAAAAGAAGATAGTGAGCATAATGAACATAAAACTATAGGAAATGAAGGAAAGAGAGGGGCTTTTGAGGAATAGAGGATATGACTGTGATAATAACAAGCACGGGAAGAGAAGTTTGGTTTGGGAAATTCTTTTATTATGTAGAGAATGTTACTGAGTAAGATGCTTTACGTGGCGTGTTTTTACCACAGGAATGGGCCCTGGCATGTGCCAGTACAGCTAAGCATCCTATTCATCTCTGTCAGTCCGGCCCTTCAAAGACTGATTTTCAAGAATTGCTCATTATGAGGAAGAGGACATGAGGAAACATTTGAAATAACAAGTGATTAATGGTATCATTACTGAGTCCTGTGCTGTTATGCAAAATCTATAATGTTTGTGTAAACCAAATGGAAAAACGTGAATATCCATGGATTACCATACATTGCCACATTCTTAAAAAAAAAAAAAATATATATATATATATATATATATATATATATATATATATATATATATATATATATATATTGAATTTTACAGAGAGGAAGGGAAGGTATAGAGAGCTGAAAACATTGATGAGAGAGAAACATCAGTCATCCACCTCCTGTGCACCCCCTACTGGGGATGTGCCTGCAACCAAGGTACATGCCCTTGACTGGAATCGAACCTGGAACCTTTCAGTCTGCAGACTGATGCTCTATCCACTGAGCCAAACCGGTGAGGGCAGATTACCACATTCTTAATCTTTAATATAACAGGCCATAGGTTAAAGATAAACTTGACTGCTTGGCTAAATAGGGAGTGGTTAGCCATGAGTATTGACTATAACCTCACATTTGGCTGGAAATAGAAAGGAACTAATACAATCTCTGTTGCATCAATTGTAACATTTGAGGCCTAGAGGCCCCATGTTAGGAGAAACTAAAACTCATGGAGAATGAAGCCTTCTGTAAGACAAGACAGTTTTTGTTAGTACACGAGACTCCCATTGGCCAGCAGAGTCTGAAGTTCTGCAGTGGGCACCTTAGGTTAACTTGTGTATATTCATGGGAGTTATAGCAGGCTTAAATATTTGAATATGCTGTCCTGGCAGGGTAGCTCAGTTGATTAGCGTGCTGCTCTGATATGCCAAGGTTATGGGTTTGATCTCTGGTCAGGGCACATACAAAAAGCAGCTAATGAATGCATAAATAAATGGAACAATAAATCAATGTTTCTCCCTCTCTTTTCCCCTTTCTCTTTCATTCTTAAAATTCATAATTTTTTTAATTGAAAAATACATGTGTGTATGCTAAGAAGGAAACAGTACCTATATTGGCTATCAATGAAGAAAAAATAGTGGATATATATGAACAAGCTTGTGAGGACAGCCATAATGCATATATGGTTAAATAAATAAATTAATTAATTAAATAAGTAAAAATGAACAATAAAAAAAAACCTATTTCATTAACAGCATATGCAACATAACCTCATTTTTTTTAACCTTAACAAAACATACGAAAATTATTGGCACTGTATATGTAGGCACAATATAATACAATAATAGAAAAAAAATTAGCTGTTCGACTGCCAATTGATTATATTGTGATAATCCAATTACCTTCTGGATTCAGGATTGGATTGAGAGAACTTTGGGAATAGATGACCTTTAATTTTTTACTTTATATCCTTTTATTCAAAAAAAGAGTAAAATTATTATATAAATGATATTCAGAATCAGTTTTACCTTTAAAATTTTAAGAAAAATGCTTAGACTTCAAAAAAGGGATGGAATTATTAAAATGTTGGATGTCATAGCAGAATTCAAATAAAACTAAATGCTTTATAACTTAAATTTCCACCAAAGGAGTGGCAACCTTCCTGTGTTGCTAAGTGGTTTAGAATGGTGTCTTGCTCCTTATGGGAAAAAAGGTAGAGGGGCATATGTTTCAAAATTCCAGTTGCCAAGAATAGCAAGGAAGATATAGATTTCAATTTATAGTTGAGAGTCTACAAATATAATTAGGACTTTTATGAGTTTTTGAGTGACCACAGATCATCTTCCAACAAGTCTTAGAAATAGTTGTATCAAACTATTTGTACCTAATCATTTGTGTTAATCATTCATTAATGTATCATTTCTGCCACACATCTTTAATATGCAAGTTACATAGTACCAAAAGAAAAGTTGGACATTGTATTGAAAAGTATTTTTTTAATCTATTGTGTTTACAAGTAAATTACAGGGACATAAAGACATCACTGCAGAGAGTGAAATGATTATGCCAGTGTTACAATAGTTATTGCTAATTTAATACATTAGAGTATTATAGTGCCAATAAGAAAGATGATGAAAAAATGGAAAAAGACCAGGGTTAGGGCTTGGGCAGTGGAGACTTCTTGACATTATTTAGCTTTTGTGGGATTGCTGTATTGGGAAGGATGGTCACATTTGCTGTTTAACTGAGCAGATATTCAGCAGAAAGTTATTTTTAAACCAGTGGTTCAGTTTTGTCTACTAGGAAAACAAATACTCCTTAGAAGTCCAAACAGAGGAATTAAAATATGAATTGTTTACAATGTGTTAGAATGAATGGAGGACCAAAAGGGGGAAATAAATATACACAAAGGCCTGCAGGAATTTACTGCTGGAAGGAACAAAAGGAGAGTGATTATCCAGATCCCTGTGAAGGAGGCTGCTGAGGCCCCTTCTGCTGTTGAAACTAAGGACTTTCCATTTTTGAGCCAGCCAAGAGTCACACACCAACTGATGCTGCAGGAATCCGGGAGCCCACTGTCTGGCTGGAGCTCTTGGACTAACCTGTAACATTGGCGGAGTCTGGTCTTTGCTGCTGCTGCTTTGCCTAGAGCCAGAGAAACAGTGAGGCTCTGCTGCTAAGACTGCTGAACTACCTCTGTCTCTGCTGCCAGAGCCACAAGCAGGACAGGCGAGCAAAAAGACCTTTTCTCCTCCAGCTTTTAATCTCCCTCTAGGTGTCTCATTGACAGGACCTGACGGGAAGTCAGGCAGCAGTGGATTCTGGGAAATTGCTGCTACATGTGCTAATTGTATTCTCTCAATCAACAAGTAGAGGTTGAGCGTCTGTTACGTGCTATATATATTTTAAGTGCTGGGGACTCAAAAGTGAACAAAGAGATACAGCTTCTGCCTCTGTGGTGCTTACTTATTTTAGCAGAGAGAAAAAATTATATATATATAAGTTACTATAATGTAAAGTGGTAATAGCACTAAGAAAAAATAATGGTCGAACAGTGGCAGACTGATGGTGAAATAGCACAGGAATTGGGGGGAGACATCTCTGATAAATGTCATATTTGAACAAAATTATAAAATAACAGAAGAGATGGTGAATTGTGTGGGTATCAGAGGGCAGAGTGTTCTTGGGAGAAGTATCATCTAGTGCAAAGCCTTAAAGCTTGAGTGATTGATAAATATGAGGGAAAATGTGGGACCAGCATGGCTAAGTGCAAAGGGAACAAGAGCAGTAGGAATTGAGGATGAAGAGATTTCATCTCCCTTTCTCTTGCTTAATAGCAATAAACTCATTTGACTCAAATATTCCATAGAACCCTCTTTGAGATACTCTGTTCAAAAAGTACAGCAGAAATTTATAGATATTGGTCAGTCTTCCAGCACCGACAATACTTCTAAATTTGATGGACAGGATGATGTACATGTATGTCCTGTTAGATAAAATTAGCTCTCAAAAAAACAAAAACTATAATATTTTACTTGTCAAATTAAAATTGTAAACAGATAATAACACTGACACAAGAACATTAAAACTAGTGTTCTTGTCATGATGAGAGTAGCAGTGTACACACTGAGAAGCAAGTACATAACGCACACTATAAAATCAACACCATGCCTTCCTGGTATTACTGCTGGTGAGACTCTTGCCTAGGGAAGCAGAAGCCATGCTGCATGTGCTCAATGACGTGAACTGCCTGATTCTTTAAACATTTCTTTTTATTTATTTATATTTTTTATTAAGTTATTATTTTTGTACATATACCAATGCCCCCCCTCCTCCCGTACATACCCTCCCTCCCCAGAGTTTTGTGTCCATTGGTTGTACTTATGTGCATGTATGCAAGTCCTTCAGTTGATCTCTTATCTCCCCCAGATCTCCCCCGCCTCCCCGCTGTAATTTGACAGTCTGCTTGTTGCTTTAAACATTTCTAAGAGAACAAAGAAAAATGGATTACAATGCGAGGTACATCAATTGCAAATATTTATGGCACTTCAAATAGAAGTTCACTAAATCATAGATATTTTATGTTGACTTAGGTTTATTAAGAACACCAGAGTCTTAAGAACTCCCCTGTTCTGTGAATAATTTTGTAGGAACATTTTATTTTATTTATAAAATTATTTGTAAATTATTTTAAATAGGATATAGAATCTTCTTTCCGTGTTTGACTTTTTTTGGTTGTAATTTTAATGTTCAGAATTGTTTGAGCATTCTGTAAGTCCATCCATGATACTTGACTTAATCATCTAGCATCCCAAATTTATCTAATAAAATGTGGAAACTCAGATTAAAATAAAATCATATGGAATATTATATCTTTCCACAAGAAATGAACACAAAATCAGAAGTTATGAATGTTATTTAAACAATACTAAGTACTTCACAATTTCATGGCACTGGATTCTAAAATGGTAAATGTACCTGAATTGAAATATCTCATGTGTTTTGTCACTTGTAAGAAAACTTGTAGTTTGTAGCATGTGGGAAAGAAGACTATTATTTATTCTTAATCTGATTTTCTGACTATTATAGGAATTACCAAGAGTAACAATCTCTACAGATGTCAGAGAATATAAATTTGTTTTAATTACTATCTATGGATCAATTCAATGTAATAACTTTCAGACAATAAGAGCAATGAATTTTTCCTATAATACCTACACATTGCAGAATTTTGGATTTTAAGATATTTTTTTTAATGGGAATACGTTTATTAGTGCATATCTAATATATGCAGGAATGTGTATGGTGCATGCATACATGTGTTCACACACATATTCAAAACTCAAAATTACATCTATAAAATCTGGATATGACAGGTCTGCTGAGTATAAAATATATTGAAAAATCATTGAGAAATTCAGTGAATTACCAATTTTTTTTTCTTTTTCCTTTTTATAAACACCGAATTAATCCAGATTTCGTTTACTGAGTAATTGTTAAGCAGAGCTGCATTAGACATGGCAGGCAGATAGCTTCCATTCCCCTACCTTCTCTCTCTCTCCCTTTTTGTTTTTACTTGTATTTCTGCAGATCCTGCAGTCTCAGATTTCCACTGTGTTTTGACACCAACACTGTATGTGAAGTGGGTCAAGTGTCAGCCATTTTGGTAAGTTTCAGCTAAGCCCAGGCTTTTGTCTCCCCTGGTTCTCAGTTCCTTTACTCTTGGAACTCTCTTCCTCATGCTCTAACATCTGTGCCACGATGCGTCCGGGCCTTCTGATCTCACTTACATATCCACTGAGCATATTGAACACTCAGACAATGAAGGAACTCGTAGCTATTCTAGTCCTACCATGTATCCTTTATCTCTTTCTTTAAGATATATGTGTATCTCTGCGCCTTTGTCTACAGTTTCTAGTTACATCATCTGATCTTTGTCTTAATTTTCTATGTTGCTTTTTGTGGTCCTCAGAATACATTGCAGCAGAAAAATCCTACAGTTAATTATCTTAGGACAATCATTGAATTTGGAGGCAAAGGGTTTTCAGGAAACCTTTTTTTTATACAAAGTTTAGAGTATGGAAAGGTGGTGCAAAATTTGGGTCACAGGAAGAAGGAGGAGAAACCAGGACTGGAGATGAATGGAGATCTAAGAAAGGACACCAGGTTCTGCAGGGGTAAGATTATTAGGTCGAGGTTTGAAAGATACTGAGGTTCTAATCTAGATGAATGATCCCTGCAATCTTGGTGGAAGTGGTAGGTAGTGAAGGAGAGAGGAATTGGTTACTAATGAAATTGAGCTATTAATGGGTAAAAGTAATCCCCTGTTTGGATTTATAAAAGATGATTTTATGCCACTTGCCCACATTTTGATGAAATATAGAAGGTGGTAATAATTAAAATATATCATATATAAAATAACATACTTGTCTTTGATTTCTATTATATACTAGAGGCCCAGTGCATGAAATTCATGCATGGGGTGGGAGGAGTGTCCCTCAGCCCAGCCTTCACCCTCTCCAATCTGAGACCCCTCAAGTGATGTCTGACTGCCCGTTTAGGCCCAATCCTAAAGGGCAATTGGATATCCCTCTCACAATCCAGGACTGCTGGCTCCCAAATACTTGCCTGCTTGCCTTCCTAATTGCCCCTAACTACTTCTGCCTGCCAACCTGATTACCCCCTAACCACTCCACTGGCAGCGTGATAGCCCCTAACTGCCCTCCCCTGCAGGCCTGATTACCCCTAACTGCCCTCCCCTGAAGGCTTTGTCACTCCTAACTGCCCTCCCCTGAAGGCCTGGTCACCCTTAGGTGCCTTCCCCTGCCAGCTTGATCACCCCCAACTGCCCTCCCTTGCAAACCTGGTCCCTCCCAACTGCCCTCCCCTTCTGGCCATCTTATGGAAACCATCTTGTGTCCACATGCGGGAGCCATCTTTAACCACATGGGGGCAGCCATGTTGTTTGTTGGAGTGATGGTCAATTTGCATATTACTCTTTTATTAGATAGGATAGAAGCCTGGTGCATGGGTGGGGGCCAGCTGGTTTGCACTGAAGGGTGTCCTGAATCAGGGTGAGGGTTCTCTTGGAGTGTGGTTTGCAGCCTGGCCACGCCCTTGTCTACCCAAGCTGAGGCCCTGGTATCTGGCATTTATTTATCAAAGTTTCTATAATTGAAACTTTGTAGCCTTTAGCAGAGGCCAGGGCAGGCCAGGGCTGGTGTGAAGCTTGGTTTCCTCCATCGTCGGGGCAACCCAGGCCTCTGGCTGGCTCCAGCTCTATGGCTGCCACCATATTTGTTGGGTTAATTTGCATACTCGCTCCTGATTGACCTGTGGGCGTGGCTTGTGGGCATAGCAGAGTTAGGTCAATTTTTATGCTTCTTTTTCATTAGATAGGATTACTAGTGGCCCGGTGCATGAAATTCATGCACAGAGGGGGGTTCCCTCAGCCCACCCTTCACCTTCTCCAATCGGACGTCCCTCTTGTAATCTGGGACCACTGGCGCCTACCTGCTCACCTGGGTGCCTGCCTGATCGCCCCTAAGTGCCTCTGCTCTCCTGATCACCCTTAATTGCCCTCCTCTGCTGGCCTGATTTCACCCCCAGCTACCCTCCCCTTCTGGCCTTGTTGCCCCCAACTGTCCTCCCATGACAGCCTGATCTTACCACAAACTGCCTTCCCCTGTAGGCCAATTTGGTTCTGATTGGTCAGTTTCTGTGCCAGTCAGTGTCAAAAGCTCCACCTCCTAGGCAGCCATCTGCTCCTCACAGTTCTCCCAGATTTGGTTCTGATTGGTTGGTTTCTGTGCCAGTCAGCATCTCTGAGCCTGTCTCTGGGCCTGATCATAGAGGTGGGGCTGATCAGCAGTCTCCGTGGAGGCCTGGGGAGAAACAGGGGAGCGGCTGCTGTCAAAGCCCAGAGAGAAAGAGACAGGCAATGGCTGATCAACAGCTGCCATGGAGGACGCGAATAAGACCCTACTTCTCTCTTCAGGCCTCTCTCTGGGCCTGATCCACACCTCCTCACCAGTCATTGCTGGGTCACTGCACCCACACCAGCGGCATTCAGTGCTGGGTCAGCATGGCTACCCAGCACTGACTATAGGACTGACTTCTGGTGTTTGGTTGAACCTTTCGTTGGTCATTATGGACCCTGGATTTTTATATATTAGGATTCATTAAAATGGGGTTAGCACTTCCTGGATAACTACTATAGATACCTTGAATGCAAATATTTTAAGATTTACCACATAAATATTTTACCATATTTCCTTATTAATATTTATCATGCACCTGCTATGTTCAAGGGATTGCTGTAAGTGTTACTTATAATATAACCTATTTAAAAATATTTGCTTTTATTTATGTTGACTTTTTTCAGTTATTTGTTCATTGTGATGATGGAAAAGTTACAAATAAGACATTAGCTTCTGGTGTCTTACAGCTATTTCTAGAACTTTTTTATTGTTGATTAACAAGGGAAAATCATTTTGATATTTATTTTCTGTTGTTTTATAAATACCTTATTTTCTCATGTTTTTTTGCATTGATATTCACCTTTTGTTTGCATCCATGCTCTTAATTTTAGTGTGTTTAATATTCAGCAAAGATGACAGGTTCTAGAGAAGATACAGGGATAGTTCCTGTTTCTGGCTCTCTGGAGTTAAAGATTATTTATTATTGATTCTAAGATATCCAGTAGTCCCGCTCTAATATTTATGTATTTAGTGTAATTTAAGAAAATAATTTACAATATATCTTGAGATAAACAACCTTGGGGAAAAGTAAAAATTCAGTACTATTTAAACAAATAGGTTAGGTTCTTTTTTTGTTCTCTTCTGAGTTCCTATTACATATTTACCTATAATTCCATTCAAAAAACCATTTTAGACTTATATATTTAATTGATTAATAGTTCTATCAAATACAGGAATACAACTGGCAACCACAGATTTTTGAAAAATGTTTAAGCTACTTTATTAGATAATTGCCATATCCTATCACCAAAGATAGGGTATGGCAAGATGAAATACTGATTTGCATAGCTTTTTTTTTTTTTTATAAGATTGAATTTTATATTGCATATTTCTCATATTTTTGTACTTGCGTAGCTTACTATTTTTATCTGAGGTCAGTTAGTAGGGTAAAATTATATGTCTTCACTTTTTCTATTCAGATTTTATCCAGTTTATTTTATATCCTGAGATAATACCTATTGCTTGCAGAGCAAGTCAATGAAGTGCAATGGAATTTAAGGACAATTGAATGGGGGTGTTGGGTTGGTTATGAAAGAATTGTTATAAAGCAAAAGAAGTGTTGAGTTCTTTTGAAAATTTTACAAAGAAGAAAGTTGTTTTATTGTGTTATTATTGCACTGTTGATAATTTTGAAAGCGAAAGCTGTTTGTGTCTATTTGAAGGCACTGTGAAGTAAAGGGATCATCTCATCTGGTTGTAAGGGCATGGCTTTGTTGATGTTAATCACTATGAGCCAGAAATAAAGTTTCTGAGATTTGTAAAGTAATTGAAGCAGCAGAGAATGATAAAGAACAGGAGCCAAAGGTTCCTTTTGCTTTATATTGATTCAGTCAGTAGCAATAGATACAGAGCTATAGACAGACTTTTGATGGCACTCATGATAATTTTATGTTTGTTTAACTGGTTGTTTTGTTCTGTCCTTGTATTTAAAAAATACAGCTATGTCTTAAAAAAAAATCCTAGAGATTTTTTTAAAAACAGAGCTAAGCAGCATATTAACTTCACAAAGAATTACTTTTGAAATTAATATAATTTGTGTAGGTGAGGATTGATTATTTGGACACACTTTGTAGATGATTAAGAAAAAAGACAATAATTTATTTTAATGTCTTCTACTCCACTAGATTAACAATCTTTGAATTCATATTTAATATTAACCACCAGTGAAATTTTTGGCTTAAAGAAAGTATAATATGAATTTTGTTTTACAAATATGTTTCAATACTTACTTGATTTTCATTCTTTTCTATCTCCCTCTCATTGGCATTTAAGAATGGCTAAATCCACATATGAGATATTCATCTGACTGTATAATGTATATACATTTGTAATAAAAGGAACTGATATATATTTGTGGTTTCATTTGCTAAATTTATTTATATTTTACTTTTTTTTCTAAAGGATATGAAGCAAGTAATCATAACATTGTTATTTCTGTATATATTAATTTATAACTTTGAAACTAAAGATGGAAAATTTTTAATATATTTGAAATATTACATCTTAAGAAGCTTTCAGAGTGTTTTTATGTTGAAGTTGCTCATATATACTTTTTTGTACAAATGAATAAATAAAGTTGAAAGACATGACAAATCTTATTGAAATGCATAACTCAACTGTTCTGTGATGTAAGTGAAATGTTGTGGCCTAAACCCTCAACTTTTTTAATGGGCAGCTCTGGATGGGAGTGATGAATGTTGATTCGGTTGCTGAATTTGTGCTTGACCTTAGACAAGGTCCTATGTGTCTCTGGGCATATATTTATTTATTCATACAATGTGGTAGCTTACCTAGATATAATCTAAGCTTCCCTTCTTCCATCTGGTATCTGTGAATAGCCTCTTTATGCTTGCACACTCCCATAAATAGGTAGCTTGTTAATCTCTGAGGAGGACCAGGCCATCTCTGGGTAATTCTAAATGCCAGTAAGGTTCCTCTGATAGTGAGCTAAGATTTGTCTTCCTAAGTTTTCCATTATTCATAAATGTGCTAAGTGTGCCCGCAAGATATTCATAGAAATTATTGATGAAAGTGATGTACTGGATTGGACAGGGTATTGTGTTATGGTTCCAAATTTTTTTTTGTTAAGCCATTTTTAAATCAGTGCCATGTGGACATAGCCATTCACCTAGTACTAATCAATCAGTTGTTCCTGTGTTGAACCACATTTCTCCTTTGTGCACAGAAGGACATCACTGTATATTGACAGGTGCCTTGCAAAGTTTGATCCATTTTGATGGCTGCATTTTCTAGGGAGAGGGGAAAGTAAGAAGGAAGGGGAAAGGGGGAGAGAGAGAAGGAAAGGCAGAAGGTTGAAAGGGAAGAAGGAAATAATTTATATAGGTACAAATTTCTCCCTGTGCTCAAACATTTCTACCAATTGTGTTGTATATCTCATGTTTAAAACAGTCCTTTGACAGTTGACTCTATTGCTTGACTTCCAGGTTCTTGTACTCATGTATTTTCCTTCAACTTTATTGGACTTTTCTCTATCAATAATGATGAGTGATCCCATTTAGTTGATGGCTTAAATAACATGAATTTAGCAGTGTTTGTTGTTTTGTTTTTGTTTACCTAATGTTTTCTCTGACCATGAGACTTTTGTATCTAACTTTCTACCTGACTTCACTACTTAGATTCCTAATTGTATCCTCAAAACTCTGTCCAACAAGGAATCATTGATTCCTCTCATCTACTAAAAACAAACCAAAACAAAACCCTATTTCCACATTTTCCTAGTCTTCATAAATTGGAGCCATAATCTACTTAATTGCTCAGGCAACAACCTTAAGAGTAAGCTTTTATTCTCCTCTACCATAATATTGCTTCCATTTGAACATTTACATCTTCACCACCACCATCTTAGTCCTGCCCTAGATACAGCCTGATAATTGTCTCTCTTATTTCTACTTCTTGCCTTGCTCTCTCCACAACAGCTATAGTGATCCTTTAAAATTACATTGCATCACTGTTTTGCTCAAAACTTCTAGTAGCCTCTTTTCACTCTTAGAGCAAAATTCAAAGTATTTATATATCCTGCAAGCTTCCACAGGCCCAGGCCCAGCCTGCCTCTCCAGCCACCATCTACCAATATCTCTGTTGTTCATTCTTCTCCAGATATAAATGTCTCCTTTCAAGTTCTTGAGCTTGCCTGTAAACTTGTTCTTTTCTCAGTCTAAGTGTTCCCTGGTAAAGGTTGCCTTCCTACAGCATTCAGCCCTTTGCTAAAATGTCACCCAAGCGGAGACCGGTTTGACTCAATGGATAGAGCGTTGGCTTGGGGACTGAAGGGTCCTGGGTTCAATTCCGGTCAAGGGCATGTACCTTGGTTGCAGGCGTATCCCCAATGTGGGGTGTGCAAGAGGCAACGGATCGGTGACTCTCTCTCATCGATGTTTCTAACTCTCTGTCTCTCTCCCTTCCTCTCTGTAAAAAATCAATAAAATATATTAAATAAATAAATAAATAAATAAATAAAATAAAATGTCACCCACGCAACCTAAAATAACCTGAATTTATCATTCTTTATCCTTTTACCCTCTATTCTTTTCCCCTAGCACTTATTTAATGTCTATTTCCCATAACAATGTAGGCATCTTGAAGTCCATCTTGTTTATATTCTATGCAGAATTCTTAGCCCTTAGCGGGAATATAATACTTATTGTTAATGGAAAACCCATTGTTTTTCTTTTAAATGATATCTCATTCACATTGCATGTATGATATTTTGTGCTTTGGAATGGCTTATTAATTGTCTTACTTTGATATATTTGCTTAAAACATAATAACAAGATTTTTAATCTTTTTTTTTGTCCTGAAAAATCAAGCTGTGTTTAGTGGGGTTGAGGGATAATGGCCATTATGTCAAAACAAATTCGTGCCTGGGTGGGGTCCTTCAGCCTGGCTGGCTATCATGGCCCATCAGGGCAGGCGGACTGGGAGGAGGGATGATGGGAGTTTGGCCAGCTGCTGGAGGTTAGCCAGCTGCTGGAGGTTGTCTGGGGAGGGAGGGCACACTGACCACCAGGGGGCAACTCTTGCGTTGAGCATCTTCCTCATGATGGTCAGTGCACATCATAGCTACCAGCTGGCAATCCGGTCATATGGTTGCTGATGTGTGTGTGTGTGTGTGTGTGTGTGTGTGTGTGTGTGTTTATATGATAACTTTATACACATTCAACACATATGATTAGAAATGCTATTTCTAAAATGTTTATATTATAATAAGTATGTATTGTAATTATAAAAGTTTAAATATCATTGTCTATTACCTTGATTATGGTGATGGTTCCATGGCTGTATGCATTTGTCCAAACTCATTATATAGAATACATTAAATATGTGCAATTTTTTGCATATCAATTACACCTCAGTAATGCTGTTAAAAAATAAAAATTTAAAATGAATATGTCAGGAATGAGTTAAATATTTTATTTAAGACTCATGTTTTGTGATTATAGATAAGAAAGTGCATAATGTTTCTGTTCATTCAAATGACATTTTTTTTTTATTCAAAGACACCAAAATCCCATCTTATTCCTTTTTCAAGTTAATCTCACTTTAATGAAAAAAATATGGTCATTTGTTTTAAATGTTGGGGGTTTTAATGTCTTAAGAACACATTTCAATAGAAAAATAATGTATATATGTAGTAAGATATGAAAAATCCACACCAACTTTAAGATTGCAGATATCTTTGAGCATACCCATGTAAAAGAGCAGAGGATATGACCTTTAGTGATTATTTGTAAAATATTACTTTTCGAAGTAAAAGATATGGAATTAATAAAATCAAGGTTTAAGTTTAACATTTATTCAAACTCAGTGCTGGGAAAACATTGTCCATTTTTTATATTATTACTTATAACTCTTGGTATGTTTTACATATTTTTAATGAAAAACTCAAAAATAGAATATAAGTAAATGATAGGGTGTCATTTAAAGGAATTATAACCTGGTAATAGTTGGCTCTATGTATAACTTGAATAAGTTTGCTGTTCAAGTTAGTACTTTTTATAAAACATTTTAAATTAATTTTATCTACTTATTTCAGCTTATAGATTTAAATGTCTTTTTCACATTTTTTAACATTATATCATCTAAAAGTCACTTGATTTTCTGCCTTCTATTAGCTGTCCTCTACTGAGTATCAGATGTCTCAATTTAGACACAAGAACTGGAATACAAGAACTCTAAAACAGAAAGAAGCCATCTTAAATAAATTGAAATAATTTTGGATAGAAATTGAGCACAGTAAATGAAATACACTTCAAAAAAATTATTTAAGATCCAAAAGTTTCTGTGTTTTTTGTTTTTGTTTTTTGTTTTTGTTTTGTTTTGGCTCATCCTTACTGTCAATAGTGTCCATCTTCTATCTCTTTTTAAGGTTTTTATTTTTGACCCCATTCAGTTAGTCACTGAATATCCTCCTATCTAATAAAAGGATAATATGCAAATTAACCATCATTCCATCACAAAGATGGTGGCGCCCAGTCCCCTCAGCTTGTCCAAGTCTCCCAGTCCTGGGGGGCTGTCGCTGAGAGCAGGCAGCATGATGGTCTGGCGGAATTCTTGCTTAGTCACCGCCACAATGATGAGGGCTTCTGAGCAGCGAGTGAGGAGCGGCCGGGACAGGATGCTTGCTTCAGCCCTGCGGTGACACCCGGCCACAGAGGGCCTCTTGGAGTCAGGGGTTCTGGCCCGCAGCCTTCTTGGCCAAGCACAGGTCCAGAGAGAACCCGCCTCCTTGCCCACACTCGCTTCTGCCTTCTGTGAAAGCCACATGGCTCCCATAGAAGCAGCATGGATCCCAGCAGCGAGCTGAGGTTCCCGGCCTACTGTGCACAATATCACGCAATGGGCTACTGGTACATAACTCTTTTATAATGCCATAAGTATAGTCTAAAATTAGTTTGTTCTAATAAATGACCCCATCGTGTCAGAGTGCATAAAATCACCAGTGAGCCTTCTGAGTAAGTCAGGAACCAATTACCAACCAATAGTAAAAATATCAGATTTGCCCTCCTAAAATGTGTAGCCTAGCTCGAGGTAGAGAAAAGTAAACAAGAAACTGAAATATTGCAAGGTAAGTGTGTTGATGCAAAAAATATTGATGACTATGAAATAATAGAGAAAAGAAATTACCCCGATCATAGTGAAACACGGGAATTGAACTGGAATTCATAGTTTTTCCTCTGGGCAGGAGGCAAAGGTGATTTCCCAGGTTCTTGTCCCAGGGGGATTTGAAGAATGAAGCCATGGGCAAAAGGTGGTATAGGAAAAGGTGGAAATTTGGGAAATAAGCACAGACTCCCCCTTTGGAGGGGGGGGAAGGGAGGAGCGTAACCCACTAAGTCCAATTTTTCTAAGGTTTTAAAAGCTGCAGTTCTTTGTGTCCTGATATCCCCTCTGATGGGTCACTGTAGCAGCTTCGGAGCTCAAACCCCACATGGGGTTCCTTCCCTTCTATTTCTCCATTTAGTTTTTCTATTCCCTGTGGCCTTCCTCTTTATTCTGTGAACGGGTGGCTTCCTCTTCCTTTATTCTGTAAAGGTATACCTTTTGGCAGCTCCCAGCCCCCTTGTTCTGTAAATGTATGTCTTCTGGCAGGTCCCAGCTTTACAGCCCTGCGATTCTCCCCATGGACCCCGTAATTCCTAAAATTCCCTAAACCTGCTTTTTTACCCCTAAAAACTCCTTTCAATAGTAGTTTAAAAAAGCTCATTGGAAACCTGGAAGTTGAGTAGGATGTAATCAGACAAAAAGTGTAAAGGCAAAAGTTTCTCAGATAATATCACAAATCCTTAAGAGAGAACAGAGTGACTTGACAGGAAACATTGGTTGACTAGACTAGCAGCATGGTTTTTGAGAGGGGAAAGCAGTCTAAGATAGACTGGAGCCATTTTGAAAGGCCTTCTATATTACACATTAAAAATATGTATTTTATTCTAAGGGGGTAACATAGTCCAATTCACATTTAAGGACGATTGCTGCGGCTACAGACCCTGCCCCCTGTTACTATGTATTGTTCAAGTCAACATTTTTATTAGGGAGAAATCCTTGACTTCCCAAACTTGCTTATATCTTCTTTGCATATGCTCTTTAAACACTTTGTACTTCACCTTCAGAGTACTAGTTATCCTATGCAATAAAGAGGTGATGCGCAAATTGACCATCACTCCAACACACAAGATGGCCAAGCCCATGTGGTCAAAAGATGGCGGCCACAAAGTGACTGACAGGGGAGGGCAGTTTTGGGGGAGACCAGGCCTGCAGGGGAGGGCAGTTAGGGGCAATCAGGCCTGTAGGGGAGCAGTTAGGCATCAATCAGGCTGGCAGGTAGAAGGGGTTAGGGGCAATCAAGTAGGCAGGCAGGCAAGTGGTTGGGAGCCAGCAGTCCTGGATTATAAGAGGGATGTTCAACTGCCCATTTAGGCCCGATCCCATGGTGGGATCGGGCCTAAATGTTTAATCAGTCATACCTCGAGAGGACCCAGATTGGAGAGGGTTGAGGCTGGGCTGAGGGGTATCCCCCGCCTCCATGCATGTTTTTTGTGCACTGGGCCTCTAGTAATTATAATATCATAAAATAAGAAATTGTGAGATTGGATATTAGGTGTCTGATTCTCCTCCTGGTTCATAATCTCTGTTAGGAGAGACTGAACTGATGTGACTTCAGCATCAGACTCAACTATTTCTTTGATATAGTAGTGGGGGCGCAATAGTACGAATTGAATCAATAATCTGTAAGTATCTCAGTACTATGAATAAGATAGTTTTCAAAATTAATGATTTAGTTAAAAAAAACAAAACTAAAAATAAGTACTGATTTTATCTTTTTTTTTCTTTTTCTTTCTATTTTTTATTTCTCTGAATGCATTTAATGAACTCTTGTTGAGGGTCTTCTTGCACCAAGGATTGTGATAGAAACTAAGAAAGATAAGTGCTATTAAAACATGGGGTTCATGGAAGGGATTCTCCCTGTAGGTTCTTGCCTCACAAGGTTTGAAGAATAAACTCGAGAACTTGTTAGTAAAAGTGTGGAAATTTATTGGAAGCAAATACAAACGCCTACGTAGGAAAGGGTTTCCAAGGGGGTAACCAACTAGGCCCCCCCCCCCCCTTTTTTTTTTTAAGTTTTAAAGCCTGTAAGTTCTGTCTATGCTCCCTCCTAACTGTACTCCTTCCCCATTTTACAACCCTGTCTTTCCTAACTGGTCCCTACACCACAGTTCAGTCTCTCCTAACAGCGATTATGAACCAGGAGGAGAATCAGACACCTAATGTTTTATCTTTTATGGACCTTTCATATTTCTGAAGCTCCTTCTTTCTCTCCCCTTATCTTGCAACATTCCTCTGTCCTCTGTGAAAGTGTTTCCCTCTTCCTTGTATCTTGTGACTTTTCCCTATCCTCTGTGAGAGGCCATTCCCTATCCTCTGTGAGAGGATGATAAACATTTTGGCACCTTGGAGCTATTTCTGTCCTTTAGATTTGCATCCCTCTCTCACAGACCCTCTTTATTTCTTAGAACAGCCTGTTCTGTCTCTCAAATTCCTTTCAAAACTGTGTGTGAATAACAAATATTTTAAAAAAACTAATGACTATAATTCAAATGAGGAATATTGTAGAGGTATAATTAGTTAATTTATATATGCAGCTAAAGGTACAGAATTCTTCCTCTTATCACAATTTTTTAAAACCTTTTATATTTTTACCTTTTATATTTCTGAAGCTGTACGTCAACGTTCAAATGATGTTTTATTCTAGCCCCGAAAGAATTGCCTGAATGAAACTTCAAGATATAATTACAAACTTGCTATTAGTAATTCGTTAAAGATAAAACACAGGCCTGAAAGATCAGGAGATATTAATGAATTAGAGATAGCTATCATTATACTAGTCTTAAAAATCTACTTAATTTTCTTGATCAGTGATAAGTAAGTGCTTCTCTATTTAGGAAAGGGTTACATTATATAAAAACATAACTTTTTTTTTTTTTAAGCTGGAAAAATAAATATGAGTTTAGACAGTGTTAGTAATGTTTTTAAAAAGCCATTTTAGTGTGAACTGCAGCCACAGATGTACCGGTAAAAGTACCTGAATTCAAAGGGACCTGTTCAGAATTTTGGCTTCCAAAGCAAACATTATACTGGAAAATTCCTGACAAAATTAATTTCAGCTCTTAAAGTCATTGTTTACAGTTTAAAAAGAACAGGCGCTCCAAAGAGCCCTGCTCAGTTAAATATACGCGGCGTGTGGAGAAATTGCTTTGTGATCTTTGGCAGAGCTAAATTGCAACATGGCAGAGCTTGGTGGAGGCACTCCTGTCAGAGATGTGAAGTATTATTCAGAAAGCAAAGAAAGCTGAAAGAATCTTCTTGCTTGCCAGGGGAGTATGAAGATTTATGCATACCCTAAAGTGATCTAGTTTTATTTTTCCCACGTTTTCATTTATTGAAATATAAAAGCGTGTTGACGAAGGGCATCTAAATTCTTTTGTCAGATTGTGAGAAAGCTACGCGGTAAAAATTAGTGAAACACCATTGGTGTTAAGAAGAAACAAAATTTTAAGATAGATAATGCAATTAAATATTTTTGTCAGTATTATGAAACATTAAATAGGGCCCCATGGACTGAATCTAAAATTAAAATTATGGGCATATCAAGGCATGAACTTTTTTAAAAGTAAAAGCTCTTTAAAGAGTAAAATATGTCTCCTTTAAAGAAAAATAAGGGGAAAATAAGTTAAACTATGGCAGCTGACAGCAAAAATTTAATGTAAGGGAAATGTCACAGATGTTCAAATAATTGTTTACTTTGTTTTAAAATTGTGCATTCCTTTATGTGTTAATTATATTTCAATGATACTAATAATAAGCATCTTTTTTTAAAATAAGTGGTACTTACAGTAATTTAGTGAATCTAATTAATCCATACTTGAAGAAAACCACTGTTCTCTAGTGGGAGATACAGAAATACTGGCTTAATGCACAGGAATGGTTAAATTGTTACCATTTGGCTAAAATGGGAAGTGACAAGGGCAATAAATTTCAGCAACACCTATCACTAAAAGTGGTATGCCTTCTACACTAAATATATTTTGAAGTTTAATTCTCACAAAAATTTAATCATTTGTTGTTATTCTCATTTTATAGATAAGGAAACAGAAGCTTACAAAGTATAAGAAAACATATTCCATAATACCAGCATTTCTCTTTCAGGGAGTCCATATTTAAATAAAGATGCATCTCACTCCAGTACATGTACTTCTCTTTATACTGCCATAGCCCCCTCAATGATATTGATAATGGTAGCAATTTCAGTAGGAGTGGTAATAGCAATAGTGATAATGCACACTTTAAAAAATGTTCCAGACACTGTCCTCAGCACCTTATATACATTAATTTTACTGAATTGTAAAAGAACCCTATGAAATATGTACCACTTTTTCCCCTAGTTTTACAGATAAAAAAAAAAATCGGAAAATAGGAGAAACTACTAATTTTATGAGTGTGTATAGGTTGGTGTGATTCTAGAGATGCAAATGGTGAAATGCAGGCCTTTAATAAATTAAAACATTGTAGAAGCTCTGTATTTCAATGTGGCTTTTAATATATGCCATCATTTTAATAATTAATTATTTAAAAGCTATTAATTGAGTCCTGGGAAGGCTATACAGTATTTAAACCTTAAGAGAAGACAGAGAATAAACCTGTCTGTATTTGGGGATGGGCAAAGAAGAGTGTGGACATATGTGAACTTTTTAGTTCCATAATAAAATTTATTTTTTTATTTAGAAGCCTGAGTACAGAGCCTTAGGGAATGGATTCACATTGGCTGTCTATAAACAGGTTTCTAACCAGAGATAGAAATTGAGATTTTAATTAATATAAAGGAGAAAGAAATATAAGCATAAATGATAATTTTTATAATTGTAAAAGCAGAGAGTAGTTGAAATCCTCTTCTAGGGTCTCTCTCTTTTTTACATCATCATTACTACTTTCAGTAATAGTAACATAGTAGCATTGTTGTCATTACTTGATAGAATAATATTTTAAGGTACTTACTGAAGATTTGAGAAAAGTAAAAATGTGTGTAGGGGTCTTGAAGGAACCATAGAGAAAACAGTGATCCACAGGATGGAGAGAAGAGGTGTGGACTCCAGTACGGAATGAGTAATGAGTGTGGAAAGAAAGAGCTGTCCTCAAATGGTAGGAACTGGGTTGTATGGTAGGAACTGAGTTGGGTTAATATGGCAGGATGTACAGAGGACAGTCCTTTTGATTAAAAGATATACTACCTGAGGAAACCTTTGTTGTTGTTATTCCCAGAACCGGGGATCACTGAGTTCAAGATACCAGTCAAACAATCAAGAATACAAGAAGCCCCCAATTGCTAAAATCCATCTTGAATAACTCTAAAAGATTGACTTGTAAAGTCTTACACATAGTGATCTCCAACAGTGTGGAAATTTGGTATTTGTGAATCACTGCAATATTTTTTTACACTGCAACCTAGTATGAACACAAACCTATATTTAGAAAATCATGAAAATAATACTTATTCTATTTTCTATTTTACTTTTTTCTAGCTCCTCTCTCCCTCTCCCCTCACTTTTTTTTTCTCTCCTCTCTTCTACCCTCCTCCGGCATTTTCATAGTCATTACCCACTAAATCATTTTGATGACTCCATCAGGATTGAGATTTACAGTGAACAGACATTGGAGCACAAAATATCTTAATAAGCACTAATACCAATAAGCACTACTAAATTTACACATATGCTAGAGGTTAAAATTGGTTTTGAAGGGAAAAAATAACTAATACATTACCAACTGGATGCAATTACATTTTACATTTACATATTAGTCCCAGCTGGTCTGGCTCAGCGGATAGAGTGTCTGCCTGTGGACCAAAGGGTCCCAGGTTCGTTTCTGATCAAGGGCACATGCCTGGGTTGTGGGCTCGATCCCCAGTGGGGGGCATGCAGGAGGCAGCTGATCAGTGATTCCTTCTCATCGATGTTTCTATCTCTCCCTTCCTCTCTGAAATTATATATATAAACTTACATATTAAATTTTTATAGTCCAATATTATTAAAACATAAAGAAGTGTGCTTCTAAATCATTAGCATTAAGATTTCAAGAGTTGTGCTATAACGACTGACAAGAAGTACTATTAGTGATAGTTAATTTAGAAAGGAATTGCCTGATAGGTAAAATTAGTTCATATTGCAGAATTCTTTCAGAGATAGAAGGTAGTGTGCAAAGCAGCGAGGAGATGAGTAAAGCTAAGCTTAAATCTTGTCTTGTACTATTTTATACTTGGGTATTTTGTAATACTTTTTGAAATTGGGTTAATAATATTTTAAGTAATTTATAGTTGGCTTTTAATGTTCTGTTAGGGAAAATAAATATATGTTTCACATTTCAAATGGGTTTGATGTGTGTATAAAACATGGAGGAGGATGTCTCCAATTTTTTAAATATCAGATGTTTGATCTATATTAATATAACTTAGAAATAATTCTCTCAAAACATATGCTAGCAACTCTTTTCAAAGAGATGTTTTAAACAAATCATTGTGTAAAGCTCCCATCAAGACAGCTAATGCTTGAACCAATAAACCAGATGATGAGAGAATCATAACATAGGACTATAGCTGTACCCATTCATGAAAAAAAATGTGTATGGATGTAAGACTTTAAAAATAGCTTATTACTAATATCACAGAAACATTATTCAGTTTGTACTAGAGAAAGTAATATTAAACTATTTGGAAATTCACTTAGTAATATTTCTTTATTTAAATTTGATTCCAGCTTATAATGAATGATGACTAAAAAGCTACTGTAATAATTTAAAGTATAGTATATGAGTTTTGATTACTATTTTATTTTTAAAAAATATATTTTTTATTGATTTCACAGAGGTAGGGAGAGGGAGAGAAAAATAGAAACATCAATGATGAGAATCACTGATTTGCTGCGTCCTGCACACCTCTTACTAGGGATTGAGCCTGAAACCTGAGCATTTGCCCTGACCTGGAATTAAGCCCCCAACGCCTGCTTCCTAAATCAATGCTCAGCCATTGGGCCATGCCAGCTTGGCTGATTCACTATATTAGTTTATGTTCTTATATATTTAAACGTTTGACTAATAAGTTTCTATGGAGGGAGAGAGGTTTCTTTTTTGTAGTATTATATAATGAATTTAATGTGTTCTGAATTAATTTTGAAAGGAAGTCAAATAAATTAGGAACATAACTTTAATAAAATATCCATGTCACAATTTTTGGATTTAAGCAGGCAAACTTTATAGTTAGTATAAAGCTAAGTCTGTTGTCTATCATTCACTATACTACATTATTCACAAATAAAAAAATATAGCCATTATAGTAAGTATGTAATTGGGAAAAAAAGCCTACTCTTTGCAAGGTTTAAGGATATGTATTTTTTTACATTACTATCAACAATAAATAGTTATCTATTTATTGTTGAATACTCTGCAAACTAGGGATAATATGAAGAAGTATCTTGAATTTCAGACTTAAAGTATTTTGTGGGGGGGATGAGGGATAACAAAAGCTCATAGATTGAGAATTGAGACTAAAGTTTAAATTTATATATATATATATATATATATATATATATATATATATATATATATATAGGGTCGGCAACTAAGTAATTGCGGGTTTCACACACATATGGCTTCAGTTGAATTTTTAGGTTTGCAGAGGTAGTACAAATGTAAAACACATTTTGTATTTGATAGTTGGCTATTCAGCTGTTAATCAGTAAAAAAAGTTTTTTGATCTGTTTTGTAGTTTTTGTTTGGCGTTCGTTGAAAAATGGAAAATCAAAAGGAACATCTTCCTCATATTTTGCTTTTTTATTTCTGCAAAGGGAAAAACGCATCGCAAGCTCATAAAAAGTTATGTGCTGTTTATGGTGACGAAGCCTTAAAAGAACGGCAGTGTCAAAATTGGTTTGCCAAATTTCGTTCTGGTGATTTTTCACTCAAAGATGAAAGACGCTCTGGTCGTCCAGTTGAAGTTGATGACGCCCTAATCAAAGCAATAATCAATTCGGACTGTCACAGTACAACACGTAAGATTGCAGAGAAGCTTCATGTATCACATACATGCATTGAAAATCACTTAAAACAACTTGGCTATGTTCAAAAACTCGATACATGGGTTCCTCACGAACTGAAAGAATCACAGTTAACGCAACGCATTAGCAGCTGCGATTTGCTAAAGAAACGTAATGAAAATGATCCATTTTTAAAACGACTGATAACTGGCGATGAAAAATGGGTTGTTTACAACAATATCAAGCGGAAAAGATCGTGGAGCAGGCCAGGTGAACCAACTCAAACAACATCAAAAGCTGATATTCATCAAAAGAAGGTTTTGTTATCAGTTTGGTGGGATTACAAAGGAATTGTCTACTTTGAACTCTTACCACCCAACCGAACGATCAATTCTGATGTCTACATTGAACAACTAACGAAATTAAACAATGCAGTTGAAGAAAAGCGGCCCGAATTGACAAATCGAAAAGGTGTTGTATTCCATCATGACAATGCAAGGCCACACACATCTTTGGTCACTCGGCAAAAATTAATGGAGCTTGGTTGGGATGTTTTGCCACATCCACCATATAGTCCTGACCTTGCACCATCTGATTACTTTTTGTTTCGATCTTTACAAAACTCCTTGAATGGTAAAAATTTCAATAATGATGATGATGTCAAATCGTACCTGATTCAGTTTTTTGCTAATAAAAACCAGAAGTTTTTTGAACGTGGGATTATGATGCTGCCTGAAAGATGGCAAAAGGTCATTGATCAAAATGGGCAATACATTACAGAATAAAGTTATTTAGTTCCATGAAAAAATTGTCTTTGATTTTCTTTAAAAAATCCGCAATTACTTAGCTGCCGACCCAATATATATATATATATATATATATATATATATATATATATATATATATATATATATATATATATATATATAAAATAAAAGCCAGAGACCTGAATGCCATAATGACCTATTGCAATGATGCCCACTGCAGGCCTGCGAACTGGCCCACCCCCCAGATTAAGGGTGGGGACAACTTGGCCAACTCCTCATGGCACAAACCCCAGGTTGGCCCTACCCCCAATCAGCTTACCTCACCTTGATTGGCCCACAAACTCTTCCCCTGGCCAGCCATACTCCAGATTGCCTCCCTCCACCCTAATGGGGGGTGGGACTGGCCTGCCAACCTGCAGCACCTCCCCCTGCCTAGCCCTGCCCCAGATTGGCCCCCTCATCCCAAATGGCCCACAGCCCCAGATCAGCCCTCCACTCCAATCAGGGGCAAGGCTGGTGTGACTACTACCCTGATTAGTGCCCCCCACACCAATAGGGGGTGGGACTGGCTGGCCAACCTCTCATGGCCCCTCTCCCGGCTACTGAACACCCAATCAGCTACCTCCCCTCCCCCCCCCCCCCCCAATCAGGGCCGGGCACAGCCAGCCAGTCACCTGCAGGCCCTCCCCCTGGCTTGCCCAGCCCTGATCACCCTGATCAGGGCCAGGCCAGTGGGACCCCACCCATGCAAGAATTGGTGCACTGGGCCTCTAGTCTTCACATAAAATATCTAATAAAAGAAGTTTTAGGAAGAATTTAATTAAAGTTTGTGATAGAGTAATAGATGCCATAGAAATTCATAAAAGCACATTAATATCATCTTAAATGAAATGTCTGTTGCTTAAAAAATGACTCATTCAGACACTTCATTTAATTTACCTTTAGGGGGTTTTATATATGTATATGTCTATTTCAATAAGAGAAACTGTCTTTCTTCAATGTACTGAGGCAGGGATTATAATTGGCTGTGATTACTTTTAGGTATTGGGGACTAGTTAATGTTTCATAGATATAAAAGCCAATGCCTTTGGCCAAAGTATAAATGTGTGTCCATCTCTAATAATACTTTTCCTAATATATTTTTTTAAATTTGACAAATGACTTTGCTTCAAGCTCTTTATGCTAATAAGTACAGTAGGATATAATTTTTATTTTTATTTTTCAAATTTCTCCTGTTGAAATTAGTTATAACAGAATTCCTAAACTTAGGATATGTATACTGAGTTGAATTTGGAAATTCTACTGAGAGACTCAGTATTTGCAATGGCAACTCTGTGGAGAACCATGATCTTTTTCCATTGCCACATGCTGCATTTTTTACTGTAGATGCATGTTATCTAATGTGTACTTAGAAGAGATATTTCCCAAGACATGTTTCACCAAAAAATAGGGCATATAGAGTACCCCACCCCTGGTAGGTTTTCCTAAGTTAAAATGGCATTTTATTTTATTTTTAAAAATATATTTTTATTGATTTCAGAGAGGAAGGGAAATGAAGAGAGATCAAAACATCAACAGTGATAGAGAGTCATTGATCTGCTGTCTCCCCTATGTCTCCCACTGAAGATTGAGCCCGCAAGCTGCACATGTGCCCTTACTGGGAATCAAAACATGACTTCCTAGTTCACAGGTCAAAGTTCAACCAATGACCTGCACTGTCCGGGCTAAAAAATTATTTTAAAGACTTTAAGTATTGTTTAATTATCAGAGTAAACAACCCAACACAGGTATCCACACAACATTTAAATTAAGAATTCTTTTTTATTTCCATTTTCTCTTTCCTGTCTGCTGCAAAATTATTTTGTATGTCACTATTAAATCCAGGAAGGTCTCAGTCCCTGCATATAACCTAACCAGTTGTCTTCTGTTGATTTGTTATTGTCCTCTAATTGGCTAGGCATTGAGGGGGGACTTTAAAATACTTCACTAGCCAGCTAATTATATTAATCTTTATTTTATTCCATAATGGAATTTATAATTCAGTGATGAACTTGCTTTCATTCTCTTGCTTCATTTCATTCAGCTTAATTCATGTGATTCCACTATGCTTAGAAAATTTTACTTTAAATTTTTTTTACTTTATTCCTTTAAACTGAAGTTTATACTTTATCTCTTATAAGATACTACCTGAAATAATTTGATATTTAAAATTTTGCTAATGTCAACTAATACACATGTATAGCATGTCTATCTAATTGTTACAGAATTTACCAGGTGACTGAAAAATACACAGGAGTACTTCGAGATACAGGGGAAAAAACACATTTATTTCCAGATATACTAATACCGTGACTCAGGGAAGCCTGTTTCCAAATCCTGAGCAAGCCAATATAGAGGAAACTTTCTCTTTATACCCTTTGGTGTCCCCCAAACATGGATCAGACATCTGGACTTTTCGCAGGCTTTGCAAAAAGCCTTGTGTGCTGGGCTGGGGGCTTTGAGACCACACCTACAGGCCTGGCCTGGCACCAGTGCTGAGAAAGCCCCTCTGAGGGTTGTGTATGGTTCATGCCTATGGCCTCTGTAAAACGGGAGTGTTTAGGTAAACGGGCCTTAAGGAAGCGGCAGTGCATAGACTATCGGCTAACAGGAATGTGCATTAGGGACACTGATTAACTAGGTACAGAGTCAGGCTGCTAGTCTCCTACATTCTTTCACAAATGGAGTTAGTTATCGGCTAGCAAGAGTGTGTGTGTTGGAAAGGCAGGTTACTGGCACAGATTCAGATCGCTAGCCCCCACAAAAATGTCTTAAATTCCCCATCATGATCATTTGATATATACTCTTTCAAAGAGAAAGGAATGTGCTATTTTTCTCCTGTTACAGCTATTGTGGCTTGTGAACTCTATAATGACTGAATCATGGAAAATAAAGTTTTCACCAGTTTCACGTGAATAATACACTGGGTTTATCTGTCTTAACTTTGAAAAGGTTTCTCTTGGACCGTGCTTTTGTTCAACAACAATCCTTTTTTCTGGCTTTTTCTTTCAGATTTTTCACAATCTGCTCTTTTCAGTTGTTTTAATTCTTCTTGGTCGCATAACAGGGACAATCTGTTGGTCAGAAATTTATGAAAATCAAACTAATCTTACTGTTATATATGTCTTAACTTTAACACCTTCAAATTTAAAAGATATATTTTAACATTGAATCTTTTATAAACGCTTGTGAACTCTTTTGTATATAAATTGGATTTTGTTTGCTTAAGTTACAATCGATTTTTAAGACATCTCAACTTATTTTGTAGACAATTTAGCAGGTTTTCTAATTGTCCAGTTTTAAATTATTTTCTTTAATGTCAACATGTTGGTGAACATTTTTACCTTAGACGTTTCTGTTGTTAAATCCTAGGGTTTCCCCCACAATACTGTATTGCCCATGTTGAAATAAGTTATTGCTAAAATTTCCCCTTCAAAATGTGAAATATCCCATTTGAATGAGTTTTATTCACAGGGGAAATAAATTTAAAGATATTGTGAGCTGCAAAGAAGGCTGTTTGTAAATATAATACTTCACTTTTAACGTAAATATCATCATTGTTCATAGAACCAGCATAGTTTCTACCAGATATTCCTTCCTTGCAACTTTAGTCTTCATTTCTGCTGATAGTTTACTGTGAAAGATAAATTTTAATTTTATCTTATGCCAATTATATTAAATAAATTATAGTAACCACTTTGGGTTTTCTAATCTTCGTTGCAAATTAATCATTTTCACAAATAATAATTTATTTTGTAGAACTATTTTATCAGCCTACCCTATTATTTTTAACTGTGACTTTGAAATAAACAAATTTCTAGAGTAATTAGATAAAATATACCAAGCAGAAACATAGTTCAACTAGGTTTTTGTTTTGTTAAGCAAATGACATATTAAGTAACTAAAATCTTACTATATGTACAACTATCTCAGAGTCATTTGGTAATTGGGTTACAAGAATATTTTTAAAAATTCAAACTTATAGTATTATTTTAAAATGTTTTCAGATATGTAAGTTTAGATAACGTTATGAACTCAGTTCTAGGTAATTGGGTAGGCTAATAAAATTGAAATAAGTACTAACAAATTAAGTACTTAATCACATAATTTAATTGTCTTTTTCCTAAAGGATTATCAATATTAAAATGTAAATATGTTGGAAAAGTTTTTTACATATGATAGCCCTAAATATTATCTTTGCTCCTAGCACTATAAAACACTCTGTTTTATTACTTGTTTTTATATACTAGCACCATAAAAAAAAAAAGATGCTATTTTTTATAACTTATATCCATTTTGAATTGTAATATAGGTATTCAAATAATATCGCTTCTCTAATGTCCACCCAGGCCAGTACATTAAATAATTCAGTAACTCTCAGAGCACTTAGATTAATGGCTACTGTTTTAGTAACCTCTCTAAGTATTTGTTACTATGTTTGTTTTCACTAAACCTGAACAGTATACTTATATTACAACATTTTAATGGATTTTAGAAAAACAACTACTGATAAATCATTAATAGTTTTACTGTATGTCATATAGTCAGCATTGAGGAGAAATCAATTCAAAATATATTTTTATGTTGTTACTAATTACACTGATCATTTGAACAAGGGAAGGATGATATATATTTGCCAACATAAATCATTTTTTTCATTAAGAGTTAGGAATGAAATTAATGATATTTTCTTTTTTGGTAAATATATATAAAATGATTACATATGACATGTATATGTAAAACCGTTCTGTGTAGTATACATGGGAATCTTATTTTTATTTAACAATGCATTTCATATTTTATTGACTGTATAAGAACATATATTTATCTTTTTTTTTTTTTTTGCAAATTCAGCTTATAAAGATAGCACATCAAAAGTCCTAGATAGTTCTGAAGCATCATGTTTCACTTTGTATAAAAGATACCATTGAAGTTTTCTTCAGAAAGAGTTTTTACATATGTCTAGTTCTAGGCTGTTTCTGATCTGATTCACACATCCATATTTTCAAACATAGCCTGATCTGAGTTAATACAATGTAATTGTATTTATCTTGACGATATTGTTAATTTTACATGGGAGGACTCATTAGTGAAAATGAATACGAAATGTCGTATCATATAACACCTTCACCCTGCAACATTGCTAAAACAGTATGGAAAAAAACCTCCTCAGGAAAATTTGATATAGCTTTCCTATGCTTTTCCAGACCTATTTTCAACACTGCTAAAAGGGGGGAAAATTCAAGAAGGCACTGAAGAGACCGCTTCACCAGAACCTGATGTTACTTCTCCTCTGGATGTACATGCTGCAGGTTGGAAAAGTTCCTAGGAAAACAACATATTCATTAATAGCATATATTTTTAACTAGAAATATCCTTTTTATGGCAGTTTGTCTTTTTAGGCCGCAGTAGTTTTAATAATCCATATTTTTTACTTTGAACTTACCATTTGTTTCTTAGTTGTTATTTTTTAAAATATCAGTGAAAAACATTTGGCTTCCCCAAAATATTTTTGAGATGTAATGGCTTTAAAGCATGCAAATTAGCTGATTAGAATGTCATGGTTTTGTATGTTACAAAGTTAAGAAGATCAAGCTGTTATTAAACCCTTATAATGGCAGTGTGAAGTTAAACTACTATAAACATTTTTATCAACTTTTTCAAGTATTGTGTATACTATTATACTTAAATGACAGTAGGTAGTTTCTATAAATGCTCCTTTTTTATATTTGAAACTAATATATATAATATCACTCATCTTGATTTCAAGTGAAAGTTTAAAATAATAAGCATTTATATAATGTCAATTCTTTATACCAGGGAAGACTGGAATATAGGTCAGTGAGTAGCAAAATGACGTTAAAAGGCCATATTTTCCTTTAAGACTGATCTCAAAACTTAAATTTCAGATTTTGTATATTTTGAAAACATGGTGAAACTCCATTCAGAATATTGAAATGCACAGCACTAAAGAGGGGAATTGTAATTCTATGAATAGAGGTTGTACATAATAATTAAAATATATATTTTAAAAGCATAATTGAGACATTTTAAAGATATAATTGCCTAACAATAATTAAAGTATATAAACATGAAGAACTAAAAAATAATTTTTACTATAGGAGCAAGATTAAAGAACTAATAAATGAATTTTATTTTAAAAGAAAAGTCTAAGCCTGGCAGGCAGCGCAGCTCATGAACCAGGAGGTCATGGTTCCATTCCAGACCAGGGCGGTTGCAGGCTCAATCCCCAGTGTAGAGCATGCAGGGGGCAGTCAATCAATGATTAATTCTCATCATTGATGTTTCTCTCTCTTGCCCTCTCCTTTCCTCCTTTAATTTAAATTCTTTACTGTTTAAAGTATTACCTAAGTTTCCTTTTTCCTCCATTGACCTCTCCCCATCCGCTCCTACCCCCAGCACATGTCTTCACCCTCCTACTGTCTGTGTCCATTCATTATGCTCATATACATACATACAGGTACTTTGGTTGATTTCATATCCCCTACTCCCCTGTACCGTCCCCTTCCATCTTAAGTTGGATGGTCTGTTTGATGCTTCTATGTCTCTGGCTCTATTTTTGTTAATCAGTTTATGTTGTGTTCGTTGTATTCCACAAATGAGTGAGATCTTGTAATTTTTATCTTTCTCTGACTGCATTATTTCATTTAGCTTAATGCTCTCCAGTTCTATCCATGCTGTTGCAAGTGGTAAGATTTCCTTCTGTTTTACAGCAGTGTAGTATTCCATTGTGTAGGTGTACCACCATATTTTAATCCAGTCATCTGCTGATGGGCACTTAGGCTGTTTCCAAATCTTAGCTATTGTAAATTATGCAGCTATAAACATAGGGGTGCATATATCCTTTCTGATTGGTGTTTCTGATATTTTGGGATATATTCCTAGAAATGGGAATACTAGGTGAAATGGTAGTTCCATTTTAAATTATTTGAGGAAACTACATAATTATTTGAGGCTACACCAGTCTGCATTTCCACCACGAGTATATGAGGGTTCCTTTCTCTCCACATCCTCGCCAGAACTTGTCATTTGTTGAATTGTTGATGGTAGCCATTCTGATGGATGTGAGATAGTACTTCATTGTTGTTTTGATTTGCATCTCTTGGATGATTAATGACTTTAAGCATCTATATATATAAAAGGCTAAGTGTCCATCATCTGAATGCTAGATATGATGTGCACTGACCACCAGGGGCAGATGCTTAATACAGAAGCTGCTAAGATATGCACTGGCCATTTAAAAATAAACAGCACCATGGACTCCATGGTGCAAAATGTGGCCCACAGCCAAGCCCAGCCCAGAAATGGTCGCTGTGGGTGCCAGGTAATGACATCATGTAATGACATCATGTAGCAACGCTGGGCTTCCTCTCCTTGACAACTAGCCTCCTTAGAGTTTCTTCAGTCCAGGAGCCTGACTTGCTGTATAGCCAGGTGAAAACTTTTTACACTTTAACCAAATGTTTGTGAAGCGTTTTCATGTGCCTCATCTCATTTAATCCTCACAGAAGTCCTGGAGTAGGTAGATAGGAGACTAGGTAGAATCCTATTTCCGTTTCATTACCATATTTTCCGGCGTATAAGACGACCCCCCAATTTTACAGTTAAAACATAGGTTTAGGCCTATATTCGCTGTATAAGTCTACCCCCCACTTCTGAGGCAACACCAGTTCTTTTTTTAATAGACCGCCTCTCTGACTCTGGCCAATCCGAGCAGGCTTTTTATGAATGCAAATTATACATGTTCTGTACCCGAAGCTACACTGTGTTCTAGTAAAAAGCCTGCTCAGATTGGCCAGAGTCAGAGAGGCAGTCTATTAAAAAAAGAACTGGTGTTGCCTCAGAACTGGGGGGTAGTCTTATACAGCAAATATAGGCCTAAACCTATGTTTTAACTGTAAAATTAGGGGGTCGTCTTATATGCTGAAAAATATGGTAGGAAGATGTGAATAGTAATATTCAAATATTTATTTTAATTAATTTTCTTTCAATGTGCACAAATCCGTTAACCTGGACACTAATTTATTCATATGTCTTGTCCTTTTGTAGGTCCACTTTCAAAAAGTATCAGTTTAGGTCCTTTGCCCATTTCCTGATTGGATTGTTTATTTTCCTTTTCTTAAGTTGTATGAATTCCCTATAAATTTTGAAGATTAAACCTTTATGGAGATAACATAGGTAAATATGTTCTCCTTTGCAGTGGGCTTTCTTATTGTTTTGCTGATTTCTTTTCTTTTTTTTTTTCTTTTCTTTTTTTTCTGTGTAGAAGCTTGTTATTTTGGTGCAGTCCATTTGGTTATTTTCCCCTTACTTTCCATTGTACTAGGAGCTGTATTGGTAAATATATTGCTATGATATATGTCTGCTATTTTGCTGCCTATTAATTCTTCTAAGATTTTTATGGGTTCCCATCTTCCATTTAAGTCATTTATCCATTTTGATTTAATTTTTGTGTATGGTGTAAATTGGTGGTCTAGTTTCATTTTTTTGCATGTATCTATCCAATTTTCCCAACACCATTTATTAAGGAGACTGTCTTGACTACATTGTATGTTCTTGCCTCCTTTTTCAAATATTAATCGAGCATAATGGCTTGGGCTGATTTCTGGATTTTCTGTTTGGTTCCATTGGTGTATATGTCTGTTCTTGGGCCAGTACCATGCAGTTTTGTGATTAGTGGCTTTGTAATATAACTTGATATCTGGTTTTGTAATCCCTCCAACTTTGTTCTTCTTTCTCAGGATTGTTGCAGCTATTCAGAGTCTTATTTTATTCCATATGAATTTTTGTAGAGTTTATTCTAGGTCTGTGAAATATGCCATTATTATTTTAATGTTGATTGCATTGAATCCATAGATTGTTTTGGGTAGTATAGAATTTTAATGATGTTGAGTCTATCAATCCATGAACATGGTATGTTCTTCTATATGTTTATGTCTTCCTCTATTTCTTTTTTCAACGTCATGTAGTTTTCCGAGTATAGGTCTTTTACCTCTTTAGGCTTTTTGTTGCATTGGAAAATTATTATTTCTTTTTACTTTTTGTTCTGTGAGCTGACCCTGGGGGCTGGGCAGCCACCATCCAAGGCTTGCCTGTGCCTCGGGCCAGCCCTGGGCAGTTGGGCAGTCACTGTCTGAGGTTTGCCTGTGCTTTGGACTGGCCTGGGCAGTTGGAAAGCTGACATCTGAGGCTTGCCTGCACCTTGGAACAGCCCTGGGTGGCTGGGGGGCTGAGGGGACTGGGGGACTCTGGAGGCAGGTACACAGAGAGGCTGGGCCTGCCCCAGGCCCATCCTTGCCATGCACCTGCCACCCCGACAGGGCTGAGCATACTGGGTGCCACCATCTTGTGGCTGTGGGTGCTGCCATTTTTGAGGGTGGGATAGTCAATTAGCATATTCTCTCCTTATTTGCTATGGGTACTTCCATCTTTGTGACAGTGTGAGGGTCAATTAGCATATTCACTCTTTATTAGATAGGATACCTCCACCTATGGAGGCATAACATCCTTATATTAACTCTGTAAAGTCATATATTCTTTACTGTATTTGTATAAATCTCTAAGATTAGATAAGTTTAAGTAACTTAAATTCACTCATAGTAAAGTGTTGAAGCCATGGGTTAAATCACAATTTTTAATTGAAATTTCTAGGTTATGTTATGCAGCTGATTCCCTTTTTACAAAGACAGAAAACAATGCCGTGTCAGTACATTATAAATGCAAACTTGGTGTCATAGTCCATATATTTATGGCAATTCAGAAAAAGAAGAGTTCTCTGTGATCTGGAGTGGTCCTGAAAGGTAGCATGGTCTCTGGGGAGGAAGAACATACAATACAGAGAAGATTTGACTGTTTCTCCTTAGGCCTAATCCTAATAGACAGAGTTCTTGGAAAACTTAATCTTCTCTTATCACCCAAGGTGAGTACTTCTTTCATGGCTTCATACTGTACCAGGAAGTGACCCTTGTCATTTAGCATTCCTCAATACACCCATCCAGAGGAGAGAGTGAGCTTGTTGTGGTCTGAGACTTCTGTTGAATGGTCTGAAAAACATCACTGATCGTGGTGACTAGCATGTGATAGATATGTTTTCTGAACTTGTTTTCTATTAAGTGTCAGGGTCAGTCTTTGAATTCCCTCTGAAATTGGTCAGTCTGTTCCATGCTTTTTCGTCTCTGGATTTATTTTGTTCATTACATTCAATATTTGAGTGAGATTATGTGATACTCATCTTTCTCTGACTGGTTTATTTCACTTAGCACAATACTCTTCCAGATATTTTATTTTCTAAAGGAGAAATTGGATTTGAAAATTCAATTTAATATTTACATAATTGAAAAATAAAGTATAAGATTTATATTTTTAATTATTAAATCACTATCTATTGAGAAGTTGTATTGGGAAATTAATTTAGTATTTATATTATTGAAAATTATGTCTATCGGAACTACATTTACTTCTAATTTAAAGATTAATCATAACGAAAAACAAAAACAAAAAAGAAAAAAAATAGAAAAAAACAGAAAAAAGAAAAAAAACGAAAAAAGAAATAACAAAAAAATAAAATAAAGATTAATCATACATTTTATCATATAATAAAATCTTCAATGCCAATATCCATGAATTAAAATATAAAAGTTTACAGCTTCCACTTTCTTTTATAGAGTTAGCTGCTATTAAAATTTACTATCTATGTTCCAAGTTTAAAAAAAAAAAAAAATGGGCTACTTCTACCCATTTTTATGCAAATTTATTTTATTTCACTTGACATATCTTGGACAGCTTTCTATATCAGCATTTACTGATCTAATATTTGCCATTCCCTCCATCTCTTATACCCTGTACCCAAATCATTAGCAAATTCTATCAGGTCAACCTTAAACTATATCTAGAATCATTACATTTACTGCTGTACAAACCCAGGCTCTGCCTCCTATCACTTGGACTGTGAAATAGCATCAGCACCGATGTCCCTTCCTCACAAGCCACTTGAAGCCAGTTATCAAGACAGCAGCAATCAGAATGACCCACTTAATGTATAAGTTAGATCTTGTCATTTCTCCAGACAAAACCTCATAGTGGTTTGAAATCTAATTAAGGGTAAACCAGAAATCCTCACCATAGCCTGCTCCATCCAGCCTTGGTGATCTTGCCTCTCAGCTGTCTCATTGAACTCATTTCTTAACTACTCTCAACCTTTCACACTGAACTGTAGCCACATTGGCCCCTTGCTATTTCTCAAATAAACCCTGCTCATTTCTAACTCATGCCCTTTGATCTATTTTTTCTTCCTTTCATGCTACTCCCCCAGATTTTTTCTTGGCTTTCTCCTTCGGGTATGTTTGAAGTATCAGGACATCAGAGAAGTGTCCCTGGTTATCTGCTACAAAGGAATACCTCCCTTTTTTTGAATACCATATTTCACTTCATTTTTCTCTTAGTACTTTTCACCATTCATATTTTTTTATATGTTACTTTTAAATTTATTTTTTAAGTAAGCTATCACTTAATAAACGTTCCATGAAAACAGAAACTGTGTTACATATTCACTGATACATAGAACACTCACTCGCATAACATGTTCTTAATAAATACTTATCGAATGCATTTATGAATGATTTGAATTATTAATGAGCTATATTAATACCTGTTATATGTTCTTAAATATAGATAAATCATAAGTAATCTACTGACCTATTATAGGTATTTCATTGGTCTCTATTCACACTTAAAAATACTACTCGGTGAACAATCTTGTGTTGTGTTTCTGTGAAACATATCTCTAATACAGTCACATGCCACACAATGACATTTTAGTCAGCAAACAGACTGCATATAACACAGTGCTGGAGCTGAATTTCCTGCAAGAAATAGAATGATATGTGGTTCAGGAATAATTTTTTCTCTCTGATGGGAGAATATCTGTGGAACTCTAGCAATAGATTTTCTCTCACTCACAGTACCTTAATTTGCAGTACACAGATTATATCCCCATCAGTGGACCACTGGCCTGTTTCAGCACAGAAGAGCTGTCTTCCCAGTGCTACATATTCAGAGGGGGCTACAGCACTCAGACCTCTGATGGTCTTCAGAACACATTGCTGTAATTTCTTTGTTGAGGACTTAAGATTCTGTACAAGGACACAAGTATACAGGAGCTGCCTTAACCAGGATTAAGAACCACTGCCACTTCAGTAAAAACTTTCAATGGTAACATAGAGCCAGTCTGTTCCTGTACTTTGGAAAAAAATTGCATTATAGTAATGGAAAGTATAGACAAGTTTTATTTCTTTCATGAATTCAATGCCAGAATGTCCTTTGTGCCAGGTGGCATCAATAGAATCCAAACAAATTTGCAAGGTCAAAATATTGAGTCCTCAGTTCTACACCCTCTTCGTGTTGCACCCCCCCCCCCTTTTTTTTTTTTATTAATGGATACTACGAAGTTTCCTAATCTGCAAGTTTCCATCGCTCCAACGTGTAGTAGTCAAAACCAAATTGCTGTGACAATTTCCTATATTCCTGAATCTCTCCATAATGATTTCTTATTCCTAGCAATCCTCAGGTCACCTTTCACTTCCTCCTGACAGTCATTATGGTGATCTACGCCTCACTCAGCCAGTGCGATATTTCCAATCATTCAGACCACATACCTGTTCAGGGAACATTACTGACAGTTTTGAGTCCTATTTCTGACCCTTTTGGAAGGAAACATGGGGAGGGCTTGTGGGACAGTATAAAGTCCACAGCAGTGTAGGCCTTCAAAGTCCCTCAGCTCTCATCACTCACCCATTCAGACCAGCTTCCAGTCCTGGAAGCTCCATTCATGGTAAGGGCCCATACAGATATTCCATTTTTTATCTTTTATGCCATACTTTCACTGTTTCTCTTTTATGTTAGATATAGTTAAGTACACAAATACCTATCATTGTGTTACAGTTGCCCATAGTATTTATTCAGTACCATAACATGTGGTATAGGTTGAAGTTTAGAAGTAATAGGCTATACCATATAGCTTAGATGGGTAGTAGGCTATACCATTTACGTTTGTCCAAGTGCACTCTGATATTTGCACAACGACAAAATTGCCTAACAACACATTTATTATAGCATTTTTCCATCATTAAGTGACACATAATTGTAGTAGACACAAAGAACAAAAGGGTATAAAATTTTTAATTTGATATGTGCTTATGAGATTCCCTTCAAAAAGATGGATCATAAGTATGTACCTTTCTGAAATGAAGTGATTTTATTCTTAGACATGCTATCCCCCTTATATTTATTCAGGTTTCTATATGTTTTAATGAGTTTTATTTTTGCCTGTGAGTAGACTGGGTATTTATTCATTCTGCTTATGGTTTTTCAGTATCTATGCAAGAAATTTTTAAGATATTTAGTAGTGCATAATCTCCAAGGAGATAGAAGAAAACAAGGTTTGGTCTGTTAAATTGTGGAGTTAGGGTTGATTGTGTACAATACTTGAATCAGTATTCCTAGGCTTTTTTAAAACTATTTTTTGTGAATTTCAAGATTAATGTCAAAATGCACTATGTGATCTGAAAAAAGATATGGTAATGCATCTATGGAAGCAGGTAGAAATTTAAAAAATATGATTGAGGTTGATACTTTTTGTTCAGTAATATATTTTAGCCTTCACAGAAGGAATTCAATGATTTAAATATATATATATATATATAACACAACACTCATTTTAATATCCATGTCAGTAAATCTGGCATTTTTCACCTCCTCACACATTGTGCTAATGATTTTGAGATGAATGCATTTCAGTTAAAAAAATAGGAGTTACTTGAAAAGTGTTGCAAGTAGGTGCAAATACAAACTGTATTTAGTGTGATATGAACAATGCTTTGAAGAAAGCTGAGGAGTAATTTGCTGATAGCTCTGAAGGATTAAAATGTTTAAAACATTCCCTTTTCATTGTTACCTGAATCAGTTTCAGTAGTAAAAGGATAAACATACCCTCTACTTTCTTGAGCAAATGCTTTTGCAGGTCAGTGTCAAAGGTTGCTAAATTGAAAAATGTTACATGCTGTAAAAAGAGCATACAAATAAATTGTAGAGCATTATTCAATACATGTGAATCTTTTTACAAGTGCCATTCTAAGCCTTCTGAAGAAGCAATAATTCATACACAAAGAGCAGTGGCTTAGATATTGGTAATTAGAAGAAATTTCTTCCTTGGCATTCTTCCCTCTCCCAGAAGGTTATTGAGAAATTGCTAATAAAGAGGCATATAGGTAATAGTAACTAACCAGAAGGTTTAAGCATATCCAGATAACTATGACCCATTGAAATGACTGTGCTGCTATTAACCCTGCATAATTTAAATGCCTACAAATAATGCACTTACCTGAAAGCTAGGAAAAAACTTTCAGGTTTTTGCAGTTCTGGGAAAATGGAGATTATATATATATATATATATATATATATATATATATATATATATATATATATATTTAAAAGGCTAATACGTAAAGTGTCCTTCTGCTTATCCGACGAGGTGCTATGACGTGCACTGATCACCGGAGGGAAGATGCTCAGTGCAGGAGCTGCAATGATGTACACTGGCCATTTACAGAGAAATGGCAGTTCAGACCTGGCACCGACAAAGCAACACTTGTCTTCCTCCAAATGGGACACAGACCCCGCCACTGCCCCAGAGCAACACCCCACCAAATTGCAGCCAATGCTGCCGAGACCCCATGGCCAACCAGAAATGGTGGCTGTGGACGCTGGGTAATGACATCATATAGCAGTGCCCTGCCTCTAGCAACTAGCCTTCTTGTAGTTTCTTCAGCCCAGAACATGACTTGCATTATAGCCAGGTGCAAACATTTTACACTTTAACCAAATGTTTGTGAAGCATTTTCTCATGTCTTGTCTTATTTGATCCTCACAGAACTCCTGGAGTAGATAGGATACTCAGTGGAATCCTATTTTCTTTTCATTAGTGGGAAAATGGGGATTTAGAAAGCTTAGAAACTTGACCCAACTTAAAAGAAGTAAGAAATGGTGGACCTTGAAAATGACTTCAGGTTTTCTCATTGCACAGAATATAGTCAAACACTGCTACAGTTAAATATTTCATCCTTTGTTCTCCCTCCTGATCTACAATAATAATCTGCTGACAATTACCTGAAAGAGAAGTTGGGGTGCTTCAATGGGCTGGAAAAAGTTTAGCTACATCAGAAAGCAGGTCTAATTAAACAAGTTTATTCTATATCTATAAAAGGTTCAGTTGACTCACCCATGTGTGATACATATAAAGCTCTCACTGGTGCCAACTGCGTGTGTGTTTCTGTCCGTCATTGTTGATCATGAATTTGGTTGACACTTCTATTATAGAGACAGGGTGAATGGCAATATTAAAATATTTCTTCTAATTATTTTCCTTTCAAGGTGCATGAATTTGTGCACCAGGCCACTAGTCTAATAGAATCTGTTGGCATTTTCATTCAGTCCAGTTGAATGTTATGACTTTGAAATGAAAAGAAGATACATGAAGTGAAAGCAGGTTACAGACCTTAAAATTCTATAAAGAAGGGTATCCTTTGGATACATTTTCCAAAGACCTGAATGAATTAATTTGTCAATAGAATTGTCCCTATGATCAGTAAGTGATTAAAATAAAATTTAATGGAAAGTGATAAAAAGTTTTCAGTAATTCCACAAACCCAGGATAGGAGAGGAAATAAGAAGTTGCCAAAACCGGTTTGGCTTGGTGGATAGAGCTTTGGCCTGTGGACTGAAGGGTCCCAGGTTCGATTAGGGGCATGTAGCTTGGTTGCGGGCACATCCCCCGTGGGGGGTGTGCAAGAGGCAGCTGGTCGATGTTTCTCATCGATATTTCTAGCTCTCTATCTCTCTCCCTTCCTCTCTGTAAAAAATCAATAAAATAAAAATCAAAAACAAAAAAGAAGAAGTTGCCAAAACCGGTTTGGCTAGGTGGATAGAGGTTCGGCCTGCGGACTGAAGGGTCCCAGGTTCGATTCCGGTCAGGGGCATGTACCTTGGTTGCAGGCACATCCTCATTAGGGGGTGTGTAGGAGGCAGCTGGTCGATATTTCTCTCTCATCAATGTCTCTAACTCTCTATCCCTTTCTCTTCCTTCTGTAAAAAAACACACAATAAAATATATTTTTTAAAAAAAGTATAGAAAATTTGAATCGTAAATAATGAAAACAATAAAAATTGGATGCTGTAAAATACTAGCAGAATTGACTTTAAATATATTGAGCAAAGCAAAATTGGATGTTGTAAAATACTAACAGAATTGACTTTAAATATATTGAGCAAAGCAAGAATAATGTCCACAGGGATTTGGAAAATAAGTGAATAGTAATGAGAAGTCATTGAAAGGAATTTGGATACTCATAGTGCAGTGGCATGGGTGGATCAAAACTTAAGACCCAAATAGGAAGACAATCTATGAAGTTGAGGAGTATTTAGAGAAAATAAAAAGGAAAAACAAGTGTTGACAAGATTGGATGGCTAAGGCTGTTACTATATTATCTACTGAGGGTCTTAATTTAATTTTGAAAATTTGAACCAAATAAAGATATTGAAATTTCTTCCTGAATGCAGAATCCTGCTTTATGTACTTTTAATGAAACTCCTATTGCACAATGTAAACAATATGTCATTGGGAATATATCAGAAACTTAGGAACCTGTTACTATAAAGAATAATAGAAGTCATTAAATTTCAATCACTTGTTAATGTTTGTCAACATAGCACTGACTGATGTGAAAATAATGAAATACTTCAGAGTAAATAATCAAGTTTTAATGCAATTCTCATTAGTTAAGTAAAATAAAGGGGCTGGGAAAAATAGTTTTGTTCATTTTTATTTAACTTACAAAAACCTCTAATAATGCACATGGGAGAGATCTCTTCCCCCACCAAAACTGAACTATTAGACCACAAATAGAAGAATTGTATTTAAGAGAGTCTCTGTAGTCTCAGTAGTGGGAATTATATGTGTGTACTCTATTAATCTCTAATAATGTGACGTACTCATTGAATATTGGATTCTTTCCCCATGGCAACTATCGTGTCCTTTAAGATTTTGATTTTCAGTTCTGCTATTTGTTCTTTGACTTTAGACTGTGCGATTCAACTTCATAAGCTTCAGTCTCCTTATATTAAAAATCCTACCTTATAGGATTTTTGTGAGGACTGAAGTTGATATTGCATGTAAAGTTGTAACACAATGGTTCTATTCATTCAGTAAGTACTGTAATAATAGTGATCGATATTTTAATAATACTGCCAATGATATTTATTGGATGATTTAAATTTTCTTGGACTGGCTTTTAATGGCATTTTTACTATATATCTTTGTTGGATGGAGAGATGGATAATAATGGACCATTAACATGAACTACACATTTGTTATTTCTATTTCTAAAATTCACAGTTTCCATATACTGCTGAGTCTCTCCCAATAATTTTCCTACTTACCTTTGTAAGGGGTCACTTTTGATCCACTGTGATAATAAATGGATCATGAGTTGCCAGGAGTGAAAGTAGGGAGACTAGTCAAATGGTAGTTGCAAAAGTACCAGTGAAAGGAAAACTAAGTTATTGGCAATGCAGGTGGAGAAAAATTGACATATATTGGGTATGTTTGGAAAGCAAAGCTAATATGGCTACCTATTGAATTTTGTGTCAGATATTAGGAAAAATTAATTGATCACTGCTAGAATTTGCCTTGACTGTCTGGTAGATCATTGTGGTTGCATTTACTAGCCTGGGTAAGACTGGCAGAGGAGCAGAATGGTGGAAGGATAAAATCAAGAGTTCTGCTCGTGTTTTTTGATGCCTGTTACACATTGAATAGATCAAAAGGGCTATTGCATATATGAGTTCGAAGTTCAGTGAAGAGGATAGGACTCCTGATATAAATTTGGAAATTACTGGCATGAAGATGATATTTAAAATCATCAAACTGATCGATATCATATAGTAGGAGAATGTAGTCTTAAAAGAGTAGTTGAAATAAGTGATGGTTTTATTTTCTTCCAGTATCTAATTCATTCATAAGTGAAATGTCTGCAGTGCTCTCATAGTCTTTACATCACTTCATATTATAAACTTTCAGATTTAGTTCCAAAGGTAACTGGTTCTCCCACTAGTACTCCATCCTGAAGTGCATGCATTTTCATTTAGATTGCTTAGAAGAAATGCCAGGTTGGCCTACATCAATTGAATACTTCTTGACCATTAAGTTATCCTCCTTTCAGGAACCTAGGTGACTTTCCTCCAGGTTAGGAACCAATGTTTTCAATATATACTGCATATTAGACATTATATTATACATTGTATAGGTGTTATCTCATTAAGTCATTGCAATGAACTGTGAGATTGGTACTTTTAACTTTACTTCATTGATGAAGTATTGGGTATGAAAATAGATCTCCCAGGTCCCTTCATTTCCTGAGGTGCTGTCCTCCGGTACCATTTTACCTTTTTCTTTGAGATTGTTCAGAATGAAGCTGGGCCATTTTAAACAACACAGATATTTAAATACAACAGATAAAAGGATGACTATTAGTTAACACTAGAGGCCCAGTGCACAAGATTCATGAGCTCAGGGGTCCCTCAGCCCGGCCTGCGCCCTCTCGCAGTCAGGAGCCCTCAGAGGATGTCTGACTGATGGCTTAGGCCCACTCCCTAAGCCATCAGCCAGACATCCTTAGTGTTGCCACAGAGGTGGGAGAGGCTCCCGCCACAGCTGCTGTGCTTGCCAGCGGTGAGCTAACAGAGGGCAGCTCCTGTGGTGAGCATTTGCCCCTGGTGGTCAGTGCATGTCATAGGGACCCCTTGTTCTGCGGTTCAGTCAATTTGCATATTACCCTTTTATTATATAGGATATTTATTAATATGTCATTTTAATTAATAAAGATATAATTTACATATTATTAAATTCACCCAATTACAGTGTATAAGTTAGTGATTCTTTTTTATATTCACAGACTTGTGCAACTATCACCACAAATATAGAATGTATTAAAAAATTCTGTTCCCATTAACAATCCTTCCCTACCCTCCTCCCACCTCACCTCTCCCCAGCTTCTGGCAGTAGGCAAACATTAATCTATATTCTACCTCTATAGATATTCTAGACATTTCATATAAATGGAATCACAGTACGTATGCATAACCCATGGACACATACAATGGGGTCCTGAGGGCTCAGAGGCCAGGGAGGATAGGAGTGGGCTAGAAGAGGTTAATGGGGGGAGGGGAGAAAGGAGAACCTATGTAATACTTCCAACAAAAAGATTAAAAGAAAAAAAGCTTCATTTAATCTGTGGCATTTGAAAATTCTCTGAAGTGTGAATGGAATTTGGATGGGTAAAAAAGTCCTATGGGAACAGTGACCGGCACAGGTGGAAAAGAGAAAGGAACAGAGAGTTAAAATAATTATTTCCTTTTGACTATAGCATGGCTTGCAGAGAACCTGGAACTTAAACATAAAAGAGATTGAAAAGATGGTTCAAGTACAAGAAGTGCCTTTGGGATGTGCCTCAGAGTTATTACCTTACCCCCAGAAGACAAGTACACTATTGTATTTGTAAACCAAGGTTAAGGTCAGCTTTGATTGTGTATTAATTCCTCAGAACTTGTAGCTTCCTCTGCGATTACGGATAACTTCCTCAAAGGGACTGGGCATGCTTTTCAGTTGATGGGCTTTGGGGATGAGAAGTAATACAGTGCAGAAAGCGGTCTAGGATAATGGCTTCATTGTCCGAACTGACATTAGCTGTTCTTAAAATAATTTGGAATTGTAGGTTTCATCTATCTCATTTCTGGGTACATCGTAATCTGTTAGCCAATGGTGTAGTAGATCCTTGTGTGTCATTCAATCTTGGCTGTCCATTTGGACACATAGAACCATTATATCTACCTTCCCTCTTACAGTTAAGCATTGCCAAGTGGCCTCTGCTATGCCACAATACCATCATTCCTACTGAAATTAGCAAACCATTTTCATAAGCAATGCCTCAACTCTACCTTCAAATCTTGTCTATAGACAACCACAGCTGAGTTCTCAAGATGAGACTGTTTTCATTAGCATATTCCTTTTTTCTTTTATGAAGAGTTTGTCTTCAAGGCCAAGAGTTACTTTTCCTCCTGCAGTGTAAGTCAAGTCCTAGGACATCCCAGGAATATAATCAACTGGTGTATTCTTTAGTTTTATTTAATAAGTCTAGTCTAACATGCTTATCTAATTTTTGACCCCTTACCAAAACTTTGTACAAGAATTTTTGCCTCTTTTACTCTAGGTCATTATCTCCCTTCTAACAATCCAGTTCCCACTACAAAGTATCCTAACAGCATATAATTATCAAAATCTGGTCACAGATGAGCGACCTTGTATCAGTCAACTCTCTTTTATTTGGCTTTATATTCAGTTGTCTTGAGATCAATCCCAAGTACGGTTTCACAATTCCTACCTGAAATTATTAGCCTAGACCTGCAGTAGTTTTGATTAATAATTATTTTCCTCTCCATGAAGAGAGACTATTTCCATAGTTGGGTTATATTGAAAATTAAGTACAGTGGTTGGCCTAAAAGCCTTGAAGGAGTTAGAGAGGGAGGGCAGGCTTCCTCTTGCTAGATATTTGCCTGAGGCAAGGCCACTGCATATCCTCTAAGCAAAGGGAGGTTATTTTCCTCTATCGAGGGTCCCTGAGCCATTTATGCAGGCCAGTACTTGTTAAGGAAATAGGGGATTCAAGCTCTCAAATATATCAACCTGTCTCTATTCTAGGCCTCATTTTCTTCCCCACACATGGGGACTTTAATGTAAAAGATACAGTAAAGCTGGAAATTCATCCTTCTTTGTAGTTTGATTCTTTGCATAGTCAGATTCTGAGCCTGGCTTGTATCCCTACTGCCTTTTGGCTGCATGAGACTAATGTTTCTATAAATGGTATTATTTATTTTTCTAAAAGTCATTTATTTCACACCATGCCCTAAGTTGGGTATTGGCTGAGTTGAGTATTCCATTTTTCTTTCTTCAATGCATTGGTGATATATATAATGTAATATGCTAAGTGTCTGAGTGTTTGACTGTTCAATCATTCGACCATTCGACTGGTAGCTATGATGCACTGGATAACCAGGGTGCAGACACTCATCGCACAGGCATGGAAACATGGAACACACTGATGGATCTCAGAGGGAAGTGGAGGAGGGCAGGAAGAGATTAACCAAAGATCTTATATGCATACAAGAGGCCCAGTGCATGGATTTGTGCACTGGTGGGGTCCTGCGGCCTGTCCTGCAGGGATCGGGCAAAAACTGGCAGTCCTGAGGGGTCCCAGATTGCCAAAGGGCACAGACCAGGCAGAGGGATCCCACAGGTGTACAGATTCATGCACTGGACCTTTAGTTATTCTAATAATTACCTTTTGTCCTGCAAGTACTTGAGAGTACTCAAGTACTCTCAAGTACTTGAGATACTATATAAATTAATACAACTCATTTACTTTATGATATCCCAGTTCACCATGCCCTCAGTTGGGTATTGGCTGAGTTGAGTTAGATTGTTAGTAATTGAGATACTTCAGAATGGTAGGGATTATCACTATCTCACTTACTGTCAGCAGTAGAATCCTACTTGGCATTTGGCCTGTGAGTAATCAGTTACTGTGTTAATTGCTTCCTAGAACCATTTTTTGTACCAAATGTCTTAGTTGTAGTTCCTTTGTAAGTTGATTCTGAAAGGAGAATTTGAGTTCAGGTAGTTTATTTGGGAGATGCATGGCTCAAGGAAGAAAAGTGATACAGACAAAGAATGGCAGCAATAAAGGGTGCTTTAGTAAGCTAGTTAATACCATGGATAATTGGAGCTTAGTTCCACTGAGGCATTCTGGGGAATGGTATAAAACAGATGTCTCAGACACTAAATTCCATGAGTTATTTATTTGTTGAGGGCTTTCCCCCTGGGGATGTTAATTCCTCAGCACTTCTGACCTGCTGTGTACACAGACAGTTTGGGAGAATTTAAAAAACAAATAAACAGGTCTTATGCACAATGTTGATTTTAGATCATCCTGAAAGGCTGGAAGGACTAATAGAATACTGATAGCCTCTGACACAGAGAAGTGAAATTAAAGTTAATTAATGTCAGGCCATGGAAATGCATGGACTGCCATTCAAGGAAATACATTTTTAGACTTGATTATCTCTTACACAAGAGAGTAACACCAAATTGGTGTATAGGCTAGATTGGGGAACAGAGACCGAATCGGGTAGTGTAATGGAGGGCGGAATGTAACATGATGATCTTCCTCCAATTTCTAGTTATACTCAGGACCTGTACCTGGTCCTAATGATGAAAGCCACTAAATAGGATAGCATTCCAAGCGTACATCAGCAATTATATGTCAAATAAAAAGAGGTTCTATTCTCAAAAGAACTGGGAACTTAGAATGCAAGCACGTACTCCCAAGGTTACTTGCTACTAGTGTATTCCAGTGTGAAGATTCCCAGAATTTTTTTACCCTCACCTTCAAGTTTAAATACCTTGTTTTAGCTAAAGCAAATTAGCCTGTTCTGGCAGAAGGAGTTTTATGTAGAGAGGCAGCATGGTTCCTGCCTGCATTTCCTAGTCTGGAACCCGTGTTCCGTCACCTACATGTGCCCTTTGTTGTATCCCTAGTAATTTGTCATTCATAGTAGCGGTTTGTGAAAGACAGGAACAAAAGTTAGATGTATAAGGAAAAAATAATTGAAAAAGGAGGAAACACTGAGGAACACTTTTAGGTAGAAACTGAAATCCACTTAGACACAGAAGAGCAAACACTGATAGAAAATGTTTTCACACCTTAACACTAATCTAGTAATAGCTACTCTAATTTGCCATATCTACATATAACATCAATAGGCAAACTGAAACTAGAATAACTCAGGTCTCTGCTCACACCTAACCCCATCTACTTCTGAAATTTATACTAAAAAACTCTCCAACTTTCCCATGTTGTGGATTTTGTTACTGGATCCGCTGTAAGTTGGCTCTTTTTCTTTCTTTTGGAAGCATTCTCTACCAATATTCGCAGTGTATTGCCACACATCCAGTGAAAAGACCCTGAGAAGAAGCCCAGCTGGCAGAGCAAAGTGTAGTTCTGTAGGGTACAGCAGATTGCCAGACATGCCTGGGTATTTGTGTATCCCCAATGGACACAAATTAAATTTATTTCTAAAAATAAAAAACAGAACAAAAACAAGGAAAAAACCGCATCTTTTGTCATCGAATAGAGTCTTTCTGTTTTCTCCAACTTGTTTCACAAAAGTGGCAAGATATGCTCATATAGGAAGTAGTGAGGAAAAACATTGCAGTTTAAACTGTTATCTCTTTTACACACATTTATTTAAAGTGAAAAAGGACCTCCATGCTAATCAGTATATATAAACCTCTACTATTGGCTAAAATACAGTCCTCTCCCCAAGATATTATAACCCTCTTCCCCAAATGGCCAAGATTAGAAATAATCGGGTTTTTTATGTGGCTCCCTCCTATGGCTCTCACAGATTCCCAAGAATAGTATATTCATGTATAAGAAGTGAAATCTAGTCTGTCTTAACACCTACTGAAAGAGAGCTGCTTCTGAAGCCAGGAAAACCAATCATAACTACCTCTTAATTCTGGCCACTTAGTTCACAGTCTCACTATTATCATGAGTCTATGCAAGTACACTCTTGCTTTATTTATTTACTAGAGGCCCAATGCATGAAATTCGTGCAAGGGGCTTGGCCCTCACAGCCACGCCTCTTGCCTCGGCCTTCACAGCCCTGGCTTCATCCGGAAGGTCGTCTGGAAGATTGTTCAGCTGCCCAGTCTAATTAGCATATTACACTTTTAATATTATGGACATATACACTGAGTGCCCAGATTATTATGATCTCTGAATGCATAATAATCTGGCCACTTAGCTTATATCCTATATAATAAAAGGCTAATATGCAAATTGTCCTCTCGACCAGGAATTTGACCAATAGGCAGGCTGCACATGTCCCCTCCCCCTGGGCAGGCTGTACAGACCCCACCCATGCACAAATTCATGCACCGGGCCTCTAATATATATATACTGAATGGCCCAATTATTATGTGTTCAGAGATCATAATAATCTGGCCACTCAGTGTATGTAGATAATGTTATATGATACAGGTTATATAATATGTGGAATTGCTAAATGATGCATAATGTCTTATATATAATTATTAAGTAATATATAATAGATGTATAACTATTTTTCAAAGTAGGAAATATAGTTAACTCATTGTTTATAATTCTGTTTTTTTAACCTAATGTATTATTGATATTTTCTAAGCAATTAAATGTTTTTCTTTCATTTAAAAAATGTTCAATTAAAGTTGACATTCAATATTAGTTTCAGATGTACAATATAGTGATTAGAAATTTAAATAACTTATGAAGTGATTCCCTTGACTAGTCTATCACCCTTCCACACCATGCATATTTATTAGGTTATTATTGGCTATATTCCCTATGCTGTACTTTACTCCCCATGACTATTTGTAGCTGCCAGTTTGTACTATTTAATTCCTTCACCTTTTTTACCCAGTCCATCAACCCCCTTCCCATCTGGCAACCATCAGTCTGTTTTCTGTTTCAATGAGTTTGATTCTATTTTGTTTGTTTATTTTTTTTTTTATGTTCCACGTATAATTGAAATTATATAGTATTTTTATTTCTCCGTCTGACTTATTTCACTTAGCATAATAACATCATCTAGCTTCATCCATGTTGTCACAAATGGTAAGATTTCATTCTTTTTTTTTTTAAATATATATTTTATTGATTTTGTACAGAGAGGAAGGGAGAGAGATAGTTAGAAACATCGATGAGAGAGAGTCATCCATCAGCTGCCTCTTGCACACCTCCTACTGGGGATATGCCCGCAACCAAGGTACATACCCTTGACCGGAATTGAACCTGGGATCTTTCAGTCCCCAAGCCGATGCTCTATCCATTGAGCCAAACCGGTCTCGGCAGATTTCATTCTTTCTTATGGCTGAGTAATATTCCATCCTATCTAATAAAGAGGGAATATGCTAATTGACCCTCAAGCCATTGCAAAGATGGAAGCACCCACAGGCAATAAGGAGGGGGTATGCTAATTGATTGCCCCATCCTCACAAATGGCTGTGCCCACAGCCACAGGATGGTGGCACTCAGTCCCGTCAGCCCCACCTGGACAGCAGATGCATGACAAGGCCTCCAGAGTCCCCCAGTCCCTTCAGCCCCCCAAGCCATCAGGGCTGGCCCAAACTGCAGGCAAGCCTCAGATGGCAACTTCCCCGCTACCCAGGGCCACCTGAGGCTCAGATAACCATGGCTTGTGCTGCCAGCAGTGGCAGCAGCAGAGGTGTGATGGGGGTGTCGCCTTCCCCTGATCGCCGGATCACCTCCTGCCCCTGAGGGCTCCCAGACTGTAAGAGGGGGCAGGCCTGGCTGAGAGAACCTCCTCCAGGGCATGAATTTTCATGCATCAGGCCTCTAGTTGTATATAATTACCACATTTTTATTCAATCAGCTATCAATGGACACTTAGGTTTCTTCTGTATATTTACTATTTTAAATAATGTTGCAATGAACATAGGATGCATACATCTTTTTAATTAGTGTTTTGGGTTTCTTTGGATGAATACCCAGAGGTGGGATTGCTGGGTCATGTGGAAATTGTATTTTTAATTTTTTGAGGAACCCATGCTGTTTTCCATAGTCACTGCACCACTTTGCAATTCCACCAACAATGCATGGTGGTTCCCTTTTCTCCACATCCTCACCAACATTTGTTCTTTGTTGGTTTATTGATGACAGCCATTCTGGCAAATGTATAGTGGTGATATTTCATTGTTTTTATTTGCATTTATCTGATAATAAATAACACTGAACATTTTTTCATGTGTCTGTTGTCCATCTTTATGTCCTCTTTGCAAATATTTATTCAGGTCCTCTGCTCATTTCTTACTCAGATTGTTTGCCCTTTTGATGTTAAGTTGTATGAGTTATATATTTTTGTTGTCAATACTGCTGGGCAGTTGTTACTCTTATTAGCATCGTGCACATGTGTAACATTTTTGTGTGTGAGAGGTCCTTTGGCTAAGCAATTTTTTTTTAAATGTTTTATTCATGTTTGGAAATAGTAGAATGGAACTGAGCAAACAAGATGAGTTTTATATGCTTGAAGGAAATTCAGAAAGGGGGAGTGAGTCCACAGCTAATATGTATGCTGGAGTTGGATTGTGTTTATTATAAAATCTGGGAGGCTTCATCTTTTAAAAATATGTTTTTAACAATAATTATTTGGTAACTGATATATATTTTGTCTTCTCTCAGGAGCTTTTATATGCCTTGTACTTATAGGCTTAAATTTTTTTCTTTAAAAAATTGATTCATTTAAAATAATGTTATATTCCTTAATTCTTTTAATTGTTAGCTACTTAGGAAATGTGCAATATTTTACTTATTGGATTTATGAATTGTGAGCTTTTATAGAAAAAGTTATAATGTAAGCAAACACACAGACATGTATTTTTCATTTATCTTTAGAGTTCATATAAAAATGCTTTATAAGTCCGGCCAGCATGGCTCAGTGGTTGAGTATTGACCTTGAACCAGGAGGTCATGGTTTAATTCTCGTTCAAGGCACATGACTGGGTTGTAGGCTCAATCCCCAGTGTGGGGCATGCAGGAGGCAGCCAATTAATGATTTTTCTCTCACTGTTGATATTTCTATTCTCTTTCCCTCTTCCTTTCTCTCTAAAATTAATAAAAATATTTTTGAAAAATATTTTATAAATTTATATTTATAACATACTCATATTCTTTTATCTCTCAAGAATATTGAATTAATCAAAAGCATACATGATTATTAATATCTAATAATTTTTGTCCTTTACAAAGCACCTAACCATAAAAGTCTAAGTTCATTTGTTCTGTATAATATATTTTAGACCTGAAAGATTTATGTTCCTAACGTGACCTTAAAACTCTATGTGATGCATCATAAGGTTTTTTATTACTATGCTAACGGCAATTTTAGTTTGCTATTCTGTGGAATATAATATGAAATATCCAGGGATAGGGTTTATTTTTCTTGAAGCTTGAAAGGAGAATGGATGTTAAGCAATGTTATTAGGTTAGCTTCAAAATTATTTGTTTTTTGAACCAACTGAATAAGGCCGTATTAAAGTTGGGGTCACTGCCTACAAGAGCAAAAGCAGCCGATTTATAGAGCAGGCATGGAAGCAAAGCAAGGGAATTATTTCATTGGCTATTGCTTAAGCAGTTACTGAATTTGGGAAAGTCTAGTTGGCTATATGTGACTTTTCCTAAGAAAAGACTAAACTTTTTCTAAAAATTGTTAGAAATAACACAGTAAGTTTATTACATTCTCTGGCTTTGGCACAGTAATAATTGTGTCAGATCCTGTATAAAGGCATGTTGTTCTTTTATTTATTTTTATTTTTTAAAAATATGTTTTTATTGATTTCAGAAAGAGAGGAAGGGAGAGGGAAAGATAAACACCTAAGTGCAAGAAAAACGTCAATAGTTTGCCTCTTGCATGCACCCTGAGCAGCAATCATATGGTGTATGTGATGCAGCACAACAAACTGAGCCACACTGGCCAGGGGGAAAGGCATGGTGTTCTTTTATTTTTTTAATTATTTATTTTTTTCTTTATTGATTAAGGTATTACATATGCATCCTTATCCTCCTATTGTTCCCCCACTCCTGCCCTCACCATGCTGGTGTCTGGGTCCATTAGTTAGGCTTATATGCATGTATGCAAGTCCTTTGGTTGATCTCTCCTCTTTACCCCCACCCTCCCCTTACCTTCACTCTGAGGTTTGATGGTCTGATCAATGCTTCTATATCTCTGGATCTGTTTTTGTTCATCAGTTTGTTTTGTTCATCAGTTTATTTTGTTCATTCCACAAATGAGTGAGATCATGTGATATTTATCTTTCTCTGACTGGCTTAGCATAATGCTAAGCATATGCTTAGCATAATGCTCTCCAATTCTTTCGCTTAGCATAATGTTCTCCAGTTCCATCCATGCTGTTGCAAATGGTAAGAAATAACACAATAAGTGTTATTTTCTACCATTTTAATCACAGCTTTGTATTCCATTGGGTAGGTGTACCACAGTTTTCTAATCCACTCATCTGCTGATGGACACTTAGGTTGTTTCCAAATCTTATCTATGATAAATTGTGCTGCTATGAACATAGGGGTGCATACATCCTTTCTGATTCATGTTTCTGGTTTCTTGGGATATATTCCTAGAAGTGGGATCACACAGAGTCAAATGGGAGTTCCATTTTTAGTTTTTTGAGGAAACACCATACTGTTCCCCACAGTGGCTGCACCAGTCTACATTCCCACCAGCAGTGCACAAGGGTTCCTTTAAAAAAAAAAATTATTTATCCATTAAGTTATTACATATGTGTCCTTACCCCTTTTATTCCCCATCCTCCCCACTTATGCTCTCATGCCCAGCATGGGGTAAGAGGAAAAGATCAACCAAAGGACTTGTATGCATGGTTATAGGCATAATGAGGGTCCCTTTTTCTCCCCATCCTAGCTAGCACTTATCGTTTGTTGATGATAGACATTCTGACATGTGTGAGATGGTACTGCATTGTCATTTTGATTTGCATCTCTCGGATGATTGGTGACTTTGAGCATGTTTTCATATGTCTCTTGGACTTCCTTCTATCTTCTTTTGAAAAATATCTATTTAGGTCCATTGCCCATTTTTTGATTGGGTTCTTTATCTTCCTTTTGTTAAGTTGTATGGGTTCCCTATAAATGTTGGAGATTAAAACCTTACCAGTGATACCATTTGCAAATATGTTCTCCCATACAGTGGGCTTTCTTATTGTTTTGTTGATTGTTTCTTTTGCTGTACAAAAGCTTTTTCAAATCAACATCATTAAAATGTCCATGCTACCCAAAGCAATCTTTATAATCAGTGCACTCCCCATTAAAATATCAGTGGCATATTTCACAGACCTAGAATGGACTCTCCAAAAATTTATCTGGAATAAAAAAAGACCCGGAATAGCTGCAGCAATCCTGAGAAAAAAGAACAAAGTAGGAGGGATCTAATACCAAATTTCAAGCTCCATTACAAAGCTATTGTTCTCAAAACTTCCTGGTACTTGCACAAGAACAGACATATATACCAATGGAATAGAATAGAAAACACAGAAATCGACCCAAACCATTATGCTCAATTAATATTTGACAAAGGAGGCAAGAACATACAATGGAGTCAAGACAGTTTCCTCAATAAATGATGTTGGGAAAACTGGACAGAACATGCAAAAAAATGAAACTAGACCACCAACTTATACCACACACAAAATAAACTCAAAGTGGATAAAAGACTTAAACGTAAGATAGGAAACCATAAAAATATTAGAGGAATGCACAAGCAGCAAAATCTCAGACATATGCCAAAGCAATTTCTTCACTGATAGTGCTCTTTTGGCAGTGGTTGGCAAAAGGCAGCTCGCAAGCCACATGTGGCTGTTTGACCCCCTGAGTGTGGCTCTTCCACAAAATATCTGTGCAATTGAAATGTACAGTGCAATTGAAACTTCGTGGCCCATTTGCAGAAGTTGGTTTTCGTCTCTCAAAAGAAATTTCAATCGTTGTACTGTTGATATTTGGCTCTGCTGACTTATGAGTTTGCTGACCACTGTCGTAGGGCGATGGAAACTAAAGAGAAAATAAACAAATTGGATGGCATGCTGTTCTTTTAAAAGTCTAATGGAAGGAAGCATAGAATAGATCTAAACAATACTCTAGGTAATTAATAGATTGTGAAATCTGAAATGGGGTATGTGTATGGAAACATTGCCAGCAGTATAAAATTTCCCTTCTAACCACTACTAATTTGATATTCCAAAATAATTTTTATTAATTGGAAATCGTTACCACTAAATTATTTGAAAAGAATAGTGCCTGTGTTTTTATAATTTTTCTTCTGCTATACTTAAGAATCATTAAATACAAATATGCCACACAAAATTAATTATTGTAAACTATAGTAATTTTATTCCAGTTAGACATTCAGATATAGCACATGGAATTTATAATTTTAAATCAATAAATGTAGACAAATCATAGAAGTCATTGGAGTTGCTGATGATTATGATAGTTTCACATGCAGTGTTCTGATGTCAGGCACACTTTGACCTACCAAAGACCATTCCCATGGAATTTTAAGTCCTGGGTAGAATTAGAATTTTAATTGAATTGTGAAGGCCTAATGCATTTTGAGAAACCAAGTCAAAATAGATATCTTCGTGAAGTGCTAAAAAACATTAATGAGCCAGAACATAAAATTAAAGATTTGTACAGAATCATCTCCTTTCCTTGAAAGAATCTGTACAAATTCATTTTACACATTACATGTCTACAGTTAGGAAGCACTCTTCTCCAGGCTTCTGCGTGAAGATTGTGCCTCTGTTCACATCGGCTCTCCACCAAACCTCTTCTTGTCATAGCTGCCATAAATCTTCTGTTATCAATTCCAGTAGATGGTGGACTATCTTTATTTTACTGGATCTCTCAGGAGCATTTAAGGAAAAATACTTTCTCCTTCAATAATCATTTTCTTCTGTAATATGTATAGAACATCACACCCTTGGAGGTTTCTTCTCCCTATTTGAATTAACTACAGTTCAAATACTCATTTAATTCATACTTTATATAAGACTTTACAATTAATCGTTTAATATGCTTAAATATTATATCTTTTAGTTAAAGTACAAAGGGCTACAGACTTTATTAGTAACTAGAGGCCCAGTGCATGAAAATCCATGCACTGGAGGAGGGGGGTCCCTCAGCATTGTCTGTCCCCTCTCACAGTCTGGGAGCCTTCCGGGGTGGGAGGTGACCCTGTGGTAAGGGGAATGCAATGCCCCCATCACACCTCTGCTGCTGCCACTGCCAGCAGCACAAGCCTCAGCTGGCCCTGGTTACCTGAGCCTCAGGCTGCCCTGGGCGGTTGGGCAGCCACCATCTGAGGCTTGCCTGTACCTTGGGCCAGCCCTGGGCAACTGGGAGTGTGAGGGGATGGAGGACTCTGGAGGCAGGCATGCGGAATGTCCGGACCCCCCTGGCAGTGGCCTGACTGTGCTGTGCTCTTGCAGCCCCAGTGGGGCTGAGGGACTGGGCGTTGCCATCTTGTGGCTGTGGGTGCAGCCACCTTTGTGAGGTGTGACGATCATAGCATATTCCTACTTTATTAGATAGGATTACAACAAAGAGAAATGATCTGACTGGATCAGAAGCTGGTTTTGTTTTTTTTTTATAATCAAGTTTTCTATTAAAGTATATCTTCTAGGCCTCCTGGGTATTATATCAACTGCCCAGATCCTCTTTCTCCTGGTGCAGACACATTTCTTGATACCATTTTCTTCTTCTCCTTTGACTGACTCACCTGATCTTTGCAGGCTTCAGTTAAGTCATCTTAATATATTTCTATTTAGAGCTAAGTTGTTATGAAATCTCTATTGTCCTAAGATATTAATTTAGGACATTGATCAAAGTTTATATATATCTCAATAATGTATAATGTTTAGAATCCTGATTTAAGAAATAGTAAGTCTCCCTTTAGTGAAAAAAAAAAATGATTCAGTTAGAATTCAATCCTTCTTTTATTAATTTGTATATTCCACAAATATAAAGGACTTACTGTGACCTTAGTATTGTATCTCCCTAGCACTGAGGATATAATAGTGAATAAAACACTGTCCCTTCCCTCATGGAGATTACATGCTGCTTAAATGTATTTTAGTTCAAAACTTCCATATGGGCCAATAGGACTTTTCAGACAATTGTGGTGTTGATTTTTCTGTGTGTTTTTTGTAAACTCAAGTAAGTCCATTCTTTCCTTTATGTAAGTTTCCTCATCCATAAAACAAAGATAATATACTTTATTCTCTCTACAAGAAAATAATGAAGTTAAATATGTTTGTGAGATTACTTTATACACTTTATATATTTATGAAGTACTGTAACACCTAACATGGCATTCATATTTAAGACAGAATAGTTAAGATAATAGTTATGGAATTCTACTTAAAGATATTTGCAACATCTTATTCATTATTTAAGTGAAAATTTCAGCTTTTTGTACCAATTAAGGATTTTAGACATTCAGAAGATAGACTCTATTTAAGAATTTTTAATCTTTACAAATACATTGTTTATAATTTTTTAATCAGAAGAATCAGTCCATTTTAATGTAATTTAATCCTCTTCTATAATATTTTGATTTTGTTACCAGGACAAATGTACCTTAAGTAATAAATTTATTTATAAAATTTGCTTAGTCTTAGCAGTTGTCTTCCAGACATGTCACTGAGTCATTCTTTTAAAAATAAAGCATTGCAGTGCTAATAAAAAAGTTTTATGTTTGCCCAAAGTGGAATAGAAATGTATGTGAACATGATGCATTTTGCTTCTTGTTTTATCCTTCAAAACTCGTTATCATTTAAATGTAGAACCTTCAATTTTCTGCTGCAGAATCAGATTTATGTTATTAACCACATGCCTGGCAGCAGAATTCAGGCACTAATTTTCCAAATGTGTGTCAGTATATTCACTCAAAGTGAATATTTTAAGTGGTTCCGAGGAAAACCTCACATTATAATATGGAGGCCCCTTTAACAAGCTATTCTTAGGTAGAGAATATTAGAAGCTTATGATTTAAAAATTAAGCCATTACAGCATTACATAATGAGATTCCTGTTTTGTACTCAACAACTTTAGTTTATTTGGGTTATGGAAGGTAAGAAGTAGAATGTTTGGGACAAATCAGATATGTGTCATTTTACCTAATGAAGACTTCTCTTTATTCTCAGCTATCCTATTTTACTTTTTCATTCATAAGATGAAGTTGAAGATTTTTCCTGCTTGCCTGACTCCATTTCTTATTTAAATTTAGTTTATGTTGAGGAATAATTAGTTACTGCTACATACTACAAAATACTTGCAAGTAAAAACAAAACTGGGGTGGGGTGGAAGGGAGGGAGTTTGGGGGCATCCATAATACATTCAACAATAAACATAAATTTTAAAAACAACACTTGGTAGCAAGTTATACAGGGAACCTAAATAGGAATTATTACTTATGTGATACTTGATTTTGTTGTTTCTTGGTTTTCTTGTAATATTGAGAATATTTTACTTTGGGGGAAAATCTAAATAATAATAGGTTATCTCATTTATTAATTAAGCACATACCAATGTAAACTAGTTAATTTAACAAAGCATTTGGTCTTTTAGATTCTCTCTCTTAAATGATCTTTTGTTATAGCCTACGAGAGGCCCAGTGCATGAGATTCATGCACTCAGGAAGGTCCCTCAGCCTGACCAGCACCCTCTCACTGTCAGGGAGCCCTCAGGGGATGTTCAACTGATGGCTTAGGCCTGCTCCCTTAGTGCTGTTATGGAGGTGGACTAGGCTCCTGCTGCCACTGCACTCTCTGGCCGAGAACCCGGCTTCTGGCTGAGCCATGCTCCCCCTGTGGGAGTGCACTGAGTACCATGGGGCAGCTCCTGCGTTAAGCATCTTCCCCCTGGTGATCAGTGCATGTGATAGTGACTGGTAATTTCACCGTTTTATCAATTTGCATATTAGCCTTTTGTTATATAGGATTTTTGCATATTTCCCTTTATTTACCATAACCCAATTTTGAAGAAATAAATCAAAAAAGTATTTTACTTCCTATTTATCTCACTTTTAGATTATAGCTGGGATCTGTTGCAATGAACACAGAAATAAATCTGAGACTTAACTAATTTTATTATTATAGGGCATAGTAATATGCATGATTTTAAAATTTTTATTAATTTTTGGTTTTTAATTCTCTGTTGCTCAAACTCTTACATATGTCCCCCTTTTTCTCCCATTGACCTCTCCCAACCAGCCCCCCCTCCCCTGCCCAGGCCTTCACCACCCTATTGTCTGTGTCCATTGGTTATACTTATATGCATGCTTGCAAATCCTTTGGTTTATCTCTACCCCTCCTCTCACCCTCTACTGTCTTTCTTCTGTGGTTTATCAGGGTTTTTGTTATTGTTTAAATACTTTTATGTCTCTGGATCTGTTTTTGTTCATCAGTTTATGTTGTTCATTATATTCCACAAATGAGTGAGATCATGTGATATTTATCTTTCTCTGACTGGCTCATTTTGCTTATCGTAATGCTTTCCAGGTCCATCCATGCTGTTGCAAATGGCAGGAGTTATTTTTTTATTTTTTACAGCAGCATAGTATTCTATTGAGTAGGTGTACCACAGTTTTTTAATCCATTCATCTGTTGATGGGCTCTTAGGCTGTTTCCAAATCTTAGCTATGGTGAATTGTGCTGCTATGAACATAGGGCTGTATATATTCTTTTTGATATGTGTTTCCAGTTTCTTGGGATATATTCCTAGCAGTGGGATTACTGGGTCAAATGGGAGTTCCATTTTTGGTTTTTTGAGGAAATTCCATACTGTCTCCATAGCGGCTGTACCAGTCTGCATTCCCACGAGAAGTGTACGAGGGTTCCCTTTTCCCCACATCCCTTTTCATCATCAGCTCTTGTGACTTGTTGATGAAAGCCATTCTGACAGGTGTGAGATGATACCTCACTTTCTTTTTTATTTGAACCTTTCAGATGATTGGTAACGTAGAGCATTTTTCATATACCTGTTAGCCTTCGGTATGCCCACTTTCTAGAAGTGTCTATTTAGGTCCTAATTCTGTAAGTTGTTGGGTTAGATAACTTATTACCAATTTTTCTTGCTTTTTAAAATAGGCTGTAGTACTATGAACTTCCTTCCCAGAAATGCTTTCACTGTGTCCCATAGATTTTGAATTGTTGTGTGTTTCGTGATATTTTTTCCAGGATGTTTTTTATTGCTTCTTTAATCTCTTTGGTAACCCATTTATTGTTTAATTGCATGCTTTTTAGCCTCCATGTGTTTGATTGTTTTTTATTGTTTTTAATTGATTTTTAATTTTATGCCATTGTGATCTGAGAAGATACTTGATATGATTTCAGTCTACTTAAATTTGTAGAAACTTAGCCATGTCTTAATATGTGGTCTATCTTTAAAAATGTCCCATGTGCAGTTAAGAAGAATGCATATTCTGTAGCTTTGGGGTAAAATGTTCTGAAGATGTCATTTAGTTCCATCTGATCTAGTGAGTCATTTAGGATTGCTGTTTCCTTGTTTTTTTTGTCTAGAAGATTTATTCAATGATGTCAATGTGGTATTAAAGTCTCCAACTATGATTGTATTGCTGTTGATCTCTCCCTTGATATCATTTAGAAGTTTTTTTTTTTATGTATTTGAGTGCTCTTGCATTGGGAGCATATATGTTTACCAGAATTATATCCTCTTGTTGAATTGCTCCCTTTAGTATTATTATATGGCCTTCCTTATCTCTTGTTATGGTTTCACTTTGAGTTCTGTTTTGTCAGATATAAGTATTGCTACCCCATCCTTTTTCTTTTCTATTTCCATTTGCCTGAAAAAATTTTTTTCCATCCCTTTACTTTCAGTCTATGTGGGTCCTTTGTTCTGATATAGCTCTCTTGTAGACCGATTTCTCCATTTCACTTAGTTCCTCTTCTGGTGATTCCTCCTTTTTTTCTTTGATGATTGTTTCTCTTTATCCCCATATTTGCTCTCTACTTGTATTTGTTTCTTTTCTTTTCTTTTATTTTATTTTATTGATTTTTCACAGAGAGGAAGAGAGAGGGATAGAGAGTTAGAAACATCGATGAGAGAGAATCATCGATCAGCTGCCTCTTGCACACCCCCCACCCCGGGGATGTGCCCGCAACCAAGGTACATGCCTTTGACCGGAATCGAACCTGGGACCCTTCAGTCCCCAAGCCGACGCTCTATCCACTGAGCCAAACCGGTCCCGGCTACTTGTATTTGTTTCTATTTCTGGCCCTGGGCAACCTGCTTGAGCTCTGAGAGGCTGAATCCCTTAGCAGTCCAATGATACAGGACTCCTTAGCCCAGAAGCTGGGTCTTCCATGAGTCCATGCCTTTATTGTCTGCTCTCTGAGTTGTACTCCATTCCCATACAGATCTGTTCCCTGAGTTGTCCACTGCAGATGCTCGGGTTCAGTGGGGCACGAGCACATTTTCTATGATATGTGACTCCATGTGAGGTCCCAGAGCTCTCTGCATGCAATTTAGTGTGCCACCCCAGTGCCTGGGGCATGGTGGCACGCTTGGTCCCTCTGGCAGCACACTTGTAGTGTGGTCCTGTGCCTGGGTGGGATGCTGACCCAGGTAACCCTAGCCCACACTGTCAGCGCAGTCACGGAGCCTGTACATGGTGCTGGATGGCTCCAGTTTGCGCCAGTATCTCAGTCCTGGAGGCCTGGGCAGGGTGGAGCACAGGGTCTTCGTGGCTTGCACTCACAGTGCAGATTGCCGGAATGCGGCATCTGGAAGTCTGGGCAGGGAGGTGCGGCACTGGATGTCTCTCTGGCGAGTGGACACTATGGACATCTTGGAACCCTCGGTGAGGTAGTGTGTCACTCACTACAAGGGCGTGGCAGTCATCCCTCAGGAGTTAGGGCTAGTCAGGGACTCACAGTGCGGGACCAAGGTGGTGGCCCAGGCCAGTCTGAGTGTTGGTGTGGCTGCGCTCCTGGCCTCTGCTGCTGCCCCCTTCAGGATGGTTTAGGCTCTGTCCCAGGTTTTTTAAGTTTTTTAAAAAGCTAGATAGAGAAAAGGAAAGAGAGGAAAGCAATTCCACATACATATAAATAAGTACTTCTGCCTTTAGGAAGCATAGATAAAGATAAAAACCAAAGTATTTTTCTATAGTTGTTTCATACTTCAATGTTAGTAGGTTACTTCCTTCCCTAGTCCCTATGTCAACATATTTAACATTGATTGTAAATTATTTTTCCCCTTTAAATCAGACTAGCTTTAGAGCTGCTTCGGGTGCTAAAGTATTTAGGATATGATTTTTTCCTCCTCTCCCCTTTCTCTCTGGAGATATAGAAGTATGTAGGAATGAAGGTAATTGCCATTTTCTTTCGCTACATGTTTTCTTTAGCTGTGGCCCAAATGTGAGTAAGTTAATCAAGATTTATCATTGCCATTTGAAGTTATAATTAGCTTTCTATGTTGAGAAAAAGACTGTATGCTTTTAAATTTTTTAAATTTATTTTTTATTGTTTGAAGCATTACAAATAGTAGTACATATGTCTCCTTTTCCCCCCCTTTGACCTCCCCCCAGCCTCCTCCCCCTGCATATGCCTTCACCTCCCCCCCCCCGGCCCCCCCCCCCCCCCCGGCCCCCGTGTCTTGTATCCATTGGTTATGTCTATATGCATGGATACAAGTCCTTCAGTTGATCTCTTACAGCCCTCCCCCACAACCTCCCTTGCCTTCCTGCTATAGTTTGAGTGTGTTCAATGGTTCTTTATCTCTATAACTATTTTTTTACCCCATTTCTTTTCTTTGAAAAATCTTGCAACTGCAGACTAGAAATAAACATATAATAACAAAAAAACGTTTGAGTCCCAATTTCGGTGTCCAACAGTTCTGAGAGCCAGTTTCAATGTCAAATAGTTTCTTATGTGTACATGTCAGCAATGATATCTGGATAATGGATTTTTAAAATAAGTATTTACATTCCCCTTGAATTCTAAAGATTTTTCAAAGGTAAGAAGGTATAAATTTTAGAGGTATATTTTAGAACCCTGGTAAACTTGTCAGAAAAGATATCTGAATATTCTTGATTAGAAAGGCTATTTGATTAGAAAGACCATCTTTCATTCTTTGAGAAAGTGAAACCAAAATATGGGGTTTTTGAGTCCAAGTTAGTTCTCTCACGAAACTGAAGAATGAAGTCATGGTAAAAAATGGTTAGCAGAACTGTAGTTTGTTGGGAGAAGCTAATCCTACAAAAGGTGCAGCTGCGGTTCCTGGAGCAGGCCAGTGTCCAGAGCTTTCTGGTCATGCTGCAGACAGGTTAGCTTCTGATTGGTCCTTTCAAAGGATTTTTCTTTAGCAGCATTCTTGGAATTGGTTTGTGTGCCTCACTATTTTATGATTGGTTATCTGCATGCTACCTGTCTTCCCAATACTCTTGCATGTGACCTTCCTTCTCCACGAAAGGGTGCCTTAGTACCTTCACCTTGCTGGCTTCCCCAGTTTTATTTCCTCCCCTGTCCCATAGTCCTGATTCTTGACTAACTTGCCTCCGCTTTTGCCTCAAAAGGAAGGCTATCTGATTCCCCAATGATTGCCTCATTTTATCTTTTAATACATGTATAATTTGAGTTTTACTTTACAGTTATTTTTATCTTATATTAAAATATTAAAAAGTTAAATAAACAACATGAGCTGTAAGAGTTGGAATATTTCAAATTTGATTCCTATTATGTAAAGCAAGAAGCTGACAGAATTGACCAACTATTTTTACAGCACTATCATTAACATTAATGATAGATGTGATGATTTATTCAATTACAATGTTTACATAAATCTAAATATTTCACATTAGAAAATGATTTATGTGTGTGTTTTTTGTCTTAAGTTGTGGGGGGGGGGTTACCCGCTAAAGAACACTTGTCACATGACTGAAGTTGTGAAAGTGTGTGAATACAGCCTAATGCTTTATAGCCAGCCCCCAAGAACATTTTTCCACTAGTGGATCTCTTGGGCAGTCCCAATTAATGCAAATGTTTGTTAGAAGTGATAGGAAATGTAAAGGGCTCTGAACAATAATTAATCCATTTATGCCTAAGGGTTCTCTAAAACCCATCTCCACCTACACACAGTTAGGTTTTTGTATTGTTTTGTTTTATGTAGTTCCATAGCAAGCTAAGTAAAGTAGACAAATAGCTAAATTCCTTTTGGGCACACAAAGTCATAATAAGGTTTACATATGAAAGATATTCTCCATGCCAGAACCCTTTGCTGTCTCTAAGAATTTGCTACTCCTGGAAGGTGCAATCTGTCTGAGGCCAACGAAACTTATAAAATACAGAAAGTTAAGTTAGATGGCTTGATCAGTCCATGTCTCACCAAACAATTTAATTCTTAAATATGTGTGTTACGTTTTTTATTAGTAACTAGAGACCCAGTGCATGAAATTCATGCATGGGGGGTGGGTGGTGTAAGGTCTCCCTCAGGCCTGCTGGCTTCCAACTGCTCGCCTGCCTGCCTTCCTGATTTCCCCTAACTGCTTCTATCTGCCAGCCTGATCACCCCCTAACCACTCCCCTACCAGCCTAATGGATACCAAACTGCTCCCCTACCAGCCTGTTTGCCCCTAACTTCCCTCCCCTGCAGGGCCTGGTTCCCCTCAACTGCCCTCCTCTGCAGGCCTGGGTCCCTCCCAATTGCCCTTCCCTGCTCACCATTTTGTGGTAGCCATCTTGTATCTACATGGGGGCAGCCATCTTGTGTGTTGGAGTGATGGTCAATCTGCATATTACTCTTTTATTAGATAGGATAGAGGCCTGGTGCACGGGTGGGGGCCAGCTGGTTTGCAATGAAGGCTGTCCTGGATCAGGGTGGGGGTTCTCTTGGGGTGTCCGGTGGCCTGGGCGAGGGACCTGTGGTGGTTTGCAGGCCAGCCACGCCCTCTGGCGATCCAAGTGGAGGCACTGATATCTGGGGTTTATTTATCTTCTACAATTGAAACTTTGTAGCCTGGAGCGGAGCCAAGCCTCCTGCTTGCTCTGTGGAGGCAGCCATTTTTCTTGGGACTTATGTATCTTGTATAATTGGAACTTTGTAGCCTTAAGCAGAGGCCTGGGCCTGTCAGGGTGTGTGGAAAGCTTGGCTTCCTCCATTGCCTGGGAAACCGAAGCCTCCCCCCTGCTTTCTGTGGCCACAGCCACCTTTTTCCTCCTGATTGGCTGGGGGTGTGGTTTGTGGGCATGGCATGTGGGTGTAGCGAAGTGATGGTTAATTTGCACATTACTCTTTTATTAAGATAGTATGTGAAACAGAAATTATTTGTCTTACTTTAATTGTACTGATGAGTATCAAAGGAGTTAATATTTGTGAAAAAGCTTTAACAAATATAAATTCAATGTAAATATTTGTCCTTAGGAGTCATTACATCTAAGGTTCCTTGAAGTTTCTTAAAGAAAGAAACTTTTGTTATACAACTAATTTTTGCTTAACAAAAACTCTTCATTGAGTAGGAAAACGTTTCCATCCATCAGTTTGTAAATCATCTATCTATTCCTTGATTCAAAGAAAGGGCTTATAAAATAACCATGAGACAGAAAAAGCTTTCTATTTTAATCATCCAGCCCATAAGAAGAGATATAGTTTGCAAGATATTTTATGCAGAACATTTATGATTTATTTTTAACTTACTGTGTTCTTTTCTACTTTAGGTATATTGGTAATTTTTTATATATTGGTATTTTTTAAATATATTTTTATATATTTAGATGGGAAAGGGAGAGATAGAAACATCAAGGATGAGAGAACATTGCCCCCTGTTGGGGATTGAGCCCACAAGCCTAGCATGTGCCATTGACCAGAATTAGACTCTTTAGTCCACAGGCTGACACTCTATCCACTGAGCCAAACTGGTTGGGGTAGTATTTTAATGCCTACATATAAAACATGTTTGTTTGTTTTTTAATGAGCTTGAGGAGTCAAAGTATTTTGGGTTTATTGCTATTATATAAATGCATGCAGTTGACTGAATTGACCACTTTAATAGCAGAATGAATGACTGGTTTGATACATATTTTCATTATGTGATTTCTACAATTACTATGTTTGTGTACATATAAGTATTTCACAGCAGAGAATAAATTATGTCTTTGTTTGTTTTAAATAGGGATAAAAACTTTTACCCACTGAATATATGTATGTTATACAGGGCTAAAAGGTCTCTAGTGTGTATTCATAGAGGTTAGTGTTATACATTAATTTCTGTTTACTCTTCTCCCTCTACCTTATTGAATCTTACAATTCTTTTTAAAAATATATTTTATTGATTTTTTTACAGAGAGGAAGAGAGAGGGATAGAGAGTTAGAAACATCAATGAGAGACAATCATAGATAAGCTGCTTCATGCACACCCACTACTGGGGAGTGTGCCCGCAACCAAGGTACATGCCCCAGACCGGAATCCAACCTGGGACCTTTCAGTCCTCAGGCCAATGCTCTTTCACTGAGAAAACCGGTTTTGGCTGCATCTTATAATTCTTTTTAAAAAATATATATTTTATTAATTTTTTACAGAGAGGAAGTGGGAAGGATAGAGAGCTAGAAACATCCATGAAAGAGAAACATCGATCAGCTGCCTCCTGCACTCCCCCCACTGGGAATGTGCCCACAACCAAGGTACATGCCTTGTCCAGAATCGAACCTGGGACCTTTCAGTCCGCAGGCCGATGCTCTATCCACTGAGCCAAACCTGTTTCGGCATCTTATAATTCTTTAAGGTCCAAGTCCCCTCCCTCTCTGGGCCAAACCTACCGAACCACCTCATTTCATGAGCATTGCTATCCTTTGAACACTTACTAAGGCCCATGATATGCTAGGATGAAAAGTATTAAGATGGATAATTTTATGTGAGTCTCTGTGAGATTATTGGATTACCCTGACAAACCATGGGTGTAAAACTGAAATGTTGATTGTTTGAGTTCAAGTTTGTTGTCTCATGAAATTGAAGAATGAGGTCGTGGGCAGAAATGATTAGTGGAACTGAAGTTTATTGAGAGAAGCCAATCCTGGAAAAGGTGCATCTGGGATTCCAGGAGCAAAACAGCGCCAGAGCTTCCTTTTTCATGTTACAGTGGGGAGTAATTCAGTATCCAAGCTAATTAAAGTGTAATAGTCCATGTGTGGAGGCCCACATGGCCATAAGCCATGCGAGGGGGAGTGCACCTCCTGCCATTAACTCAAAGATCTAGCACAGGGAGGGTGAGAGAGAGCAGAAGTGCATGCACTTTTTTTATGTATGCTTGTTAGTTCCTGATAGGTCCTTTCAAAGAATTTAGGCTTAGCAACATCCTTCCGATTGGTTTTTACACCTTAGTACCTGGTGATTGGTTATCAGCAAGCTGCCTGTCTTGGCAACATCCATATATTTAAAAGTTTGTCTCCCGTGTGTGCTGTCCTTTCCTCCCAGCGAGGTTGTCCTCGTAAGTCCGTCCAGCTGGGTTTTCAGTTTTATTTCTCTTCCTGTGGTTCTGTCCCTATTTGCCTAGCTTTCTTTTGTTTCCTCAGTGTGTGTACAAAAGTCTTTTCACACAAACTTACTGTTACTTCTGGAAAATACTCTGAATTTCAAGCAAGCAACTTACAAATGAAAACTTGAGATACAAAATATTTTAAAGTTTCCTTGGTGGATAATGTAAATACTTTATTTGTGGAAATTGACGATAGATAATTAAAAGTACTTAGTCTCAAAATAGACTTTTAGACTGAAGAAAGTAGCCATTCTATTAGCAACTATGATAATTGACACTCAACCAGACTTGATTAAATGACTCTGTACAGCCAATTAAAATGAGAAACTGCAAACAGAATGCATTAACCAATCTTATTATAAATCACTACAGTATAAAATCAGGAAAATTGAATATCTACTCACTATAAAAATGGTTTATAATTCCCACTAAACTTTAATAGAAATGAGAAACTATGGTGAATAGCCTGTTTCTCCAAACTGGCTATAAAGTTCTCAGAATTGTTTTTCTGTAGAAAATTACAACTATATAGAAATAAAATGCAATTACAATATAAATTTATATTATAGACTCATGCAATATTCTATGCATAAATACTGACAATAACAATTACAAAGTACTTAAAGATTTTCATTAAAATTTTTAAAAAGGATAAATAAGGTTCTTCTATTTAAATAGGTGGGAAAATGCTTTTCCGTACAATGCAGAAGCAATATATTTAGTGATCCAGCTCAGAATAAAAGCCAAAGTGCTCAGAAAGCTTGTAAAGGGTTGTTATTTTTTTAATTTTTTTTGCTATTTTCTGATTCTCTTTTCTAATTACCTAGTGTGGTTCTAGAACCCACTCATGGTGTTCCTAAAATATACCTGTACATTACTGCCTCAGGATAGTTGTGCTATTTTCTCAAGGTTCACTCTCAACTTTGAGACATTGGTCAAATGTCACTTCCTCAGTAAAACCTACTGTGGACACCCTATTTAAAATCCCAACCTTCTTCTGCACCTTCCTCCCTTAATTTTTCCCATTGTACTTTCTAGTGTATTATGCAAATTCTTCACTTACAATTTTAATGTTTATATTTTTATATTTTATAAAAATTCTGTATTATGTGGATTCAGATGAGTCCCATAGAATTTTATTTTTGTTAATGCTCATAGGAGGATATATTTTTCTATTATTTTCCAGAGAGAGTGGAAAGGAAGGAGAGCTGGAGAGAGAGAAAAGGGGGGGGGGGGGAGGGGAGAGAGAGAGAGAGAGAGAGAGAGAGAGAGAGAGAGAGAGAGAGAGAGAGAGAAACAATGATGTGAGAGAAACACCAGTTGGTGGCCTCTCACAGGTGCCCCAACCACTCTGTGAATCAAACAGGCAACCCAGATATGTTCCCTTTACCAGGAATGGAACCCATAACTCATGGGTCCTGGAGGGAACTGATGCTCTTAACCACTGAGCCACACCAACCAGGGCTACAATTTTTATTTTTATTGTCTTTTCTCATTATAAGTAAGATCCATAAAGGCAAGGCATTTTGTTTAGTTTGTTAATTGCTGTATTCCAAGGATCCAGAACATTGTCTGTTAAACATTTCTTGAATTAATCTAAGACTTATATCTATCTCCTATTAAAATAAACATGTAAATATTTAATTGAATAATAGTAAATATTCTCAATTGGTAGTGGCAAATTGGATATGAGGATAGATGGGAAACCAGAGTGCATTTGTCATTGGTCTAGTTATTTGATCAGATATTTTACATTGTTATAGTATACCAGAAACTATTTGAAGTGATTTATCTATATTAATTAATTCATGCCTTACAATAACCCTGTGAAATTAGGTACATTTTACATTTTAGAAAACCAGAATTTAAATTTAAATTCTTGGTCTTGCAACTATTATATAGAAAGTTAAGATTCACCAGGACAAATGGTATGTCCAAAACCCATACTTCTAACCAAAGGTCATGGTTAAAATATTGGTGTATAGTTGCTTAGACTAGCTTTAGTTGTATCCTTTTTATTCATTTTCTTTTGCAAATATAGAAAATTTGGAAAGCAATAATTTCTGCTTAACCACTGTAGTTTTATAAACATTTATTATTATTATCTTTTGCAGTGGGATGCCATTACTGAAATGGATGAACATAACAGGCCCATTCACACATACCAGGTATGCAATGTAATGGAACCAAATCAAAACAATTGGCTTCGTACAAACTGGATCTCCCGAGATGCAGCTCAGAAAATTTATGTGGAAATGAAGTTCACACTGAGGGATTGTAACAGCATCCCATGGGTCGTGGGGACTTGCAAAGAGACATTTAATCTGTATTATGTGGAATCAGATGAGTCCCATGGAATTAAATTCAAGCCAAGCCAGTATACGAAGATCGATACAATTGCTGCTGATGAAAGCTTTACCCAGATGGATTTGGGTGATCGCATCCTCAAGCTCAACACTGAAATCCGTGAGGTGGGGCCTATTGAAAGGAAAGGATTTTATCTGGCTTTTCAAGACATCGGGGCCTGCATCGCCCTGGTATCGGTCCGTGTGTTCTACAAAAAGTGCCCCTTCACCGTGCGTAACTTGGCCATGTTTCCTGACACCATCCCAAGGGTTGACTCTTCCTCTTTGGTGGAAGTGAGGGGCGCTTGTGTGAAGAGTGCAGAAGAGCGAGACACTCCTAAACTCTATTGTGGAGCTGATGGAGATTGGCTGGTTCCTCTTGGAAGGTGCATCTGCAGTACAGGATATGAAGAGATTGAGGGTTCTTGCCATGGTAAGAAACATTCAAATTTATTATATGTCTAAATGTCAGGCTTTTATTTATTTATTTATTTATTGATTATGGTCTCACATAATTGTCCTTATTCCCCCATTCCCATCCCAAACCCCTCTCTAGATATGCCCCCCCAACCCCCGTTGTCCATGGCCACTGGCTAGGCCCCCATGCATGCACACAAGTCCTTTGGTTGATCTCTTCCCCTCACCCCCATCTTCCCCCACCTTTCCTCTGAGGTTTGAGAGTCCGATCGCTGGTTCTCCTTCTCTGGGTCGGTTTATGTTGTTTTAAGTTTAGAACTATTCCATTTTGCATTGTTATGATAATATAATACCTATAGTTTTCCAAATAAAATGATTTATTTATGTGAATTTTTATTAAGGTTTATTAATCTAATAAATACATACATTTAAAAATATTACATATCCCTGACAAAGATAATCTATATATTTTTTTTTATTTTAAAACTTATAATCAACACACAAATATAGAAATACATTTATTCTTTGGCAAATAGTAACAAAGTAGATATATTTCCCTCTCAATAGTAAATTATTTACAAGTTTTTCTATTGCACTGTATTAAATTTATTGACTTTTTTTGTTGGTTCTATATTTATATTTATTAAAAGAATGAAAATAAATGAGAAAAACATCCTTTTATATACTAAATGATTATGAATAATATGTGTGAATATTTAAAGATTTTATATACTTAAACACTTGGATTTTGAAAAGATCACTAGCACTTCCAATGATGAGTATGTAGCCATTTGAAAATTTTAATATTTGTATAAAATGTCTGAAGTATATTCTTAAGAAGAATAAGCAATTTTCTCTACTATTTAAAAATTAAAATATATTTCATTGAAGTTTATCAATATAAATTGAACTTAAAAATGTTATTTACTCATAACAAAGATTTAGAATAGAAGAAAAATAAGTCATAAGTTATCCTTTGGTGGATTCTATAAAATATTTTTCATTGGAAAAGATTCTAAAGAAAAATTCATATATATGAGTAATTATTCAATGAGGTTAAGAATACGATAAGAACTTGGGATAAACATTAGACATACTATCCATGTAGTTTCACCATATTTTAAAATAGGAAATGCTGGGTGTTTATTGGTAAAAATAAAGTTTTAAAAATATTTAGAGAGTCATTTTATATCCTAACAATTTATGTGATTTACTATTATTAAATATGTGTATTTTTTCATGGTGTTGACTACAGAAATACAAATAATGACAATCACTGAGGGCTCGATGGTTTTTTACTCAATATGTTTGTTCTGTGAAGTTACATTCTTATGTATCAGTACATTCCTTAAAATTCCTTCCATTGTTTAGCAAAATTGATTTTTAACAATAGATAATCATTATCAGCTCATCTAGAGCTGCTGCTAGACTCATCTGTTTTTATGGCTCGTTACCTGTATATAATTTGTTTGAATGCAGAAACATGAGTGTACAGTGTGCATTCTTGATGTTTTTCTTCATACCACTCATTTCTATCCTCTGACAATATTTTTATCCTTGGCTCTATTGCCATCAATCAATATTCCCAATAAGTTATCTCCCAAGATAACTCTGAATTACATATACCTAAGTGGCAGATTAATTGGAATCTAAATGAATAAACTATACTTCAAGTACTAATGTGACACTGTGTGTGTGTGTGTGTGTGTGTGTGTGTGTGTGTGTGTGGTCTTAGGCGACCCAGCTAGCAGTTCTCAACCTGTGGATCGAAACCCACAGGTTGAGAACTGCTGTGTAGAGCCTACGACCATCGGGAAACACAGATATTTACATTATGATTCATAATAGTAGCAAAATTACAGTTATGAAGTAGCAACAAAAATAATTTTATGGTTGGGGGTCACCACAACATACGGAACTGTATTAAAGGGTCACGGCATTAGAAAAGTTGAAACCACTGTTCTAGGGGCTTTCTCTAGATGACCTCTCATCATTTAAAAATCTAGTCCAAGCCTTTTTACAGTAAAGTAGCTGGCTTAAGAGAGAGTTTGTCACATGGCCAGGTATAAAGTGAGTATATGATGGGACTACATAAGGGTTGAACACCTGGAAGTGTGTTTATAGTGAGTTGCCAATGTGATAGTGTACCACAGTTCACTGTCTAGCTTGTCATGATTAATCTTTTCTGTGATGTACAAATACCCACACCCTCCCAGAGATTTATCTAATATGATATTGTGTTGAAGTCAAGAAGAGCATAATTAAAATCAATTCCAGATGTGTATGAAGCTAAAGTTTCTCTTAACCTGGAGAACTAAGAACTACAATGAAACTTGTTGTTCCTCACACATACAACATATACAGGACAGGGACAGGATGACTGTAAAAGAGCCTCCAATATCTAAAGGCAGGTATACAGTAGTTACTGGTTCATTGTGATTCTGAAGTCTGGATATATGCTGTAAGGGTCCATTACTGTAGAGGCAGGGAATATTTCTCTGTGGCTTTGGCTGCCCCCTGAGTCATTCTGGTCATTTATAAGAATTGTCCATGTGCTAGTTGCCAGTTTTAAGAGCTGAGGAACAGTCTTAATATGATCCATAGCATTATTATGAATTTTTTTTTCTGTTTTCCCAGTTATCACAGTCAGTGTTACCTTTTATTATCTCCAACAGCAATTGCTTTGCTTCTCTTCTACCCTCAACTCCTTGCTATTCTTCCAGCCTTTATAATCTATTTAGTGCCAAAACAAATGCCTTAATTGAATTTTTTTTTTTTCTAGAACAGCACCTCTTGTCTTATGCAAATTATTAATTTACTATCTGGGCTCAGCTGAGTGGTTCTTCTGCTGGTCTTATCTGGAGCCCTTACATAATTGCAGTTGGAATGTTTAACAAAGCTGGACATCTAATATGGCTTCACTCATATGTGGGATATTTGATGCCCTAAGGTTGCTTACTGTATAAATCCTGATAATTATTTTAATATAGTTCACTTTAGGAAATTATTCTAATTTTTCTTTCTTTCTGGGATAGCCATTAAATGTAGTTATTCACTGTAACATCCAAAGGGCTTCACAATTTGATCTTGTCCTATTCTATTCTAACTTTTTCAAATTCTATCTCTTGTTATGTTTTTATTACTTTTGAACAATCCATGTAGTATGTTTTCTGTCTTCTGCTCTTAAAAATATTTGTCTAGTCCTAACTGATTTGGCTCAGTGGACAGGGTATCGGCCTGCAGACTCAAGGGTCCCATGTTCAATTCCAGTTAAGGGCATGTACTTTGGTTGTGGACACATACCCAGTAGGGAGTGTATAGGAGGCAGCTGATAGATGTTTCCTTCTCATTAATGTTTCCAACTCTCTATTTCTCTCCCTTCCTCTCTGTAAAAAGTCAATAAAATATATTTTAAAATATTTTATTTAGATGCTTACTGTTTTTTTCTTTTTGCTTTTTTTGTGATGGAATTTTATTCATTCTTCCAAGTCTAACACAAATGCCATATATGTAGGTCTTCACAAAGTTAATCCCTCTCTCCTCTGTACTGTAGTCTGTACTAATTATTTATGTGTCCATTTCACTAAGGTTGTAAGATCAAAGAATTATATTTAAAATCATGTGTATAATGAAGTACACTGAAATGTATTGATGTAAATGATCATAAGACCCTGATAATCAGGCTCTATTGAGTAAAGATAGACAATATTGATGTTTTTGTCTACAGTATGTTTATTTTTCTCTCATTCCTTGAAACTGAAAGGTTCTAGTGGTTTCATCTAGAAAGCCTCATTTTATGAATCAGGATGCTAAGTTACTACTGAGAACAGACTGTTAATTCCTTGGGACCATTTACTAACTAATACTAGATTGAGAAGTGAAGCCTAGATTTTTCTCAACCTGGTCTTTGTGTACTTTCCTTCCATACTTTCCTTCTTTCTCCTCTTCCTCACTTCTTCCTTTCTTCCTCTTTAATTTTCTAATTCCAGGCATCCATGTCCTTAACCTTAATGCTTTCCTGCCTGCCAAAAACTACAGAGGAGCCCTAAGTTCTGATCATTAATTAGGCCCTGTTTTCTGAATTCTCATTTTCTGGAGTCTGATATGGGCACTAGTATAACAGTATCTGCACATCCACTCTGAAATCCATGTTTCTAAGAATTATGGAAATATATATATAGATTTATTTATAAATTTCTGTTAGAGATGATAAATAAGAAAAATCACAACAAGGTTTTAGGAATTATCATAATTTAATTGAATAGATTTAATAATTTTAGTCTGCTATGTAATGAAAACACAATAAGCTGGTTTAAAACATATTTACCCATACTATCAATATCAAATGAGCAACATATATTAATCACATTTAAATGATCTACACTAATAAAAGAGTAAGATGCAAATTGACCATACCTTTGCAATGCCAACTGTCCAATTAAGAGTGAGTATGCAAATTAACCCAACAAAGCCAACACAGGCATTCCGCACTATCCCAGCCATTCCGAGCCTCTGGGCAGCATGGGAAAGCAGAAAGACAGCTCTGGGCGGAGCGAAAGGTGGTGCTGGCAGCCAGGGAAAGGAAAGGCCATTCTTGCATGAATCTTCATGCATTCGGCTTCTAGTTTATTATATTTTACCCTAAAATGTTGTATTACTGAGTGTGTGAACATGTTATTCCTTTTTCTGTAATATTGTTAAGGTTCATCTAGATCCAAAGTTTAGAAGCACAAAAAAAGGAGGTACTCTTATCCTTGCTATAAATAAGGCTTAATTAGGCATAACCATTGTATTAAGCAAAGATGTTTAAATTTAAAACTAAGCATAGTAATTTAGATTATTCTATTAACTATAATAAGCAGTATTTTATTCTTGATTCAAATCTCAAATTACCTTCTATAACTTTATTTTATTTTGTAGGCTCATAATTTAAATGATCATACTTAGGCATATTGATGCTACAGGTTTAATTTTTAATTGTCTTAATTTATTTAACAATAAATTGAATTTAAAAATAACATTAATTCATAAAGCATTAATTTACATCAAGTAGTCTTTAACTTCATATATCTAAGAATATTCTAACACTATGGGAAAAATAATTGGAACTATTTAACATGCAATATTGAATACAATTTTTGTTCATTTGTGAGTATTGAAGTGACATACAAATCTCTAATAAAGTCCTCTTAGTTAGTAATTTCAATTAAATCTCATTAAGCTAGTGGCATTTGTACTTAGGCTATTAGTTAAGTTTGAAGATTTTATACCTGCTAGCAAATATATATATATATATATATATATATATATATATATATATACACACATACATATATATATATATATATATATATATATATATATATATATATAGTACATTCCTTAAACCTTTAAGTATCACATGATATAATTTAACAAAATAATGTTTGGCTATGGAAATTAAAGTTCTGAAACATTAAGAATTTTTTTTAAATTTCTCTGTCTAAAAATATTTTTATTTTTTCCTCTACTGCTGCTTTAAAATTCAGGAGGAAAGGATGGAGGCAATTCTTGGACCATTGCATTATTGTTCACAGAGATGAATGGGAAATTCAGGGCCTTTGGTGACAGAGTTATTGATTTGATCTCCTGAAGAGTGTTGTTAAAGCTTTCATGTTTTTGTCCTTTGTTGCAGTTCAGAAACATTTATGCTTTGTGTGTATGATTTTCTTTCTAATCATATTATCAGAGAAGATTGTGGAAGCAGAGAGCATTAAGAAATTTTGAGACACTAGAATTTGCTAGTATTAAGTGAGGAGGTTTGAGGATATAATGACAACCTGAAAGGTGAAATTGGGATCAAGGAAAAAGGACAGACTTATTGGCTCAGATAGTATTTTCACATTCTGAAGGTTTTCACAAACTAAATATGATCTTTTACAATATAACCTTCAATTCTAAATAAAGCTGCTTTTCATTGAAGCAATTCAATACTTTCATTCAGTTTGAGAAAAATATGAAATCAAAAGACTTTGAGGAGTAGTCTAAAAATGGAAGACATTCGCCAAAACAGGTTTGGCTCAGTGGATAGAGCATTGGCCTGCGGATTGAAAGGTCCCGGGTTCGATTCTGATCAAGGGCAAGTACGTTGGTTGCGGGCGCATCCCCAGTAGGGGTGTGCAAGAGGCAGCTGATGGATGATTCTCTCTCATCAATGTTTCTAACTCTCTATCCCTCTCCCTTCCTCTCTGTAAAAAATCAATAAAATATATTTAATAAATAAATAAATAAATAAATAAAAATGGAAGGCATTATTTCTAAGTAAATGAAGTTAAATAATTATATTATTTTTGTCATAATTTTAAAAATAGATTAAAACATACACTGGTTGAAATAATTATTTTTAGTAAATAATTTTAACAGAATTATGATTTTGATTTTGGTTCCTATTTTACTCTATGATGACTTGGAAGTTATAAACCATACTTTTATATGGACTATACCTATTTGTAAATCATTTCTTAACATATATATATACTTCTAGGAGGAGATTAAAGTATTCAGAATCTCTATTCTCTTTCCAAACATAACATACCATGCTGCCCATAAGAAATTACAACCTTTTTATTTTTTTTATTTTTTTAAAAAAAATATATTTTATTGATTTTTTTACAGAGAGGAAGAGAGGGGGATAGAGAGAGTTAGAAACATCGATGAGAAAGAGTCATCGATCAGCTGCCTCTTGCACACCCCCTACTGGGGATGTGCCCGCAACCAAGCTACATGCCCTTGACCAGAATCGAACCTGGGACCTTTCAGTCTGCAGATCGACGCTCTACCACTGAGCCAAACCGGTTTCGGCGAAATTACAACCCTTTTAGATTGTCTAGAATTTTAGTTTTGCCTTATAAAGGAACCAATTTAATAGGCTTATAAAGTTGACACATAGATATACTAAGATATATTAACAGACTTTATATTTGGTATATATATTTTATATATTAGCTTTTATCATTATCTCATTCTTCTGGGTTCAATATTTCATTTGCTGAATATATATGCTTTGTTAGATTTTGGCAAGGTTTTATACATATTTAAGCTCTTTATTTGATACATATCTAAAAATACTGTATTTTTTCTTCTCTCTTTAGTGATTGTTTATTTAGGTGTAGAATGCTAGGTGATTATTATTTTTTTCTACATTCTGAAAATATTATTTCCCTGTTCTTGATAATCTAATGTTAAATGTAGAAAAAACATTTGATAAGATACAGCATCCATGTATAATTAAAACAATAAAATAGTAATAGCAGGAAAGTACCTCAGCATAATAAAGGCTATCTATAATAATGAAAGGGTAATATGCTAATTAGACCAGACATCTTCTGGATGTCATTCTGGATGTCCTTCCTGAGGATGCTCAACCACTTACTATGTTTATGTACTGACGACCCTGGAGCAGATACTCTGACTGCTGCTGAGGTCTGGTTGATTGAGACTGAGCTTGATGGGCTAGTCATGCTCTGGAGCCCTCCCATGTCCCTCCCTGGCTGGCCAACCTCCTGCGTCTCCTGGTTTCAATTGTGGGGGTCCCTTGGATGCCCTATGCCCTTTCACAATCCAGGACCCCTCAGGGGATGTTGGAGAGCTGGTTTTGGCCTGATTTCACATACCAGGCTGAGGGACCTCACTGGTGCATGAATTCATGCACTGGGCCTCCAGTCTATAATCAAACCTCAACTAATATACTCAGTGGTGAAGAACTGAAAGCTTTTCCTCTAAGATCAGGAATAAGACAAGGATGTACATTCTCACCACTCTTATTCAACATACTGCTGGAAGTCCTAGCCAGAATAAGCAAGAGAAAGAAATAAAAGGCATTCAAATAGGAAGGAAGAAGTCAATCTGCCACTTTTTGTGGGTGACATGATTCTGTATATAGAAAACCCTAAAGACTCCACACAAAAAAACTATTAGAAACAATAAACAAATATAGTCAAGTTGCAGGGTACAAAAATCAATGTGCAAAAATCCATTGCTTTCCTGTATACTAACAACAGATTTCAGAAATAAAAAAATAAATTCCTTTTGAAATTGCAAACAAAAGAATAAAATACATAAGAATAAACATGACAAAGAATGTGAAGGAACTATATACTGAAAATTGCAAAGCATTCTTAAAAGAGATTGAAAAGGACACAACAAATAGAAAAATATTCCATGTTTATGGATTGGAAAAATTAACATAGCTAAAATGTCCATATTACTCACTGTTAAATAATTAATTCAAAACGGATCAAAAATCTAAATATAAGACCTGAAACAATAAGTTACATGGAAGAAAATATAATTACCAAAATTGTGAACATTGGTCCTAGAGATCATTTTATTAACTTGACCCAAAGGCAAGGGAAGTAAAGACAAACATAAATGAATGGGACTATATAGAACTAAATTTATTTGCATAGCAAAATAAATTAACAAAGAGGCAACCAACCAGATGGGAGATGATATGTGAAAACAGTAACTCCGACAAAGTTTTAATTTCTAAAATATACCAAAAAAATTTCATAAAACTCTATACCAAACAAATAACCCAATCAAAAAGTAGGCAGAGGACCTGAAAACACACCTCTCCCAAGAAGATATATGAACAGCCAATCTACAATAAGAGCATAATATGCTAATTAGACTGGAGGAAACCAGGGCTGTGAGGAAAGCCTGGTCCCAGGTGCCTGTCAGTGGCTGGAGGGAAGCAAGCCTGGGACCTGGGTGCCAGAGGGAAGCCAGTGCCGGCCACCAGGTGAAGGAAGGCCTGTTCTTGCATGAATTTTTGTGCATGAGGACTCTATAGATATTTGAAAAGATGTTCGACCTCACTAGCAATTAGGTAAATGCAAATCAAAACTACAATGAGATACCACTTCCAACCTATTAAACGGGCCATTATCAGTAAGACAAGCAATAAGTGTTGGAGAAGTTGTGGAAAAGAAGAAATCCTCATTCACTGCCGGTGGGAATGTGGACCGGTACGGCCACTATGGAAAGCAGTCTGGCGATTCCTGGAAAAATTAAATATAGAGTCACCATATGTCCCAGCAATCACTCTTCTGAGTATATGCCAGAAAAACTCAAAATCATATATTTGCAGTATTATTCACAGTGGCCAAGAAATTGAAGCAACCAAAGTGTCCTGTGACAGAGGACAAAGAAGACATGGTGCATGTACACAATGGAATACTACTCAGCCATAAGAAAGGATGAAATGGTACCATTTGTGACATGGATGGACCTTGAGAATATTATGCTAACTGAAACAAGTCAGTCAGGAAAAGCTGAAAACCATGTGATTTCACTCCTATGTGGGATACAAATCTGAAACACATGGACACAAAAAGCAGTGTGCTGGTTGCCAGAGGGAAGGGAGTTTGAGGGAACAGGGGATCCTAATATATGGTGACAGGATATGATTGCACTTTGGGTGGTGGGCACATGGTGCAATATACTGACATTGGAACATAGAAACCTACACCTGAACCCTGAATGTTCATATTGTAGACCAATGTCAACCCAATTTAATTTTAAAAAAGATAAAAAATAAATAAACTTTCTGTTTTAATAAGAACCTATTGTTAATAATATTTGTGTGATGGTCTAATATACCTACTTGGAAGATTATCTATAGGTTCCATATGTTTGGGAATACAGTTACATTATGATGTAACTGGCATAGATTTTTTTTTTCTCACTTTGCATTCTGTTTTGAACCTGAGAAAGTTACATTTTTCTGTTTTCTATTTCTAGAATACCTATTAGATATTTGTTGAAGAACTTCAATATTATCCTCTTTGTCTCTGATACTTTTTAAAATACTTTAACCTTAGCATTAAATTTCATGTTATGAAAATTCAATTTGACTATACCTAGATTACAGTTTACCTCATGTACTGAGTTGTTTTATCTTTATTAGTGTTTTTTTTAATTTATATATATATATATATATATATATATATATATATATATATTTTTTTTTTTTTTTTTTTTTTTTTTTTTTTTTTTTTTTACTTCTCACTTGTGTTTTATTTCTGCCAACTCTGTTATGGAATTTTTTTTTTCATTTTTGGGGGGATGCTATTTTATTCTTCATGGATCTTAAAGTCACATTCAAATTAGTATAAGAAGAAATTGGGTCTAAATTAATCTCTTAGATGACATCATGGTGAGTGAATTAGTCCTATTGTCTCTCCCCATTAAATTACAACGAAGAGGACATCCATAGCTTAATATAAGATCTTAGCATAACACATAAGGACACCTGAGACATCCCAACATCGGTACATAGGAAGAGGGTAGATTAGACCTCATGGAGCTGGTGGAACCAAAACAGCAATGACATGGATCCCGGGACCAGAGGTTCTAGGAACTGTGGCCAGAGGCCTCAGGATCTGTAGCAATTTCCGAGTCCAGGGGCTTAGGAAACTGCGGCAGCTTTGCTGACTCAGCAGCAGCAGCAGCAGCTGTGCTTGTGACCTGAGAACTCCAGGAACTGCAATGATGCTCAAGACTGAGGGTTCCAGGAACAGTGGCAACACCCATGACCCTGTGACACCAACAGCAGAAAGACACAGCAACCTCGGAGGTATAAGCAATGACAAGAACATGGCAATGTCACTGACAAAGGCAGTGAAGGTTATGATCTAACTTCACTGATAAAAAATTCACAGTATCTGTCATAAAGAAACTCAGCAAGCTACCAGAAATTTCAGAAGTACTGTTCAATGAGCTCATAAATAAAAGTAGTGAACAGAAGTAGTGTACCAATGAGGTTGTAACTCTAAGAAAGAAACAAAAAGAAATTCTGAGGCTGAAGAACTTAGTAATTAAGATGAAGAATGCATTAGAAAGCTTTAGAAATAAAGCAGACCACATGGAAGAAAGAATTAGTGAGTTTGAGGATACAAACATCTAGAAATGTTTCAGGTGGAAGTGAACATAGAACTAAGATATTATACAAATAAATGAAGTATCTCTACAAGAATTAGTTTTATGCATCACCTGCCCCTGACTGTTGAGTTAATGCCACATTTTAAAAATTTATCTTAACTTTTGAAAGATGTCCCATTTCTCCCCAATTGACCTCTGACCTCCCACTCTAGGAACAACCCCCCCTCCAGGCCTTCTCCACTCTATTGTCTGTGTCCATGGGTTATGCATATATGCATATAAGTTCTCTGGTTATTCTCTCCCTGACAATATATTTAACATGTCAAATTCATTTTTCATTTATATTAAAGTTCAAGGAATTCCTGGTTTTTGAGGAATTTCCTTCATGAAGAAAATAAGAAAATTAATTATACATTTTCCATCTGTGGCTCCACTATTACCTGTAGCCCTGTAGTCATCTATAAACAATGAGAGGAAGAAGAAGAGCATGTAGAGTGCACACCTTCTTTTGGAAAGCCTTGCCATAGAAGTGAAATACCAGTTTTATTCACAATCATCATAGTTGTAATTATATAATCCATAGAGTAAAAGTTTTTCAGTGTAAACTTTAATATTAAACTATATCCAGGTTTTTTTTTGTTGTTGTTTTTCTTTATCAAGTGCTTAGCAGTATCAGTGTTCCATCAAACCAAATATCAATTGAACTAATAATGCTAAATTAAACATTCAAAGAAAAGTTATTTCTGTAAATTCAAACCCTATTAACTTGCTTTAGGAATCAGCTATTTTGAAGGAAGTGTGATTATTTCCATGTAGCATCCACACATAGCAAAGGAGAACTTTCAGGATAAACCTTCCACTTGAAAAGGATATAGTATATTGAAGATATGTATAGTGGCAAAATTTTACCAGAGAAGAAAACTAACTTGTTTTTATTTTATGTAAATCTCTCTATATAAAAGCCTAAGTGACCTTCTGACCATTCAACCATCTGACTGGTAGCTATGATACACACTGACCACCAGGGGGCAGACACTTAATGCGCAGGCATGGAAATATGGAACAGACTGATGAATCTCAGAGGGAAGGCGAGTGGGAGGAAGAGATTAACCAAAGTTCTCATGTATATACTCGAGGCCCAGTGCACAGTTCCTCCCCTGGCCTGTGGGGATCAGGCTGAAACTGGCAGTCCAACATCCCCCAAGGAATCCCAGATTATGAGAGGGTACAGGCCAGGCCAAGGAAACCCACAGGTGCACAAATCCATGCACTGGGCCTCTAGTATAATATCATAAGGAAATATTATTTTAATAAATCTATACATAATTCTGATTAAATTTTATTCTAAGCATCACAGCTATAAATAGTAAAATTTGATATCACACATCTTAAAATTTAGGGATGATTTCATGTTATATGTAAGTTTTTATTATAAACCCAGTTTTTATTATATATTCAGTAGCATTCAGTATATCCAGTAGCATTGGAACTACAAAGGGATGATTAATTTTGTATCTCCTTATGAACAGAAATGTAATAATTTCCATTTTTAAGATTTCACATATTTAATCTCTAAGAAGGTATATTTCAAAGGACAACATAGTTCTAAGGAAAATAGACATCAAAGGAAAAATCAAAGGTAAAATCTGATATAGAGAAAGGAGTTCTCTCTTAAATAGGAAGAAAGAATAGGATTTCTGATATAAATAAAATTAACGTTTATTTTGGCTTAAAATATCTTATATTTTGTGAGAAAGGCATTCTTGATTTAATTTATGATAACTGTACTTGGGAAGTAATGATAAACTCAGATACACATTACAATGATATTGGGGACATTCTTAATATTTTTGAGTCTTTTGAAATAATGACATAAAAATTAAAGAAATTCCGGGTATCCTCAATCATGCACATGGCCTTTTAAAGAAATAGTTCCTTTTCTATACTTGAATTTTTTCTCTTTCAGCATATATTACTAAACAATTGGAAATTTCAGTATTATAAACTGTTCCCCATCATGATTCTCTATCAAAAATAATCTTTGATATCCAGTTATTATTTTCTGTCTGAACTTAAGATAAAGTATCTGTTTTTAGAATGAGTTCCAATAAATAAGGAATATAATGTTACTGAAAATGGTAGTTTCAGTTTTACAGGGGATTATTATAGAGTAGTAATAAATTTATAGGAATAAAGAAGATTTCCAATTGCTAGTTATTCTATACAAGGACGATCACCATTATAAAGAAGTACTACCAAAATTGATGGAAATTTGGGGAGCAAAAAAACAAGCTCTGCTTTGTCTTTCACAGTGAACAAGGAAAAGGCATGATTTATTCCCACTAGTTGACAGTATCAAAAGCGGCTGCCATAAAAAGTCATGAAAGCCTTTTGAAAGATGCAAACCCTGTTCTGTTGGGCAGAGATAAACAACCATTCTCTTGGAATTCTTTATATAGAATAATTGTGGGCTTTTTTCAGTCTTTTTCTTAAAATGACAATGTCCTTATTTTTTTGTTTTATTTCTATTCTTGATTTGAAGTTAACTACTATTCAGGATGGATTGTTTTTCACCCTACCACAGTGAAAAAAATCCCATATTCTTTATCTGGGTGTTGACCAATTAAATAATTTTACTAAAATTAGCTAAAAATTTTAATTGGTAAAAATTTGAAGTGACAATAATGTTTTAACTTCTCTAAATATTCTCCATTAATTTACTAATTGTGTTATGATTTAGAGCATAATCATTTTAAAGTTTACTTATAGGTAGGTATTTTCACATATAATTATAGGTTTCTAAATGTAACTAATTTCCTATGCATATAAAATACTACACTTATGTAATTTTCAGAATCATCTTATGAAATAACATATGTTATTACTTAGATAAATTTTTTATTCATGATGTTTGCTAATTTTTTTCCAAAATGTCTCTGCCATCTATTGAGTTGACCATAAAATTTTTCCATATACCTATTGATGAGATGTTATAATAATATATGTCCTTAGGTGATAATTTTTTATTCATTGATATAAAGTTATTTTGTCTTAATGGATTATTATTTTAATGTTGAATTATATATTTTTGTTAAATTTGTTAAAAATGGAATGAGTAAATTCTATATAATGTAATGATTTACAGATTTGTATTGGGTGATGTAAAGAAGGCTAGAATAATTAAATATATGAACAGTGTACTTGGATGAGAAGTTTAAATATTTGGGAGCTATAAATGTCAATTTAGAGTTGTAAACAAATCACATTCAGAATTCTTACTATGTTTGCCACTTTGAACATACCAAAAATGATTATATTTTATATGAAATAATGAATGAAATGAAATGTGGAAGATTATTTTTTAAAAAATAATAAAGGAGAGTTCTAGAAGATATTAAAATATACTTAAATGAAATATATATAAAACATGTAGAGTTTACTCCCAAGAGAAATGTTTATCAGTGGTACCAAATAGAAAGGGAAAAAATGTACTAAATTTCATGAAATACTTTAACCTACAGTAAAATACAGACCACTAATTAATGGGGAAACTAGATGGATTAATTTCACACTATGGCTCTTACATTATAGTGCTTGAGATTGGGGAGTGAGAACAATAATGATTTAGTGTAGGGCTAGTACTACCTTCTATTACTAAGCCCCAGAGGAATTACCTGCATTATTGAAGGTATCTTTCTTTAGAAAGTAGGTAATTGGCCTTCATTATACTTTAGCTTAGGGATCTATTTGGGCCAAGAAAAGTTAACCATAGAGAATTTCCTGAGGCAATAAAATGAAGCCTAAAGCAAATTTATAACAAAAAATTGTCTGACCTGTAGGATACAAATGAAGATTTCCAAATAGATAATTATAATAAAACAGTATTTTTTGAAGGAAAATATTAAATAACACTAAAATATTTAAGGATAAGACTTTACAGGTAGAGACAAAGATCTTTGAACCATAGACATTAGTAATGCTTACACTGTTTAATGATTTGACTCCTAAATGGAAAACATACCATTTAATTCTTACACCTACTAATGAAATGTGGAATAAAGTCTTAAGTCAGGAAGTATAAGTCTTCTTTGTTATTCTTTTTCAACATCGTGTTGGTTACTATAGATCTTTTGTATTTTATTTTTATAAGAATTTTAGAATCAATTTCTCAATTCCTACAAAAAAAATACCTACTTGAATTTTCCTTGTGATTGGATTAAATCTATAAATCAATTTGGGGAGAAATGACATCCTAGCAATATTAAGTCTTCTGATTCATAAGCATGTGTTATCTCTCTATATATCTTCTTAATTTCTCTTAGTAGTATTTAGATTTAGTTTTTAGTTTTTAGTTTTTATAACTGTTTCAAATATTTTGGAAGATTTATACCAAAGTATTTTATATTTTGATACTATAAAAATATTGTTTTGTTAAATGTAATGTTCAACCATTTGTTTCTATTGGGTCGGCAAGTAAGTAATTGCGGATTTTTAAAAGAAAATCAAAGACAATTTTTTCATGGAACTAAATAACTTTATTCTGTAATGTATTGCCCATTTTGATCAATGACCTTTTGCCATCTTTCAGGCAGCATCATAATCCCACGTTCAAAAAACTTCTGGTTTTTATTAGCAAAAAACTGAATCAGGTACGATTTGACATCATCATCATTATTGAAATTTTTACCATTCAAGGAGTTTTGTAAAGATCGAAACAAAAAGTAATCAGATGGTGCAAGGTCAGGACTATATGGTGGATGTGGCAAAACATCCCAACCAAGCTCCATTAATTTTTGCCGAGTGACCAAAGATGTGTGTGGCCTTGCATTGTCATGATGGAATACAACACCTTTTCGATTTGTCAATTCAGGCCGCTTTTCTTCAACTGCATTGTTTAATTTCGTTAGTTGTTCAATGTAGACATCAGAATTGATCGTTCGGTTGGGTGGTAAGAGTTCAAAGTAGACAATTCCTTTGTAATCCCACCAAACTGATAACAAAACCTTCTTTTGATGAATATCAGCTTTTGATGTTGTTTGAGTTGGTTCACCTGGCCTGCTCCACGATCTTTTCCGCTTGATATTGTTGTAAACAACCCATTTTTCATCGCCAGTTATCAGTCGTTTTAAAAATGGATCATTTTCATTACGTTTCTTTAGCAAATCACAGCTGCTAATGCGTTGCGTTAACTGTGATTCTTTCAGTTCGTGAGGAACCCATGTATCAAGTTTTTGAACATAGCCAAGTTGTTTTAAGTGATTTTCAATGCATGTATGTGATACATGAAGCTTCTCTGCAATCTCACGTGTTGTACTGTGACAGTCTGAATTGATTATTGCTTTGATTAGGGCGTCATCAACTTCAACTGGACGACCAGAGCGTTTTTCATTTTTGAGTGAAAAATCACCAGAACGAAATTTGGCAAACCAATTTTGACACTGCCGTTCTTTTAAGGCTTCGTCACCATAAACAGCACATAATTTTTTATGAGCTTGCGATGCGTTTTTCCCTTTGCGGAAATAAAAAAGCAAAATATGACGAAAATGTTCCTTTTGATTTTCCATTTTTCAACGAACGCCAAACGAAAACTACAAAACAGATCAAAAAACTTTTTTTTACTGATTAACAGCTGAATAGCCAACTATCAAATAACAAAATGTGTTTTACATTTGTACTACGTCTGCAAACCTAAAAATTCAACTGAAGCCATATATGTGTGAAACCCGCAATTACTTACTTGCCGACCCAATAATATATAGAAATACTAATTATTCTTAATATATATTTTACATCTTGCAACCTTTCTAAAGTTCCTTATTCATTTGGAATGTTTTCATAGATTCCATAGATATTTTAGTTCATACTTTTAGGTCATATATGAATAAGAAAAGTTTACTTCCTTCCCAAATTGTTTTTTATTTTTTTATTTTATTGTTTCAAGGTCTAGATCCTCCGGCAGAGTTTTGAATAGAAATAGTGACAACAAGGTATTCTTCCCTTGTTCTTGATCTTAGAGTGGAAGCAGTAAATGTTTCACCATTAATTATGTTAGTTACATTCTTGGGATAAACTCCCTCTTTATCATAATTTAATATCCTTTATAAATATGGTTGCATTTATTTCTATAACATTTTTAGACTTTTCCATATAGGAAGCCTATCCTACCTAATAAAAGAGTAATTTGCAAATTAACCATCACTCTGCTCCACAAGCCACACCCACAAGCCAATCAGAGCAAGTATGCAAATAAACCCAACCAAGATGGCTAGGCAGGGGTCCTCAAACTTTTTAAAGTGGGGGCCAGATCACGGTCCCTCAGAGAGCTGGAGGGCCGGACTATATGAACTACTAATTCCTACTGTAACACCTCGGCTGCGCTCACTGCCCAAAAAACCTGGCGGGCCGGATCAGACTCCTCTGCGGGCCGCATGTGGCCCGCGGGTCGTAGTTTGAAGACCCCTGGGCTAGAGCCACAGAGAGCAGGAAGGAGCGTTTTCCAGGCAAAAGAAGAAGCTAAGCTTTCCACCTGCCCTTACCAGCCTAAGCCTTCACTCAAGGCTACAAAGTTTCAATTATAGAAGGTAAACAAATCCAAACAGAAATGGTCGAGGTGTCCCAGATTGGAGAGGATGCAGGCTGGGCATCCCCCCCTCTCTTCCCCCATACATGAATTTCATGCACTGGGCCTCTAGTTCACTTGATAATTATTTTTTCTTGTTCATATCTATTTATGGCTTTAGTATCATGGTAATACTGAGTTCATAGAATGCATTGAGTTTTATTTCCTAATTTTCAGTATTTTAGAGGGGTATATATATATATATATATATATATATATATATATATATTTTTTTTTTTTTTTTTAATGTTTGCTAGAATTCACTAGTGAAGAAATCTGTGCCTGGATATTGGCTTATTTCCTTACAAAGATATCGATATAGTGTATGGATATAAATAAAATGAATATATATATATAATTTATTTTTCCCAATAAGTGTGTTTCTTTATTATGACTATAGACTTGTTTCAATCTGTGTAATTAGAGAAAGGAGAAAACATGTGTCATATCTGAATATAGATGTGTCAAATTGAATTCTTATCTCTAATTTTTCATTCTTTGTTGTATTCAAGCTCTTTCCTTAGAATTTTGAATTTTTTTCCCATTAAAGGGAAAGTGTTTTTCCAGACTCCTTGATTCTGGACTCAGCTATATGATTTGTTTTGGTCAATAGACAAAGAGCCTAAATTACAGTTGTGAGTTTTGAGTCAATGTATTAAGAGTCCTTGCTTGGTTTTTGTTTTCTTGCATTTCTGCCAGTACCACAGGAGAGCTTTACTAATATTTTCTGGATCAGACTGATCCCAAACAATAATGAAGAGCCAAGCCCAGGCAGATGGATAGGTTGAAACAGAGTCACCCTGCCAAGTCTAGGATAAAATCAGATTACTCCAGCAAAATCCCAAAATACTATATATAGCACTATATATAAAATACTATATATAGCACTAAATCCACATACTATATATAGTACTATATATAAAATACTATATATAGCGCTAAATCCACATACAATATAAGATATGAGTAATACATACAAAAAACTTATAGATATGGTCATTATGTCAAACATGCCATGTAACCCTGACCAAACTGTAAAAATATGTCATTTTTAGGAGAGTCCAGTTTACAAGAACCAGAAATGGGCCTGCACCCTAAGTGTATTGGAGCATGGATAAGGATTCCCAGAAGGCCCTGATTGGGCCTGATTATTGGCCAGGCCTACAGAACCTATCTATGCATGAATTTTGTGCACTGGGCCTCTAGTTGAATATAATTTTTGTACAAGTGTGAAAATAATGCTTTCCTTCATTTTAGTGACTCAAAAGTTTAAAACAACAACAACAAACCGTTAGTATAATCTAAAGTGTTTGTTTGTTTTTGTGGTCCCTGCTTGACTGAGAATGAAGACACTTATAGGCAATGTGGGCAAAGTGAAGTAACTGCCTCCCCCCCCCCCTCATTAATTCATAAGCAAGTTCCATAAACCCCACCTTCAAAATTTATCCCAAATCTATTATTTCATCCTGTTGACCAACTTCATAGATTAAGTCTGTACTGGAATAGCCTAACATTTCCACATGTGAACTCCAACAATCCATTTTCCTATGAGGAGCTAGTCTTGTCTTTTATTTTCCCTGGCTTTATGTTATCATTCAAATAAAATTTCAGTTCATATTCATGACCCAGTAGGCTTCCTCTTCCCCATGAACTAATTCTTACCTGCCTCTGCAACTTTATCTCCAATATTTGTGACACTTCATATGCACTCTACTCCCACTCACATTACATTAATTTTTAGAACTCCCCAAGGTGTTTCTTTACGGCTCTTGCATTAGATGGTTTTGTTTGTTTGTTTGTTTGTTTTTTCCATTTTAAATACATTTTCCATAAAATGCTACAGATTGGGTGGCTTAAACAACAGAAATTTATTTTCTCACAGTTCAAGAGGCCAGATGTCTAAGATCAAGGTGTGAGCAAAGTTGGTTGCTGGTGAGGCCTCTCTTCCTGGCTTACAGATGGCCACCTTCTTGCTTTGTCTTCGCATGGCCTTTCTTCTGTCAACAGGATTCTGGTGTCTCTTCCTCTTCTTATGAGGACACCAGTACTATTGTGTAAGACTCCGCCCTTATGATCTCAGTGAACCTTAGTAATTTCCTTAAAGGTCCTATCTCCAAAAACAGTCACATCGGGGTTCACCTATGAATTTTGGGTGGTAAGATTTAACCTATAACACTTTCTCTTCCTCCCATACCACTTTAATCATTACATGGTATATAGCTTTTCTCTTTTCAGGTCTCATTTCCAGGATCACTCATTCAGAACATACTTCCTTAACTATGGTTTATTCCTAGTGTAATGTAACTCTACAGGACTAATGTGTCTAACTCTGTTCACTTATCACCAAGATCACTATAATCAGAACTGTGCTTGGCACATATGAGGCATTGAAAACATTTTGTTGAATAAATGCATTCTTCCAGTGCCCTGGTTTATGAGTCATAATTATTTATTGTTGTGCCATACTCTTTAACAATGCATCTCTTGTGCCATTTTTCATGGTATATGTATACACCTGGGCCTCATGATCCATGGAATCATCCAGAAAGATAGACAGTGTTATTCTCAGTATACAACTTGAATGAGGTAATGGCTAATTGAGGAGTTACAACCTGTTGCTATTTAAATATTGGTTTTGTTTTATTCCAATAATTTTCCTTTATAGTGGTACTTCCCCCCTTTTTCACAATTGGGAATGATTTCCATGACTTTTTTTTTTTTTTTTAACAGATGCCATAATTTTTCAGCCCCTTGGGTTATAAGTATATGCTATTATTTATTTAAAATGTCAATCTCAGATTCCATTGAAAGCTTTTCTATTCTCACCATCTGTGCTAACAGCTCTTGCACTTCAAGAGTCCTGGGTGTGGGAGAGCTTCCAAACAACCCTTGTCTCTCCCGGTTCTAGATGCTAGCTCCATCCGTCAAGTGACAAGAGAAGGTGAATGCCTTGGTACCACGGTACTTAACGAGATTGTAGTCTTCTCTTTGTTGGCTGTTGCGACTACTCAGGATGACACATCAGATGTCCTCTGCATAGCAGGAACCCCAGTGTCTGTACTCCCCCTCAGTGGTGTCTGTGTGCTTGCCTCTTCGTTATGTAATTGGTGTCCCACTTCTTGATTCACTAAAAAGGTAGATCAAGATTCACCTTCATTTCCTTTATCCCTTTATTCATTAAAACTCAAAACAGACTGCTGTTAGGGTGCCTTTTTCTTGTGTTCACTTGCTTGAGTGGGTATTAACAGGTCAGTGTAAGCCCTGGAGTCTTATTCATTGGCATCTCTCCAAGGAAAGTTCATATTCCTACTTCATCAAAGAATAGGAGGACATCTTACTCACTGGACCATCTTATTTCAGTACCACATCTCTCTATTTTGGTCATTATTTTCATGCATGGAAAGTATTGTATGATGCATGTATCCAATGTCTCACCACATTTTAAAAGAGACTATATCTGATTTAATAAATTGGAGGGTATATTTTAGGCAACCTTATCTTTGAGGGATTCTTTGACCACCTCACTTCATATTACCCCAAATACCATTCTTTCTCATCACTCATTATTGCTGAAATGACCAGGGGAATTGAAAATGGTAAATCCTAATAAACCATTATTTGAATTATCTGGCACCAACTGTCAAAGTTTATGAATTAGGAGTATAGATTCCTAGCAATTATTAAATTCAACTTGGAAATTTCTGGTTGTGGGAAAATTTCCATTCAAATTTCAGTTGCAATAGCATACAACAGGATAATATGCTACTTACTTATCTTACCTAAAATGGAGATTATGAAAATTTTCTACTTTTTTCTATTATCATTTTACTTGTCATTAGTCATTCACACTCTTGTTTTGTAAGACTACATTATGTAAATTTGAATATTAAATTCCTGATACAAATATTTTTACACTTTTCCCAACTTGTAAATTTCTAACTTACATATTCAATATTTTAAATATTTTAATTTACACTATAATTTTTTTTGTCTTTACATCCATTTTTTCCTTAACTTTGAATTCCTTTCTCATAGGGCATCCTCCCAACCAGAATGTTATTTAGATTTCAAAGACTGGAAATTTCACTTACTTTTATCTTTATAATTTGCCTTTTAAAATCTGCTTTTCAGCACTAGCCAGTTTTGTTCAATGGCCTGTGATCTGAAGGGTCCTAGGTTTAAATCTGGCCCAGGTTGTAGACTCCTGACCCAGGTCAGAAGCATGCAGGAGGCAACCAATTTATGTGTCTCTATCACATCAGTGTTTCTCTCTGTCCCTCTCCCTTCCACTCTCTAAAAACCAGTGGAAAAAAATCTCTGACTCTTATGCAATATCCGTTTCCCAGCCCTTTTCGCCATGTGGAAAAAGAATAGGATATGTCATTGCATCTAATGTAGGAAACAAGATACTGATTTGTTTCATTTTAGTGGCATTCAGATTATTGTGATCTGGTTTACAATGAATGAGCAAGTCCCTTTCAAAAGGAGGTTCTCCATCTTCATTTCTGAATATGAGGGCAACCTCGGTTACATGGGGAGAATTATATCTACCTGGATCACAGTTATGATCATATTTAGTCACCATTGTTACTTCAGTGACAGTAACACCCTTTGCTGCTGCTTCAGATTGGACTTCCTTTTCTACCTCATGTAGCATCTTGTATGATTTTGTTAATTCGTTCATTTCATGCATGAAGTTGATTATGAGTCTTTCTGAGAAACTTTGGTTTTCTGGCATTGCTAATCTTTTACTTGTCACTTTGGCTGTAGCTAAAATATAGGGTTGAGCAAACTTCTGAGAAACACCATCTGAAAGATGTAAATTTCCGGTACGGTGATAAACTTGTCCATGTATTCTAAAACAGTATGGCCCATATCCTGATGGTGATGCAATATTTGCACCCATGGAAGCAAAAGCAAAAGAACTATTATTGAACAAATATTTTCCATGAAATTTTCACTGTAAGAATCTTTATTTATCATCATCATCATCATCATTATTATTACTTTGCCAGGGTATTCTGGAAAATGTATATCATTTGGACAAACTTTACCTTTGCTACAACATTGAGTATATTTTCCATCAGATGGTTTTTCATCAGAGAAATTTAGTGATAGACAAAATTGACATGTAACAGTCATTCCACCACAACTATGTTCAATAATTACATCCTTATTTACTCCATTTTTGCTGTGAAGGAAGTTCCTAACAGTAAGTATTGGTAGTAGTTGTTGATGACTGTTCTCTAGAAATATTCTGTCGACACCACTACCTTCTTTTAGCTTCAGAGGCACCTTGGTCTTCAGACATTTTCTGTCAATGATGCTGGTTTCTTTTGTCTGCATTGCTATGTTGAACCAATAGTTGGTCTTCAGATATATTCTGTTGCTGAAGCTGCCTTCCTTCAGGTTCAGAGGTATGTTGGTTTTCAGACATTTTCTGTCAATGACACTGGCTTCTTTCTGCTTCAGACAGATGTTGTGCCAATAGTTGCTCTTCAGGTACATTCTGTTACTGACACTGGCTTCTTTCAGCTTCAGGGTACATTGTGCCAATACCTGATTCTCAGACACATTCTGTTGACACTGCTGCTTTCTTTCAGCTGCAGAGGTACGTTGTGCCAATAATTGGTCTTCAGACATATTCTGTTGATGATGCTTTCTTTCCGCTGCAGAGATACTTTGTGCCAATAGTTGGCCTTCAGATACATTGTGTCGCCAACAAAGGCTTCTTTTGGCTTCAGAGATACTTTGTGCCCATAGTTGATCTTTAAACATATTCCCACCTCTCTGCTGTCCCGGTCTGGAGTACGGGTAAGTAGATTCCTGGCTATCAGGTCACTGACAGCAAGCTGGACAATGGTTGATTCCACGAGGGATGGAGCTCATGCTGCCCTCCTGTGTGAGTTCTGGATGCGGGTGAATGGGATTCCTGGCTGTCAGGCTGCTGACAGTAAGCTGCCCATTGGCCAATTCCAGGAGGGAGGGGACGCCTGCCACCCTGCTATGTGGGTCCTGGGTGTGGGTGCCATGCTGTATGAGTCTTAGGTGTGGATATCAGGCTCTCTCCTCCCTTCTGTCAGAGTCTGAGGCATGCTGCAGGACCCAGAGTCAAGTCCCCACAAACCTGTGCAAGCCTTGAAATCACTTGAGACCCAGACTGAGCCAACCACACCCCCACAGGGCAAGACCCAGACCCAGCTGGCTGAACACCCATCAAGCCCTGCCTGCCCCTCCCCCCACAGCATCATACCAGCGCTGGGCAGGGACACACACAGGCAGCATCACATCCCCGGGCGGGGATGCAGGCAAGCAGATTCACATCAGCGCTGGGCGGAGATGCACGCATACAGCATCATGTTAGTTCTGGGCAGGCCTCCTCATGCCTCCGCTAGGGGCTGGGCTGTGTGGTGGGCCTGAGCATGCGCAGACCTTCCACGCACCTCCGCTTGGGTGGCATCTGCTGGGGACTACCCCCAGACTGGGCCATGCCAAGAGCCATGCCAGGGGCAGCCTCCTCTGGGGGCTGTCCCCGGGTCAGGTCACGTGGGAACCTGGCCATGTGGAGGCCCTCCTGGTGATAGCAGTCCCTGCCCACCCTCTCCTGCTATGCATGTCGTCTGCTAAGTGTTTGAGACTTGACGGTGTCCCAGATAATTTACACATTCCTCTAGTATTAATATAGATTTGCTAGGTGAAATATAATATAAACAAAAAAGAATAAAGACTATTGTCAGGAAAATTACATTTTTCAACTTTGTGTTAGATAATTTTTAGAAGTAAACTCTTAGAGTTTTAAAATATTTTTATAGTGCTTACTAGAGGCCCAGTGCATGAAATTCATGCATGGGGGTGTGTCCCTCAGCCCAGTCTGCACCCTTTCCAATCTGGGACTCCCCCGGGGGATGTACTGCTGGTTTAGGCCCGATACCTGTAGCAGTTAGACATTCCTCTAACAATCCAGGACTGCTGGCTCCTAACCACTCGCCTGCCTGTGTGATTGTCTCCAAACTGCTCCTCTGCCAGCACGATCATCCCCAACTGCCTTCCCCTGCAGGGCTGGGGGGATTGGGGGACTCCGGCTGGGTGACACAGGGCTTGAGGAGACTGGGTGCCATCATCTTGTGGCTGTGGGTGCTGCCATCTTGAGGGTGTGGCAGTCAATTAGCATATTCCCTGTATATTAAATAGGATTTTAAAATGATCATTTATTTATATTCAAAATCCTCACATAGACAACTACCTCATTGTCACTGCTAAGGAGTTATAAAACTCAGTTATTCATAAAGACAAATAGCTTGAGTAAGACTCATCTGTAAGATTAGCAGAACAAATCTATTGCAGCATTTATACTTTATACCCTGAAACTGATCTTTTATGCCTTTCAATGAAGGCAATATTTTGCATTTGAGCACATTACATAGGAAAGTAAAATGTCGAGGATTATACCACTTAGAATTTACAGTTTCTCCTCTCTCTGTCTTTCTCATTCACTGTCTCTGTTAGAGGAATTATCTTATGAGAATACCTTGGTTTGTTCATTTCTTATTATTATACAACAGAAATTTACATATCAAAGTCCTAATATAAATAAATATACTCTGTTATTACAATTCTCTACTATTCTTTTTTTTAAATATATATTTTATTGATTTTATACAGAGAGTAAGAGAGAGGAACAGAGAGTTAGAAACATCAATGAGAGAGAATCATCAATCAGCTGCCTCTTGCACACCCCTCACTGGGGATGTGCCCACAACCAATGTACATCCCCCCTACCGGAATCGAACCTGGGACCCTTCAGTCTGCAGGCCGACGCTCTATCCACTGAGCCAAACCGGTTTGGGCTCAAAATCATTTTTATAACAAATCCTATTGTTCCAACTCTTAAAAATAAAATATAATCCATCCTGAATTATAATTTTATGTTTGTACTCAAAAACATCATCTGATCCTAGAGATGAGTTCTGAACTTTCTGGCCTCCAGTGAGATGTTGATGTGAATAGATATAAAACCTGCATCTGTTCCTTAGGGAGAGTTTTACTATCTTTGTAATAATCAGTGTTATGGCAGAACAACAGCAGTAGTTTTATTGTAATAGACTTAATATGTGAACTTATATTTTGTCCATGAAAACACCATTTAGTATAATGTGAATGGTTTATCCAGTTTTCTAAATAGACATTTCAGTTTCTATTAGAATCTCTTTTAATTTCTGCTTAGGAAATGTGTTCTTTTGAAGGCTTTATCCTTTCTTGAAGTAATCTTTAGCAGTAAATCATTTAAAACATTTAGAATTCAGTTGTATTTGAGCAGATGACTTTTTTACTTTTCCTTTACTTAATTCCTTTAAATCTTCCAGATTTGGCTGTTATTATAGTAGATTACCCATATTAGTTATATTCAAAGTAAAATAAACAATATATTATAACACACATGCACACACACACACACACACTAATGATTTTATTTGATTTGATTTTTCATGGAGATGCAGGGAGCGGGAGAGAGAGCTAAAAACATCGATGAGAGAAACATTAATTAGCTGCCCCCAGCACACCCCCTACTGGATATGTGCCTGCAACCAAGATACATGTCCTTGACTGGAATGAAACCTGGGACCCTTGAGTCCACAGCCCAATGCACTGTTCACTGTTCCAAACCGGTCAGGACCACAGTATTGATTTTAGTTTCCAAATTGAATTGTTCATGGAACTACAATAAACAAATAAAACAGATGCAAAGGTCTGCTTGTACTTAGAATTTTCCTGGGACTTGAGGACAACAAAGTTTCTTCAAAATGCAGTTTGGAAACTCCCTTAATTATTTTGTATTGTGAGAATAGTATATACTTTTATGAAAGAAAGAAAATTAAAGCCATATTTTCACATGCAGCTATATTTTCAGAATATAATGCCAGGCTTCTGAGAATCAATTAAGAGTAAATGAAGGGTGGGTATAGGGTGGTTAATGGAGGGATGAGGACACATATGTAATACCTTAATCAATAAAGACATTTTAGAAAGAGTAAATGTAGCCCTGGCCAGTGTGACTGAATGGTTGCAGCAGCATCTGCCCACTGAAGGGTTGCAGGTTTGATCCTGGACCTGGTGGGGATGTGTGCGGTAGGCCACAAATCAATGTCTCTGTCTGTCTGTCTCCTTTTCTCCCCTTTTCTCTCCCTTCCTCTCTCTCTAAAAATCAATGAGAAATCCTCAGGTGAGGCTTAACAGAAAAATAAGTAAGTAAATATAAATCATATTCTCGCTTTTTAATACCGTATTTTCCGGCGTATAAGACGACCCCCTAATTTTACAGTTAAAACATAGGTTTAGGCCTATATTCGCTGTATAAGACTACCCCCGACTTACGAGGCAACACCAGTTCTTTTTTTAATAGACCGCCTCTCTGACTCTGGCCAATCTGAGCAGGTATTTTACTAGAACACAGTGCTGTCTTATACGCCGGAAAATACGGTACCTTGTTCTTGGTTTTGCTCTCAATTAAGATTTAGAGTATCTACAAAATATATTTAAAAACCATAAAAATAATATATTTTCTTTATTTTTAAATTCATTGATTAATATTGATTAATATTATGTGAGTTTCAGGTGTACAAGTTTTAGAGTGTCTATAAAATCCCTTTAATAACAAGAGAAATCTTTTTTTTTTTTTTTTGATAATCCCTGTAGGTCAGAAGCACCCCAATTTTCCCTCAAACAAGAAAACAAGCAGTCCAGCAATTTTCCCTGTTATTTTGGCTTATCTTTTCTGGGTTGTTTTTTAACCCAAACTTTTCTCTTCTTTTCTATTTTCTTATGCTAGAGCAAGCACCTTATCCTACCTTTTCAGCAATTCAAGTGCCTCAGCAGGATGCTTTGCAGATTAAATTTCTCTTTTGTAAAATACATAGTTAAGAAGTAAGCTCTAGTGGTACATAACTTTTATACTCAGGAGGACTTTTTCTATGTTGCCCTATATCATCCTTCTCTTTCTTAGTCTCCCCAAGTGTATTTTGAAACAGTGCTGTGCCTCTTCTAGTATTTGAAGAATTATTGTACTTATTCCTTGATTCTTATTTAATATTGGATTCATGTACCTAGTAATATTATCATAACAGTTCTTAAGATTCTAATTTTAAAAAATGGATTCATTTAAAGTAATGGATTGTGCCTTAATGATAAAAATATTCTCTATAGTTGTATTGGGAGTTACTTTAGCCTTCAAATTTAGCCTTCAAAATTAAAGAAATTTTGTAACATATTTCATATTTGAATTTTTTTAATGTTTTTTCTGTAAAGTTGGATGTTTCTTCATTTGTTGTCAGAGATTTCTAGTTTTAGAGTTACATCTATTATTATCTTCTTTAGTCAACTGTTATATATCAGAATTTTTCTTCATTTGTTATAACAAAATATATGATGTTGTATTTTAGTAGTGTGGTTTGAAGAATGAAGTGTTAATTATATAATTAATTTTTTAATTATTTTCAGAGATATTTTTGCCCCATTTCCCTCATAAGATTTTTGTCCTAGAAATGGAAATATTTTATTATGGATACAAGTAGATACATTTATTTTACCAGTGGAATTGATTAGTAGCACAGAATGTAGTATTACACTGAGCTGATCCAAATATATCAGTTCCAGATTTATTACCTTGAGCAAAACAAAAATCCTGTGGGTTTTCTTTTCATCTATTTTATAAGAATAATAATAGTACCTGCTGCATCTCACTATGGATAGTATTAAATATGAAAGTGCCTTTAACCCTGGCCACTGTGGCTCAGTTTGTTGAGCATAGTCTGAGAGGTCACCAGTTCAATGCCAGGTCAGGTCAGGTAACATCTACAGGTTGTGCTTGGATTTTGGTCCCATGCTTGTGGGAAGCAATTTTCTCCTCCCTCCCCTTCCCCCTCTCTCTAAAAGTCAATGAAAATATATTTTGAAAAAGGAAAAAAGCCTTCACAGATTTCAGCATGATCATAGGCATGTAGTAAATAAATGCCATCATATTATATTACTATTATTAATGTGATGGTTCTCTTCATGACGAGAACAAAATCATTATTAAAACATGCCCCGACCCGCGGGGCAACAACGAGGGCACTTGGAAATCACCTAAGAGAATGAAGCAAACAAGGAACGCGAAGAACGGAGGCAAGACAGGGCTCTGATCAAGCCTCCAAATTTTATTCAAGAACAGCGGTTTATAAGCTCTCAGGCTGGGAGGGGAGGGGTAGGAAAGGGGGGGTTGTCACAAGGTGATTGACTGGGCGGTGGGTACCTGTTCTTAGCTGGTTGGCTATTCCAATGTGGGAGGGATAACAGTTTTGGTGGCCTCGGGCTTTTTGGCTTGCTCAACCAGGAAGTGGAACTGACCAGGAAGTGAGACCAGACTTTTTCCTTATGGCTCCTGGCAAAAACAGTCATGAGTAGTTTTACATTTTAATATTTTTTAAGATTTTCTAGCCTGATTTAAAAGATGTCATTGGCAACTAAGTCATTGTTTCTGCCCCCCAGCTCGGAGTTTCTTTCTTTCTATGGGGTCACCTTTGCATATATAAAGCAGGATTCAATGGGGAAAAGGCTTGGTTTTGTTGTGCGAGTTCCAGGATTCCAATCTGGGCAGCAACCAACCTGTGCTGAAATATTCTGTTGAATTAATCATTTAATTTTCACATTTAATCTCATCATAAAAGAAGGTTAGTAATCTGATTAAATGATTGTTTAAATGGGGAAGTGTATGTAATGGCCCATATCCCATTTTCTGAGCCAGTGCACCAATCCCTCATCTGCCAAGAGTTGGCTGCTAATGGCTGACAGCCACCCCCTTCTCTGAAACCTGCCCTTGGCCGGGAGCTGCCTGGTCATGGTGAGCATGTGTCATGGCCAGCCTCTGGAGAAGCAAGCCCCAGCCCTGATGGACTGACATGTGGCTTCAGAAAGCCAGGCCTTGTGCTTTAGTGCAAGAGAATCTATTGGTTTAGTTCATGTTTTATACCGTACATCCTTAAAGATTCAGCTAAACGCAGACTCTCCGACTACATCCTGGCATAGCTTCTTTCACTGTGCTGTCGTGAATTCTTCTCGTCCCTTGAAAAGACCTTTAAAGTACATCACATGTGTGTGAATCTTTGTCTGAGGCCTTTTTTTCTGTAAAACAGATGTAACCAAATACATGTGAAATGCTTTGTAATAATGTCATGGTAAACAGTTTTGTTTTGTCTTTTTGTAAGATAACATAATAGACTATCAGAAGGTTTTAAAGTATACCTTCAATATTGAGATTTCTTTAATAAACAAAACATTTAAGTTTGTTCATGAAAAATTAAAACTAGCCCAGCTGGTGTTGCTCAGTGGTTGAGCTTTGGCCCATGAACCAGAAGGTCGCCAGTTCAATTCCTGGTCAAGGCATGTGCCTGGGTTATGGGCTTTATTCCCATTAGGGGGGTGTGTAGGAGATAGCTAATCAGTGTTTCCCTCTCATCAGTGCTTCTATCTCTCTATCCTTCTCCCTTCCTCTCTGTAAAATTAATAAAACAAATTTTTTAAAATTAAAACTAAAATAGAATTAAAAACTGTCTTTAAATAAACAAAGTGGTGGATGTCTTAGCATTACATATTAAAGCACCTATTATATGCCAGATCTGTGCTAGTTACTAATAACAAAATGATAATTATGTTTCTTCTCCTCAGAGACCTTATATACCTGTAGAGTTGATCTCTCTCTCTCTCTCTCTCTCTCTCTCTCTCTCACACACACACACACACACACACACACACACACACACACACGAAAATCACAGTAACTTTTGAAAATTTTTGTAAAGTTCCACATAGTGAAATAAAGAATAAGTAGAGGTCTAAACTTAGAGAAGTGGGGAGAGACTTTTTTGATCAGGTGCCAGTTTGCCTGAAATCTGAATATGAAAATAGGGGCTGCTAAAATAGCAGAGAGAATATCATCATGTGAGCAGGCCTCTACACAGGATGTGTTTGACTTTTGCAAGAGAATACTGATGTGTCAGGAGTTTAGTGAGTGATGGCATCAATGATAAGAGAGAGTGAGATCACAAGCATTATATGTCATGCTACGGAGTTTGCATTTTACTCTCCAGACAGTTGGAAACCACTAAGATTTCCAAAATGGTGAGGGGAGGGGAGTGATATGATTAGATAAAAGCATGGTGGATTATAAGGGGGCAAAAAATGAATCAGGGAAACGAGTTAAACTGGATAAGAGATCATATTGGACAGGACAGGGTAGTGGCACTAAATGAAGGACGATATACTTCTGAGACAGTATTTGTAGATGAGTAAATGTAGTAGTTTAGATGGTGGAAAGTAGAGTTTGCAGGTAAATAAGAAGGGAAAATGGGAAAAATCAAGGATATAACGCCTAAAGGTGGTAAAAAAAAATTTATTTTAGGAGAAAAAGAGTTAAACATGAAACTGTGGTGAGACACTAAAATGTAGATACGGAGTTTTATATAACAGTCTAGATGCACTGGGCATATTTATCTAATAGCAAACACATGGAGATAATCTTCAAAACTTTGGAATGGACACGCTCAGTTAGGGAGACTATAGAGAAAGAGAAGGATTTAGGAAGAAGACTGGAGAGAAAGAGTTATGGTGCCACTGAAATGGGAAGGGAGACAAACACATTCAACTATATTGAATGCTGCAGAAAGTCAATTAAAATCAAATTGTGTGTGTTCCATTTGCATTTGCAACTTATGGGATTCATTCAGATGACCTAGAGTAACAATTTGGGAATGATAAAGACTAAACCAGGCTGGAATAGACTGAAGAATAAATGGGAGTTGAGGTAATAAAAATAATATCAACAGAAAATTATGGAAAATAAGAGAAATAATTAATTGAAATGGATTAGGTGCACCATGGAAACTTTTTCTTTTAAACTAGGACACAGAGTATTATGGGAGTATATATTTATCTTTGATTTCAAAAAAATATTAATTTTGGGCATTTTATGTGTAGTTTTTAGGTTCAAATATCCTGAAGAAATAAGATGGTTGTAAAATGCATGTTTATGTAACATTTACAAGTAGCCAATAGTAAAGAGTTAAAAAGAAAAAGTGGCAGCTGCTTGCTACAAGTTAACAGCTTTTGATCCTGGCTGTTTTGTTGCAAGGGGACATTTTGAAGTAAGCTGTTAGGCACTAAGTCTGGTTATTATAATTGGATACTGAGCAAATTATAGCTCTGGGTGAGCCCTTGGAACCTTTACACAACTAAGTCCAACAAAACTGCAGAAGGCAGTGAAAAGGAAACATGACTCAGAAAAGAGAAAAAAGGACAAAACAACCCAAAATGCTCTAGCAGCCAGTTGTTTGAGGCTTACTACAGACTCCAGTGGGAAGGAGGTTAGTTAAATGAGAACCACATCTGCTGATGCCTATGCCAACAACGATGATGATGATGATGATGATGATGGTATTTATTACAAATGTATGCACTTGTCAGCACTGAATTCTTGATGTCCATTTGGAAGTGGTGGATGTAAGCATTCTCAACTCTGATTAGCTTTATTTTTAATAATTCCCAGATGCAACCCATCTGGGTCTCAAATCTCAAAAGGTATGGGAGACACTAATTAAAATATATTCATTATATGGATGAGAGTTCTGATAAGAATTTCTAATATTTGAAATACAGAATATATTTCATAATTAAAAAAAACTTTTATGTCTGAGATTTTATATCAAAATAGATTGTTAAAGTAAAAAACAAATAAAAGATAATAGATCTTGATTAAGGCACGCAAGACATTTTCAATTTATCATGGCCTTTGCTCTTAGGGATAGAAAAGCTTATTATGAATTCTTCATGTTTTGGGAATTTGAATTCCTTTGAGTGTTTTCTCTACTATTATTTCACTCTCTTTCTCTGATCAATTCTAATTTATTTTAACATAGCTATAATGATTTGAAGATTCTTGTTTTCCCTGGAGATGATTCCAGAAATAAAATAATTTAATTCTTTGGCTCTGTCATATCCTTCAGAGATAATTTATTTTATAATCAGAAACACCAAAGAAGTGCAGTTGTTTACCATGGGGTGTAGAAGCTCAAATTAACCATTTGTTCTCTGAGTTTTATGTTTTATGTAGGCCCATGGATTCAAAATTTTAAGTATCATTGGTAAACATGTTGTACCTGTGTTGTTTTGAATTTAATGCTGACACTTTTGAAAGGAATGTAACACCAAAGGACCTGTTTAATCAAGAATATTAATACACTTTATTCAGATAACTTTTTAAATTTTATTGTCTTCCCCCTCTAATTATTTTTTGTTTTGATTTTTGCTTGTTTATAAAAGGTTGAGATGAATTAGCATTCTTTTAGTTTCTTTTCTTTTTGCTGTACCAAGAAATCTTAGGTAAAAGCACCCAAATGCATAACCACATTACTAAGGGCTCACTTCTCATTGCTCCTGTGCATTCCTACAGTATTATAGTCTCATCTCTTTTTTTATTATTACTATAATTGCCACTAACTCCTTGAAGTCAGAAACCTTCCCTGGTTCTTGCCCATCCTTGTCTCTCAGATTTGTTGCCTGGGGATTGCAAATGGTACTGGGAATGTTGAGTCTATTGGACATTATTCTGGAAGCCCTGGCTATTCCCTTCTGATGGTGTATTTGTAATGGTGTCGTGTGATTTGTAACATCGAAGAGAATAATGCACTGTTTATAACCCAGATACAAACATCCTCAGAAAAGATGCCTTTTTCTATGGCAGCCTATTCCCATTCTGTACATTTTTTATCTGAAATCTTTGTCCCCAAACTCCCTATTGTACTGGAAAATCAGTGCTAAAGTATTTGCCTCCCTGTAGATCTATCCTTGGTACCAGCCATTAAAAACCTCCCCTGCTTTCAAGCAGGCAAGGCTATTTGGCAAGGGATACTGTGGTCTTTTAAAATCTCAGACTAAATTCTGACTAGAAAAGCATACATTTGTCGGCATCCAAATAGGAATGTAAGATCAGACGTACTGCCTTGTGTACAATCAGATCAAACTGAAATCCTGACAACTGCTTACCACTCACTTTCTCGATAGCAGGTGCTCTGGGACCTGGTATGATGACTTGGCCTAGCAGTGTAGCTCCCTGGCAGCCAGATCTCAGCAGTGAGCCCTCAGAGCAGAGAGTGGGGAGTAAAAAAGTAGCTGTAATAGCAGAGTGGCAAAGCGAAACCCCTTCATGCTGCAGTCACTTTTACATGAGTATAGTATTGATCTTGTATTTCATCACCTTTTGGCTAATCCTATGACATTTTTGTACGTAGAGCGGACTGGACTTTTATTTTTTGTATTTATTTAATTTTATTTTATACTAAACCCAGTGCACAAAATTCATGCACGGGATGGGGAGGTGTCCCTCAGCCCAGCCCCCACCCCCTCTCTAATCTAGGACACCTCGAGCGATGTCTGACTCCCCGTTTAGGTCTGATTCTAGTAATCCAGGACTACTGACTCCTAACTGCTCACCTATCTGCCTTCCTGATTGCCACTAACCGCTTCTGCCTCCTAGCCTGATCACCCTTTAAACACTCCCCTGCCAGCCTGTTTGCCCCTGTCTGCTCTCCCCTGCAGGCCTGGGCAGTCACAACTTCCCTCCACTGCCAGCTTGGTCACCACTAACTGCCCTCCCCTGCAGGCTTGATCTCCCCCAACTGCCCTCCCCTGCTGGCCATCTTGTGTCCACATGGGGGCAGCTATCTTGTGTGTTGGAGTGATGGTCAATTTGCATATTACTCTTTTATTAGATAGGATTTATTATTTATTTATTTATCTATCTATTTATTTATTTATTTATTTATTATTTTAACTTGAGTTTATTGGGGTGACAGTGGTTAAAACAAGGTAGCTCAGCCATAGTCATATGTTAGGACGGGGGGGGAGGTGTAATATTTCAGCTCCACAGACAGTCCAACTGTCCTTGGCAAGGATAGCCGGTCAGCTGTGTATACCTAAACCAGAGCAGCCTGCTTTCTCTGTTTGGAACTTGGTTTGATCATATGTCCTTCAGGGATATCCTAATCCTCCGAGCAATAATAGACACGTGTAAGACATAAGTGGGTCACTCTATGTATCAGGGAACCTGGGCCACTTTTCCTAGAACAGAAGCATTTTTCATGTTAATAATTCTCTTCAGCCAATGCTGACAGCCCTACCTGACCTTGTACCAAAGAGCAACAGTGTAGTCATGCTCCTTACATTCAATACAGGTTTAAGTTCCCAAACACTTGCAGAAGTTACTCTCCATACATGGACTACTTGCCCAAAGTCCAAATTATCTGGACTAAGTCCATTTTTCTTTTAGAATTCAGCCAAGTTTTTATAACCTATCTTTTGCTGGAAGAGCTGTTTATTCCTTTTGTGTTCCTTTGGCATTTGGCTAATCAAAATCTTAAACATATTTCACTGAATATCATTACTACTTTTTTTAATCAACCACTCTAAGAAAGAAAATGAAATTAACTTTTGATTAATCAGCTTTCATATGCAAAATATGGTGCTTTGTGCCTTTAGATACATGATTAAATTTAATCCTCTGAATCATGTAAGTTTGGTTATCTCCAAACCTTTTTTGAATGAGAAAAAAAATATATATTTGCAATCATCCTACAGTTTTCCTAAGGTGGACTATCTTTAGATGTCTTAAACTTCACTGGCAAAGTCATTCTCACTAGCCCAGTTCTTTATAGCCCAACTTCACAGGAAGATGCCGATTAAAATGCTTGATAAAAGAAGGAAGGAAGGAACAAAGGGAGAAAGAGAGGAACGAAGGGAAATGGGAAGGTAGGAAGGTAGAAAGGAGACTACAAAACTAAAGATCAGAAATCTCTGTTTTTTTGTGTGAAAACACAGATATTATTGGCTTTGAACTTTCAAAAAGATTGTTGGACTATACCTTATAGTAGTTTAGAGCTAGAGTTAAATATAATGAAAAAGTTGAGAAAGCTACAAAAGTTTGCTGGCCCCAACTCAAAAAATAATAAAAAAATTAAAGAACACATGTTAAGGTAAACAGCAATAACATATCTAATGCAAATATAAATTACTAAGCCTTTATAAATTTTATTAGAAAAGAACTTTTTTAATGTAGATAAAATCATAGAAGAATATTTTATTGTGAAGATTTTTAAACAATTGAATATGTTGAGGTTCATTGATTTCAATATCAAATATATGAATGACAGTTATTTTATTCTATAGTTACATTTGGATGAAAATGTTTTAATAAATTGTGCTATTGTTAAGATTTAATACAATATCTAAAGTGACATCTAAAACATCATGTAGTGAAAATGAAATTCAGTAATGTATAGTTAAAAAAATGTAGATTCTTTCTCAAATGTCCCATTTTAAAGAAAATACCCAATTCTGATATTTCATACCCTTTTAGATTCAATCAAGATTATTTCCCTAGCAGATGGCTACTAGTACATGCAACGTTAATTACACTATGATTAAGAAAAGTTGGAATGCTACAATATGATGAATTATTATACATAGGGTAGTGCAAAACTCACATACTCAACATTTATCTGCCATTGTCTTTTTTATGAAGGGTGTGAAGCATTAATCTGCTTTAGCCATCTGGGGTTTTGTTTTTGGATTTTTTTTAATTTTTAATTTTTTGCTTTTCTTGATTTTTCTACTTGGTAAAAAGAAAGATAGTCAAGCAATAAAAATAATATTATCATAAGTAATACAGAAAACTATAGATATACTAGTCTGAAATTTTATTTATTTTTTTAAATACATTTTATTGATTTTGTACAGAGAGGAAGAGAGAGGGATAGAGAGTTAGAAACATAGATGAAAGAGAGTCATCGATCAGCTGCCTCTTGCACACTCCCTTCTGGGGATATGCCCAGAGCCAAGGTACATGCCCTTGACCGGAATTGAACCCAGGACCTTTCAGTCCCCAAGCCGACGCTCTATCCATTGAGCCAAACTGGTTTCGGCACTAGTCTGAAATTTTAAAATGTCAATTTCATTGTTTTCTGGTTAAAAGAGAATACATAAAACATTTTTTTGGAAATTTTATGAATAAATAGTAGCAAAAATATTTCAAATGGTCCCATTATACAAGAAAATATGCTTTGAATAGTCTTATATATTTAATGAATAGTTGTAATGGTAAAATGCAATATTCTTGAAACAAAACAAAATAGAGATCTAGACACATGAGTTTTTGTAATGGTATAAGTTTGTGAAAAATTTCTTATGATTGATTTCATTTTCACAATAAAATAAAAAGCAAGGTAATTATGCCAGAGTGGCTGGAAGCAGTGAGGTTGGAGATAGGAAAACATAGCCAGTGTGAAATAGACATCCAGGGGTCTGGAAATAAATGCTCTAGTGCAGAGGTCAGCAAACTCATTAGTCAACAGAGCCAAATATCAACAATACAACAATTGAAATTTCTTTTGAGAGCCAAATTTTTTAAACTTAAACTATATAGGTAGGTACATTGTCATTAACTTCATTAGGGCACTCCTAAGCGGGCCTTTGCTAAAAGCTCAAGGGGCCAAAGAGCCGCATGCGGCTTGTTAGCTGCCGTTTGCCGACCACTGCTCTAGTGTAACTTCTTAGAAACATTAAAGTCTTCAAGAAACAGCAAATGTTGATTTTATTCAAATTCCTTCATTATTAAAAATAGAAGGATTCTTCCTAACTTATAAAGCTAATATAACCTTACTACCAAATCTGTACAAGGGTAGTATAGATAAAATAAATGAAGCAAATTTCATATTTGAACAAAGACATCACAGTCCTAAAGAAAATAGAAGACTAAGAACAACCATGTGTAAAATGTAATTCTTATGACCTAGTTGGTTTTATATTAGATATTCTAGGATATTCTGACAAAATATTTAAATGTAATTCATTGCTTTAGCAGGTTAAAGGAGAAATATGATCATCTCAATAGATGCAGGAAAAGCCTTTCATAAGATTCAGTATCTATTCATGATAAATACTGCTGACGTAAAAGTAATATGATGGAATGTTCTCAACACAATAAAAGATTTTTTAATCAAAAACATTATTGTGAAACTGTAGGTGAAGTGAGGGACTTGACAAGATACTGTCATTATTTTGTTCAGCATTTTGCTAGATACTTTATTGTAAAGATAAAAAATAAGAATGGAAATGAAGATATAAGATTGCTATTATTCAGAGATGTTATCTGTACAGAAAATCCAATATAATAGAGCTCAGCAATATCATTTAACACAATCAATTTACAAAGCTGGTAGTATTTCTACATACTAACAGGAACCATTTAGGAATTATAACAGAAAGTAAGATCTAATATATGATGTTATTGAAAACTATAGGGGCCCTAGGAAAAGACAAAACAAGATCTGCAAAAATTCTAGAAAATAACTATAAAACTTTATTGAAGGTAAAAAACTAAAATCCAAGTAGATAAATATTCTGTATTCATTAATGAGAATCTTCAGTTATCAAAATATATAAATTTATACCATGACTATTTTAAAAAATATATATATTGATTTTTACAGATAGGAAGAGAGAGGGACAGAGAGTTAGAAACATCGATGAGAGAGAAACATGGATCAACTGCCTCTTGCACACCCTCTAATGGGGATGTGCCCACAACCAAGGTACATGCCCTTGACTGGAATCGAACCTGGGACCTTTCAGTCCGCAGGCCGAAGCTCTATCCACTGAGCCAAATCGGTTTCGGCTTATACCATGACTATTGATAGAATGGTATACAATTTATCTGAATGAATCATTCAGTTTAAATTTTTTATTCAAAATTAAATTTGCTTGATCTTCTTTTAAAAATTCATATAAACTTTATAATCATAGATACTTTATTTTTTTTAAGTTTTTACAGATTTTCATAGTAAGTTTATATCAACCTGGATATGAATTTGTGTATGGTATGATAGGATAAATAAGAATGTATTAAACAAGAACCATCAAAATAAAGTGTAAATAAAAATATTGAACATATTGATTTAACCAATATATAAAATTCTCTAAGAATATAGAAAATCATTTAAAAAGTGAAAATGCTATCCACATTCTGATTGAAGGGATTTGTAGCTCATATTATGTGCCTAAAGTCTAGAGCAGCGTTTTTCAACCGCTGTTAGTGTGCTGCGAGATGTTGCCTGGTGTGCCGTAGGTGCAGACAAGACAAGAATTTTATAATTTTTCACTATTTTGTTTACTTAATATTTCATAATAAAGTAATTATAAAATACTTTCTTTGTGTTTATTTGATTTCTATTCAAGAGAATTACTTTATAGTCAATATAGGCACAGAGTTAAATTTTTTAACATTTTCTAATGGTGGTGTGCCTCGTGATTTTTTTCATGAAACAAGTGTGCCTTTGCCCAAAAAAGGTTGAAAAACACTGGTCTAGAGATTAGAAAAGTTTGTACAAATTATTTTAAAAAATTAAATCTGCAGTACAATGTCCTACAGTCTAATTAATATTTGTAAAATCTCATGAATGGGGGTTATTAAATAGTTATCTTGTATAACTTCAGTAAGAACAAAAGAAGTAATAATCATTGAGGATATAAGTCACTAAAAGCAAGGCTTATTAGGGTAATTTAATTTTTCTTCTGAAGGAATTAGTGGAGAAATGCTGTAGTAGATGTCAATTTTAGCAAGTCATTCATAATAGATTTATAGACAAATGAAATATTCAAGCTCCAGGACTCTTGAGTAATGGATCAATGTCTACTTTAATGGCATTGTCTAATGTGTATTATACAACTCTACTCACAGAAATATCGTTTTTTTTTAGCTTGATCAATACAGTTGGTAAAGATATAAAATGTGTTTTTGTTCAAATAAAAAAGAATGAGCAGAAACAGGTTTGGCTCAGTGGATAGAGAGTCGGCCTGTGGACTGAAAGGTCCTGGGTTCGATTCCGGTCAAGGGCATGTTCGTTGGTTGCAAGCACATCCCCAGTGGGGGGGTTGCGAGAAGCAGCTGGTCTATGTTTCTCTCTCATCGATGTTTCTAACTCTCTATCCCTCTCAATTCCTCTCTCTGTAAAATCAATAAAATATATTTTAAAAGAATGAAAATATGGAACATATAATAATCCAATAAGACAAGTTTAATGCTGCCAAAGGTGAAAATTTATGTGGACAATCTAGATCAGCAATTTTTAACGATTGTGCCACAATAATTTTTAAAACATATCATACCTGACTTCTTAGTCAGAGGCACTGACCTCTTTTCCCTTAGATTGTCAAATAAAAAAATGACAGTAGCAAAAACAACAATAGCTTTCTGGTATGTATTAATCAAAATTACATCTATTTTTTTATCAAATAAAAAAATAGATTATACTTTTTTATGTGCTGCAAAATTTCAATATTTAGTTTATGTGTTCGATGAGAAGAAAAAGGCTGAAAATTGCTGATCTAATAAAGGTGATATATTAATAAGAAAGTTTAGACAAGCAGACTTAGTTGTGTTATGACCAAATCTGTTGAAAAATTTATTTTTGTCTGGGAGAATAAAACACAAAATGTAATAACTAAATACTGACTTGATTGAAAGGCAAGGTTTTATAAGCAAAGGACTGGAGTGGGGGCTACTACAGATGGAGGAAACTTTGTATGAGCAAAGGCACAGAGGTGAGAATTTGTGAGATATTCACAAATGGCTTGAATATGGTATCTAGGGATCAAATTAAAATAATATTGATGCTGTGCTTTGTATTTAGGTCTTTATTAGTTAAACAATGGCATTGAACATAGAGATTATTCTGTGGTTTTTCCCCCCCTTTAATTCTCACCCCAGGATATTCTTTTTTATTGATTTTAGAGAGAGAAAGGGAGGGGAGAGAGAGAGAGGAAGAGACATTGGTTGGTTGCCTTCTGTATACACCCTGACCAGGGATCTAGAATCAGACCTACCACCTGGGTGTGTCTCCTGAATGGGAATTGAACCTGCCATCTTTCAGTGCCCAGTATAATAATCCCACCAACTGAACCACATCCAGCAGTGCATAATGAATTATTTTTGCAACAGGATGTAGAATGTACTGGATTAGTAAGAGACCTTGTGAGGAAGACAAGAATTCCAGTAAAATGTAAAGTGATTTTTATCTGTGACATCAGTGATGGATGGGATTGATGGGAGAAAAGCTGTAGAGGTTGTCATTAGAACTCTAATATTTGTACCTGGGGAATTCATTCATCTGACAAATACTTATTGATTGGCAGGTACTGAAGAAAAAACAGTGAACAAAATCAGGCAAAAATCCCTTACTCTCAAAGAGCTTGTTTCTAGTGGGATAATACAGGTAATGGATCAAAACGCAAATATCCTGCATAGTAAGTTATAAAACAAAAGCTATAAAGAGAGACAAAGCAGTGAAGAGGAAATACTGGTAAAGGTGTCGGGGGCAGGGGAGTGCAATTTAATCTGAGATAATCAGAAAAGACCTCACTGTGTATGTGATATTTGAATGAATACATGAAGGAGGTGAGGGATGTATCTTGAAGGCAATTTCTCCTGGTATAAGGAATGGCAAGAACAAATGCCCTGAGGCAGAAGTATGTTGGAAGAACATGGCTCCAGCGGGGCTGGGAAGATGGAACAGGAGAGGAGGTCAGTGGTATACTGGAGAGCTATTTCCTGGGTAAGGCCAATACTATAAAAGGGCTTTGGTTTTTAGTCAGTGGGAGATAGGAATCATGGGATAGCTTTGATGAGAGAAGTGTCATGATTTGACTTGCATGTTAACAGGATTGCTCTGGCTACCGTGTTGAAAATAGATTGAAGGGAATAAATTAGGAATTGGGAGACCAGTTAGGAGGTGACTAGAATAAGCACTTGGGAGCAGTGAAACATTGCCCTATCAATGTAAGTTGGAGAAAATATGATTGTTAATGGCTGGATCCAATAGAGCAATTAGGAAGAATATCAGATTTGTTGAAATGATAATAATGCTGGTGTTAAGTGCAGATATTGCTTTCAAGTGGATTTATTAATCTAGACTTAGAAGTCATTTGTGCCCAGAGCTTATTGGTTAGCATAGAAATTATTTGGAAAATGTGCTTAACAAAAAACAAAAAAAGAAAAAGAAAAACCTTGAACTTTTAAAGGAATAGAAAAGGGGAGCATTAGGAATAACTATCCTTAAGTCATTTGAAAAATGTCAGAAGATAAATCAGGTATGTTCATCTGCTAATCCTCTCTCCTTGACAAATGAGCTGGCACTGAACTCAGCCGAGGTCAGGTTTGAGCCAGGGCATTACTGAGAGGTTTGGATGCGAACCCTCCACATACAAATAAGACCAGGAAGAAAGACTGGATACAAAAGTGAATATCATGTCCAACAGATTGTAATTACCAAAAAGATTTGAAGCAAAAAGTGAGGAGCAAGCAGCCAGAAGTAATTTACCTACCATTTAGACAGACTCAGTGACTTACCTGCTCTTGGGCTATCTGTGACTTGGGCAGGAACAGTTAAAAGTCATAGCCAATAGTAGTAAGCCTAGAGAAAAGTATAAAATAAAAAATATGTGGGTTATTATAAAAATTTAGTGTCTACCAGGAAGCAATGTTTCCAAAAATTGAGTGTGTTGCTTTGAGAAGCATTAAAAATTGTAATTAAGCTAAATGGAGGGTCCATGTCAGAGAGTTGTTTTTTGTGGGGTTTTTTTAAGTACAGAATCAGGCAGGGGTAAGAAAATAGAGTTAATGATCTCTATATTATTCTTCAAATCTAACAATATGTGACTATGAGATTGGTACTTATTATTTTTAACACAAAGATTACCTGTGATAACTGCTGCTTTGCATGATTCTCCCTTTATTTATTCACCTATTTATAACTTCTCATTGTCTTAGGAGAAACCAAAAGATTACTGCTCATTCATTGGGTACCCCTCATGCAGAGAAATTTACCAGGAAGGCACAGCATTCTTTACTTCAGCCTGACCTTTTAGGAACAAAGTAGACTTAAAAATGTGATCCTTAGCATAATGTTGGAATTCACTCAATAAATTTATGTATTATTTAGAACTTGAATTTATTTAGCCCTGATATGAAGAATCCTTTTGAATGAAGTTCCCATTGATTGAAAATATGGATCTTGTCAGAAAGAATAAGTTTATCCTGGAAACATGTCCTATGATACTCTTTTGGACAGGCTTGTCAGGACCCTTAGAGAACTGTAGAAATTGAGAATGGCAATATCCTACTGGAGGCAATCTGGGAAATAATAAGCTGTGTATCACTCATTCATTTATTGCTAAATAGCTTGAATCATTTTATTTCTGCTGGCAAACTATCTTAAAAACAACCACTGGGACATGTGTAGAGTTTGGAAATGGTTTGTAGAGAGCTGCCTTTTTTTCTCTTAATAAGTTGGACAAAAATGTTCTTTAAAGAGCTATAGAATGCATGTTTATGTTGGCCCAAGGTTTCTGGTGCTTAAGGCCTGGCCCCTACACTCCAGGAATTACTATTTTGTAGAAAAGGTTAAAAATGTACATAATAATATAATACAAGGCATACTATGCTATGTGTCACATGAGTGTCCTGCAGTGGTATGAGCAGTCTGATAGGCATGTCATCTGCATCAGAATAACCTAGACACCTGTCAGAATGGCTATCATCAACAAGTCAACAGACAAGTGCTGGTGAGGATGTGGAAAAAAGGGGAATCCTAGTACACTGCTGTAAGAATGCAGATTGGTGCAGCCACTGTGGAAAACAACATGGAGTTTCCTCAAAAAATTAAAAATGAAACTGCTGTTTGATTTAGTGATCCCATTTCTAGGAATATATTCTAAGAAACCTGAAATAAAAGTCATAAAGAATATATGCACCCCTATGTTCATAGCAGCACAATTTACAATAGCTATGGTCTGGAAACAGCCCAAGTGCCCATCAGCAGATGAGTGATTTTAAAAACTGAGGTACATTTATACCATAGAATACTATGAAGTAATAAAAAGAAGGATATCTTACCCCGTGAGACAGCATGGAGGGACCTGAAGAATATTATGCTAAGGGAAATAAGCCAATCAGAGAAAGACAAGTATCACATGATATCACTCATATGTGGAATCTAATGAACAAAATAAATTGATGAACAAAATAGATCCAGAGACATAGCAGCATGGAACAGACTGAAGAATCTCAGAGGAAAGGCCTGGGTGGGTGGAGAAAGGTTATCCAAAGAACTTATATGCATATATGCATAACCCACGGACACAGACAATAGTGTGGTAAAGGCATGGGGAATAGGGTGGAGGGGGGTCAATGTGGGGGGAAATCTGTAATATTTTCAATAGTAAAGATACTTAAAAAAAAAAAAGAATAACCTATTTTTTATTTTTTATATATTCATTTTTTTTAGTGAAGTTCCATTGGCTCTGTTCAATCTAGAACCATAAAACCAAAAACTCTGGGATAAGATTTGGGAATCTGTACTTTCAAAGCTCATTAAATTTTAGGCAGGGCACCCCAAAGTATTATATAAGTGCTCCCATACTTTCAAATATTGGAGGGAAATCACTTCCAATTATTCTGAATCCAGTGAGGTTCCCTAATCCAGATAGTGGTTCTCAATCTTGGCTTCACAATGGAGTTAGTTGGAATGTTCTACTGATACTTGATGTTTATGTCTCACTCCCCCGAGTCTGCTACTGCTCCAGACTGCAGCCTGGGCTTTGGGGTTACACAGCCAAACACAGCAGATGATCTATTCCAAATGTTACAGCCTGTTCATAAATCATTCATGGTCTCAGACAGCTTCTACTCCACTCGCCATAGTGAACTACTTGCAGACTCCAAAAGGATGATGATGATAAAAATAATATGACAAGCAACATTTATTTTGTTATTATTTACTAGGGGCCTGGTGCATGAAGTTTCGTGCATAGATGGTGGGTCCCTCAGCTGGACCTGCACCGTCTCCAATCTGGGAGCCCTCAGGGGAGCCCTCTCCAATCCGGAGTTTCTGTCTGTCTTTGCAATCATATGAGCGAATTGTTTGAGACCCCAACCCAGTTTGGTTTGTTGCTCACAGAATAATAGAGGCATTTTTTTTCTTTGCTTCATTGGTGGAGATTTCCTGTAAGTTTTAGGGTATCTTCCCTTTAATTTTTCCTAGACACTGATTTTACTTATGTCTCTCACCTTTGCTTTCCCTCCATCCCCCACCGCAACAGTAACTTGCTCCAGCTCACTTTGCTCTAGTGTCTAGGAGATCCCTAAATGCATCTGCCATCAGAACTACGATTCCCAGCATTCCTGGTGCTCCCCACACTGTCGGTTTTCCCTTCCTGTTGTCTTCATCTCACAGCCTCCCTCTCTGCCAAGTCCTCCAAGCTGCCAGCTCTCCTTCTCTGCTCTCCGTCTGGCAGCTTGGGGAGCCAAGTTCCCCAAGCCACTCCACTCTCCGTCAGCTCTCCCACTCTGCTCTCTGCCCAGCGCCCGTGTATCCAAATTAACCCGCCATCTTTGTCAAGTTAATTTGCATAGTCACCCCTGCAAATGGTGGGCATTGTGGAGGTACAGTCAATTTACATGTTTCTCCTTTATTATATAGGATTTTGTTATTGAGTGCCAAGTATTAATTTGTTTAATCCTGGTGAAAAACCTGTGAGGTAAAATGCTGTTATTATTCCTATTTTTACATTTGAGAAACCCAGCTTAAGTGACTTGCCTAAGGCCACAATGCTCATAAATGACAAAGTTGGGTTTTGTACCCTAGCAGTATGGCGCTATAGTACTTGTTTTTAATACAATGTTGCTCACACATGTGTACCCCAGCTCTGCTTCTCTGAACTGTCATATGAACTGTGTCATAAGAATTTACACTTCCTTGGAAAACCTTCCTCCAACTTCTTATATGATAAATGTTTACCATATATATTTCATAACTCAAGTGTCAGCTTCTATAAGACCTTTTACCTACCTCCCTGCCCTGAGAACTGATATTCCTGTTGTAGCAGTGGCCATAGAATTTTTCTTTTTAATTTTTTCTCTGTCCACACTAGTGTGTAAACTCCTGGAGGGAATAGGATGTGCTATAAATGTTTTTGTAGTTGTATTAACAATCAATATAATTGCCATTTAGTACTTCTTGACTAAGTGAGTAATTAAATGGAGGAATATATACTGAATGTATGGGAAAGTAAAGGTGTCTTTTGGTTTCATATAAATTAATTGAATTGATTAAGAGGTAAAGCCAAAGATGTGTTAGAAGCTATTATAAAGCTGCTTACTATAGAATCTGGATTTCATTTTAATATTGTGGAGGCTTATTGAATATTTTAAGTAAGGAAGTCATGTGATCCATCTAGTTTCCACCAGGAGGACTTACCGTATTTTCCGGCGTATAAGACTACTTTTGAAATGAAAAAAAGTCAATCAAAAATCGGGGGTCATCTTATACGCCGAGTACATCCCGAAAAGCATCTTGATATGCCGCTAAACGAATTTTCCAACTCAATCCCGCACCAATCACTGCAAGGCTGCTCAGACTGCCTCTCTAACTCAGCCAATCCGAGCAGGCTTTTTATGCATGCAAATTATACATGTTCTGTACCTGAAGTTACACTGTGTTCTAGTAAAAAGCCTGCTCAGATTGGCCAGAGTCAGAGAGGCGGTCTATTAAAAAAAGAACTGGTGTTGCCTCGGAAATGGGGGGTAGTCTTATACAGCGAATATAGGCCTAAACCTATGTTTTAACTGTAAAATTAGGGGTTCGTCTTATACACCTGAAAATACGGTAAGTAAACCCAGGGGGACCACCTGAGAATGCTATAAACAAGCCTTAACATCTCAGATCACCCTGGATAGAGGGTTTTTGTTTTTTTGCCAGGATATAATTTTCTGTCTATTCAGGGAGGCCTACCTCCATCTAACCAAAAACACACTGGTGGTATGGGATAGAAGTGAGAAAAATATGAGGAAAGAAGGAACTAGGCTAAGCCCACATTCAAGAGGTGTGGTAAGGCCATAAAGTGCAAACTTAGTTGCAAGGGCAGCAGTCAGGAGAGTAGGACATAATTTTCAAGAGAAATAAGAGTAATTCAAAACAGAAGCTATGAAAACTGTCCAGGAAAAGGGCTTACTTTATGTGATGCTTGGATGAATGATAAGGGCGAAAGCCTGAAGGCTTAAGGAACCCAGAATTCCTGGTAACAATGAAAGGAGTATTTTCTGAAGGAGAACCTGGCAGACATAGAGCATTATATTAGTTTCAGTCGTACAACATAGTGATTAGACATTTAACTACAAAGTAGTCACCCCAGTAAGTACCCATCTGACACCATACATAGTTATTACAATATTATTGACTGTATTCCCTAGGCTGTGTTTTACACCTTTGTAACTGCACTTTGTGCATCTTAATCCCTTCTCCCTTTCCACCTAACCCTCCAAGTCCCTTCCCTTCTTGCTCTTTTGTGTGCATTACAGTGGTAGAGATGAGGGTAGCAAGAGAAGCTCATATGGCCCACAAAGCATAACATTTCTGTCTCTTGAAAGAAAAAAATTGGTGAGACTGATAAACTTAAAAGCAGGGCATTACCCTAGTCCCTGAGTGACATAACGAAGATATTTGATTATGCAGCCCTTTTTAAGCTGAATCTGTCAAAATTAATATCACCTCAGAGAATAAGTGGTAAGTATGAATGTAGGGCACCAGAGGAGTTAGGAGTGGAATCCTATGATAAGGGTAGGGATTCTATATAGCGTAGACCTGTGGGTAAGTGCGGTTTGGAGATGATTAGACTAGGAAGCAGAATTTGAGCAGAGCCGCAGGACAGGAAAAGCGAATGCTTGGAATGGTCACACGTGCCAGTACTAATGGAGAACCAATACAGAGCCAGAATTGGACTTAAAAAGGAGAGGGTAGGGGTTAGTTTCTTGACCACAGTAGGCACTTAATACATATTACTAAATTGACTAAAACTGAAACTGTTAGGGCAGTTAAGTGGTGTCATCATCCAGGGAAACCAGGGCACAAAGAGAGAAAGCTGTGCAAGAGGGAACACATCCCAAGCAGCCTGGGCTCAGGGTACCAGCAGGAGTCAGGCTTAATGCTGAGCTGTTTGTTTGTTTTTCTATACAACTTACATTTGTGCATCTCCATATGTTATTTTCTGTAGACCCCTTGCACTAATCCAGCAATGGTTAGCGAGGCAAATAGTATACCCTCCTTTTCACGTTTGTCAGAATAGAGAATCATGAGCATCTCTCCAGAGGCAGAGTTAGATTTACCAGGTGACTAACACAGATTAAGGTTCAGGGTCCTTCATCCTAATGGGTCCCTTCCCAGGCTCTGGTGTCATTATCATAAAGGATACCTCCAATGATATAATTTCAGGGCCACCAAAACCTTGATCTTCCTGCATGTCACCTAACCTAGATGGAATTGGCTGGGGCTGGTACTTCAGATCCAGTGCTCTTTTCATTACACCGTGCTGGCCACTGGCTGCCATTTCTAAGTCTCATGGTTAGGTGGAATCGGTTCCTGTGGGGCTCACCGTACTGAGGAGAGGAAGACATTCTAAGCAACCAGCAGATGGGGGAAAGCATGTAGACAGGAAGGCAGCACTTTCTGACATAACCACTTGACAGCCAAAATCATATTAACTAAACTATCTGAATCCCTACAAAGAGACACTGCATCAAGCCCTACAAATTTAATATTGAATGGCTAAACTAGGTTTTCCTCTGTGATTCACAAACAGGTCACTGTTGTGAGGCTACTGAAAATAAATATTAGTATAGAGAAAAGAATGTTTAGTGTAGCTTATAAAAAAAAACATTTATATTCCATTTTCATTTATTTTTCTTTTAAAATAATTTAAGTGCATCATTACAGAATGATAATCTCTAAACAGATTTAAGTAAAGAGAAGAATAAAAATGTTCATTGTACAAGTAGTTATGTCATTATATACTAAAATAAGAAACTGTTTACATCTTATTTTGAAAAACATCTGACTATAACAATTATCAACAGTATGAAAAACAAAAGGTATTATTCTCAGAAAAAAATGAACTTTTCTTATAATTTTATTTAGCCTATTTTATATGACAAATTTTCATTTTAGTTTTTTTGTGATTTGTTCAGGACAGATATTTTAGTCTTCATAAGAATCTATCCATATGTGTCTGTGTGATTTGTTGTGTTTTTAAATTCCCAGCTTTCATTGTAACTATGTAGTTATTGTGGGTACTTTTCTTTTTTTATAAACCTTTTCAAGGATAATGAGACCTTTCCACCTCCTCCTATTGACCTTCCACCATTTTTCACTTTCATTTTTTTAAAATCTTCTTTTAGGGAAATAATGAGGATGATTCTGTTTTTGAAAAACTGAACCTAAATCATGTATACATACATGATTCTAAGAAGTTGAATTTGACATAGACCAACAAAATGTTTTCTTCTACAAAATGTTGCAGACTGATTCTTGAAAAGCACCAAACTAGAGATATACTCTGGGGGTAATCTTCATCAGAATGACCTGGATTGCTTATTAAAAATACAAGTTTCACCCTGGCTTGTGTTTCTCAATGGTCAGAGCATCATCCCATGAACCAAAGGGTCCCAGTCAGGGCACAGAGCACATACCTAGGTTGCAGGTCTAGGAGTATGCAGGAAGCAACTGATTGCTTTATTGCTGTTTCCCTGTCACCTTTCTCTCTGTCTCTCTCTGTCTCTCTGTCTCTCTGTCTCTCTGTCTCTCTGTCTCTCTGTCTCTCTCTCTCTCTCTCCTTTTCTTTCTCTCTAAAAATCAATGAAAAGCATATATACCCTCTCCTAGGTTGAGGATTAAAACAAAAAATAAGTTTCTGTTTGTTAGCCCAAATCTACTGAACCTGAACCTCTGAGGAAGTAGACTGGGGATATTCGTTTTAAATAAAGTTCCCAGTGATTTTTATTCACATTAGTGTTTTAGCAGTAAGAAGTTTTAGAACTTAAGTCCCAGGACTATTACAAATATATATATATATATGATGTAGTTGTTAAGAATAATAGGATATTCTTCACCCACAGAGAGAACTTTGGGAATCTTAGCTTAAAAACGTTTACTAATTAAGAATTATGGGTAGAAATTGTTTGTTTATAGAAGGACTTTTGCCTGGATCATTAATTTTTAGAATGGTTTATAATCTTTCAGGAATTAGATTCATCTGGAAATACACAGGGTTTGGCGACTAACACTAAAATGAACAGCTGAGTGCTTGAGTATGGTAAAAGACATTAAGAAAAAAGAATGAGTTGTTAGATAAAATGTAATGTTGGAGAAAACTGTCCTCTAGGCATCTATTTCCTTATAAAACACTTGAAAATGATTTTTTCTAATAACAAATCATATATGCAGTTTTTTAAGACTATAATTATAGTAAATAGCATTCTCATATTTCTCCTTTAGGACTCCTTTGATTGCTTTATTTTTAAATAAAAATAATATGTTTCCTAAGGGAGGACAATAATAACAATTGTATTTAAAAATATAATAAAGGTTAGGAATAGAACACCCTAGAAAAATCTGTTTTCCATTTTTATCTTGGGGAATTTTTGATATGACACAATAAAATATGGTAGTTTAATTTGAAAATTTAATTTCCTGTGCAATATAAAGACTATTCTTACAATATAATTTTACTACTATTATTAATACTTTCTTCTACAAAAGACACTTAGTATATCATAATTAGAATACCGCCCTTCCAATACATCAATTATTTAGAGAAAATAAAGTCAGTACTTAGCACAAATATCTGGAAATATTATCTATCTCAGGATGACTGATGTCATCACTGAAGTAGACAATACAGTATCCCCAAACTACCTTAAATCTTTTTTAGCTACTGAATCCAATATGCCCCAAATAGACACAATTTACACTTGTTACCCCAGCCTACATATTAGTAATATCCATTTCACTGCTAGTTAAGCTGATTTAGATATTAATTTATCCAAAATTTTTATCTTCTAAATTGGACCTTCTTTTGTACTGGTTGGTAGAAGCCCCCTCTCCCATGTAAACATTTTCACAAGGCCTTTCTTTCCTCACTATCCCATCATAGGTAGAAGCACTGCCACGAAAGGCAAGAGGAATATTCTTCCAGCTTGAACTTTTCCCTCACTTTGGAGATGTTTGAGCTTGCAAGTCTCATTACTTCACGTTGGTTCCTGGCCTCATGTGTTGTGTACCTTCCCAGGAGTGGGAAACTGTCTGGATAGATCTATGGTGTTTGCTATTCTGGTGAGAGGAGAATTGCTTGCCCCTAGACCCAGCCTTCATGGAGCCCTGTATCAATAGTGCAGGTGAAAATAAAAATAGTGGAGGTCTGTTAGAACAGCGGTTGAATACTCAGTCTCTGGGGTAAAACAGACCTGGGTTTGCACCTGAGGATTCTCATTCACTTACTCTGTGATCTTAGACAACTCAGTCAACCTCTCTAAGCTTCAGTTCATCTGTAAGATGGAGTTATTAAAAGTTCTTCCTCCTTTTTCTCAAAGAGCGTTGTGAGATTTGATTGGGTGAAGACATTTCTCACAGTGCATTGCATATAGTAACTATTATTTTGACAGCTATGACCACCACAACTACTCCGACCAATAATCTGTCTTCTTTTAGATAAACTATACATTTCTAATTGGAAAATGTGTAGCATATTCTAAGGACAAAAAGGTTGTATGTAATCAGTATCCCTATCTGTTGCCTTGTCAAAGTTAAGAAATTGCTAACCCATTCATGTGTTCAGTCAACAAATACACACTACTATGAGCTAGAAACAATATAAAGAAAAAGAATGGTGACCTCAGTATGATCGATAACAAAGTATTATATTTGTCCCCTTTTACCTATTGACCCCTTCTAGCCTGCCTCCACTCTCTTCCCCAGGCCTCGATCACCCTATTATCTGTGTCCATTGTTCTACATATATGCATACAAATTCTTTCATTGATCTCTTCCCACCCACCCATCCATCCACACCTTCCCTCTGAGATTTGACAGACTGTTCCATGCTTCTATGTCTCTGGATCTATTTTGTTCATTAGATTCCACATGAGTGATATCATGTGCTACTTATCTTTATCTGAATGGCTTCTCTTGCTTAGCATAATATTCTCCAGGTTCCTCCCATGCTGTCTCAAAGGGTAAGAGATCCTTCTTTGTTATTGCTGCAAAGAATTCCATGGTGTAAATGTACGACAACTTTTTTATCCACTCATCTACTGATTGGCACTTGGGCTGTTTCCAAATCTTAGCTACTGTAAATTGCACTACATATATGGATATATTGTGCATACGTTCTTTCTGACTAGTGTTTTAGGTTTCTTAGTATATATCCCTAGAAGTGGGATCATTGGGTCAAATGGGAGTTCCATATTTAGTTTTTTGAGGAGACTCCATAGCATTTTCCATAGTAGCTGCACCAGTGTGCATTCCCACCAGCAGTGTACTAGGGTTTCCTTTTCTCCACATCCTCACCAGAAATAGTCACTTGTTGATTTGTTGATGGCAATCATCTTGACAGGTTTTAGGTGATATTTCATTATCATAATTATTTTAATTATACTTCTACCTTTTTTTCCTCCATATTTATCAATATTTATCATTGAAAACTACAAAATATATAAATATATATATATACCTTATCTCATCCTGCCTAATGGAGGATGAATTAAGAGTAGTCCCATGGTTATATATTGCTGGCCTCACTTATGCAGCAGCATATAGCAGGCAAGTCTCTGCAGGCTGGGCTCAGCTGTGGAGGCTGAACTAGCTGGGTCTTCCTTGCCATGTGGTATTTCCTCCTCAGGAAAGCTTTATGTGGTATTATCAGTGTTTCAAAAGGGCAAGCCACCATGTGAAAGAATATTCTAAGCCTGTGCTTGGGTTATGCTTGATGGTGTCACATTGTTCAAAGAGAAGAGGGAAGAAGGATAGATAGACTGTCAGAAACATCGATGAGAAAGAAACATCAATCCACTGCATTGTGCACACCCCCTACCAGGGATGTGCCCGCAATCAAGGTAACATGCCCTTGACCGGAATCGAACCTGGACCTTTCAGTTCACAGGCCAACACTCTATCCACTGAGCCAAACTGGATTTGCCGAGAGTTTTATTTTTGATAAATAATTTAGCATCAGATTCATTATACATGTAACTAAAAAATATCTAATAAAATAGATTAGATAAATATTTGTAATTATTGAAATTTATGTCTCAAGCACCATAAAATAAATAAATGTGTTTACTATATAGTAAAAATAAGAGCTAATATTTATTGAATCCTGTGTTCAGAACCTTAAATACATTACTTTCAGTATATCATCTAATTGTCTATTAGATGTTATCCTCTTATTATAGACAAGAACACTGAAGTAAAATAATTAAAATTAAATCAATAGAAATACCTAAATTATTTTAATTAAGCACTTTACTACATTCTGTGGCTTATATTTTATAATATCAAGTAATTTCATTAAATGAACATTCATGTTATCATAAGAAATTGTATTTAAATAAAAAAAAGTTATTCTGGCATTTTAGAATTTAGTAAAGCTATTTTGTGAATGATTTCAATAACCTACATATTAGATGAAAAAGTCCCATGAATTCCTTCTTTTGTTCACAAATTTTCTTTTATCAAAGGATTATACATTCAAATGATTAGTTAATTAATATCCTGCATTATTAAAGAAATCTATTAACAGCACAAAAGAAACATGCTAGTAAACTTAAGAATAGAAACCCTGAGATAATATTGGTTTGGGTGGATAAGAGATTTTTTTTTAAATCTATCTTTATTGTTCATATTATTACAAAGGTTCCTCATTTCTTCCCCCCTCCAACAGGTTCCCATCCCAACCTCTGCCCCCTCCCCACCCTCCATTGTCCTCATCCATAGGTGCACAGTTTATGTTCAGTCTCTTCCTGCATCCACCACTTTTCCCCCAAGAATTGTCAGTCCACTCCCCTCCCATATCTCTGATTCTATTAAAATCAACAGTTAATATTGTTCATCAGGTTTTTTAATTTCCTTGTGTGTTTTTTTTAATTAATAAACTTTTATATTTTTAAGAATAAATTTTAAAATCTAATAATTTTAAACCTTGTTTTTTCTGCCCAGGGAACTGAGAAGCAAACTTGTTTACATGTAAACTTGCCCTTAGGCTATCAAAAGGCATATCCATTCAAATGTAAATGGGCACATTGTTTAAAGATAGCTGCTGGCTGGAATTGGATTACCTGTTCTGGGAGGGAAGGGCTTGTCCTCCCCTTTTTCCATTGAAATTAAGGTGTTAGCTTTAAAACCTCTTTTTGGCAAGAGACCTTAAACTTTCAGAACTTTAAATTTTTCAGGTAGTAAATCAATTACTTAGTATTTTCTCAAATCAATAATACCTCCACATGCCCAAGGATGCACTTCACACAAAAGACACTTCCAAATAGATCAACCAACCTCATCCAGACCCCACACAAGGCACTCACAGATCAACACCCCAGCGCTATAATAACTCAACACCTCCAGATCTAAGCCTTCATCACTTGATTCAGCAGACCCTCAAGTTCCCCCAAAAGTTTCCAGCCATGTCTGAGAGGCAGCCCTGGGGCATGGGCAGGCGAGGAGCGAGCTGTTCCGGGCCCAGCTGCTTCAGGCCTGGCCTCCATTGCTCTGGTCCACTCCACAATCAGCTGCTCTGGGTCTGGATGCTGCTGCTCCGGGCCTGGCTGCTCCTGACCCGGCCGCTTCGGGCCTGGCCGCTTCCGGCCTGGCTGCTCAGGGCCTGGCTGCTGCTGCTCTGGGCCTGGCTGCTGCTGCTCCGGGCCTGGCTGCTTCCGACCCGGCTGCTCCGGGCCCAGCTGCTCCGGGCCTGGCCGCTCCCAGCCTGGCTGCTTCGGGCTTGGCTGCTGCTGCTCTGGGCCTGGATGCTACCGACATGGCTGCTCTGGGCCCAGCTGCTCAGGACCTGGCTGCACTGGGCCCGGCTGCTCCAGGCCCGGCCGCTCCGGGCCTGGCCGCTCCCAGCCTGGCTGCTGCTGCTCTAGCCTGGCTGCTCCTAACCCGGCTGCTCTGGGCCCGGCTGCTCCAGGCCCAGCTTCTCCAGGCCTTGCCGTTCCTGGCCTGGCTGCTCCGGGCTTGGCTGCTGCTGCCCCAGGCCTTGGATAAGAGATTTTAATGGAAAGAAGAATTGCAGAATCTTGGTAATAGATATTAGTGAATTAATGTAGAAGTAGTAGCTAAGGTTTTCTTCTAGGACCCAAACACTAGGAAATAAAGTGACAGGATTTGGATGTGGACTGTGCATTCCAGAACAGGTAGGTGTGGACCCTAGAGGTAGACAGGAATTGGATATGAAATGGTTTTAGTATCAATTCCAGTGTGTGTGTGTAGGGTTTTTCCACACTACCATGCAATATTAGATGCCACTTCTGTGTCTTACAGTTCAAATCTATTCTGACACTATCTACCCAGAGATAATGTCAGGTTTCACAGGTTAAGTGCTCAGTCCTACAATCTAAAACCACCTGTGCTTCTGAGAGGTTATAGATTGGGGGCTCCAGACTCCCTCGTTGGGTTTGATTAATTTGTTAGAGCATCTCACAGAACTCAGAGAAACATTTTACTTATGAGATTGTTGGTTTCCTATGAAAGGATACAGGAACAGTTCAATGGAAGATGCATTGGGCAAGGCACAGGGCAAGACCAGAGAGCTTCCATGCCCTCTGCTGCTGTGCCACGCTCCCTGAATCTCCCACCAACCTGGAGACTCTCTGAACTCAGTCCTTTAGGATTTTTATGGAGGCTCCATTACATAGGCACGATTGATGAGATCATTCAACTCTATCTCCAGTCCCTCTCAGCTTTCTGTATATTATTGTGTCACTGATAGTTTCTACCCTCAAATTACATGGTTTGCCTCACTGGCAACCAGCCCCATCCTTTAGTGCTTTCTAAAAACTACTGCATTAACATAACAAAAGACACCTTTGTTGCCCTTATCACTTAGGAAAATCCAAGAGTTTTAGGAGCTCTGTGCCAGAAACATGATGAAAACCAATATACTTATATGTCTTATTATAAAACATAATTTCATAGATGTAGAGCAGGAATTGGATAGGAATGAGAGTTATGTAATTCCCCCTTTCAGCAATAGGACTAAGGTCAGAATGTAGTTGAAAAAGAGATTTAGAGTGAGGAAAGGGAACAACATTGACTTAAAGAGCCAAAAGAGCCACAGTAGTCATATTCAGGTATTCAATAAACAGTGCTGTGATGTCTTTGCCAGAGAAAGATGAGCTCTTGCAAAGTTTTGAGGAAAGAATTCCAAGGACTCACCTGTGGGGGAAGTTTAAGCATAGTGACAAGATGTATCCAAGTGAAAAGAAACAATACACCCTTGGGAATGTAGAGAGCTGGCAGACTCTAGGAGCAGCTGCCCTGAGGTTTTTGCTAATCCTCCGTGTATTTTCTTGGTTTCTGGAACAAGCAGGTTGTCTTTCAAACTATCCAACCTGTTTCCTGGCTCTTTCAGGGGCTGTGCTGGGCCCTCTTCCTATCCAATATTTTTCCTGGATCTTCTATTGTTTCCTATCCTAACAGATCTCCCCTCTCCCCCCGCCCCCCACTTCGATTTTCTTCCCTTTAAGGTCACCATTTTTTCTCCTCTGGGTGTACCTCAAAGTTCCGCCTGTCACCAGTAAGGAATCCTTATGGTGGATCCCTCCCTTGGTTAATCCAGGTAATCCAGGCGAATGGGCTGGTTGGGCTGATTATCTCCCTGCTCCCTCCTGCATACACCCTTTAGAAAGTCAGTCTTTCCTGCCTGTGGCCATCCCCTAGGGCATGATCAACAAACTCATTAATCAGCAGTGCAGCAAACCTGCTGGTGACTCTGGAGCCACTGCCCTACAGTGTCTGTGAAGTTGTAGCTTCCAGACTTAATTAGGCTTAGCCAGTTTAGCTCCCTTCTCTTTTGTTAATGCCTAACTACCTACACTAACACTTTGGGCCCAGAGGTAACTTCCCCTTATTCTTTACCTCAAAGAAACCCTGAGCAGCTCAACAAGCTGCACGGATGGCTCCAGTTCTCTGTTTCTTGTTGCCATTAGCCTTGGAAAGCATGCCCAGAAAACCATATATGATCACTGTAAAATGGAAATGATACCACCAGGGTATATAAGGGGAGATGGAAAAAAAAAAAAAAAATGAGAAAGTAAAAGGAAATAACTGCTAGTAAAATATCAGTAATAAACTAGAGGCCCCATGCATGAAATTCATGACCTTGGCGGGAAAGGAGTGGAGTGTGTGTGGTCCTTCAACCTGGCCTGTGCCCTCTCACAGTCTTGGAGCCCTCGGCGGATGTCTGGGCCTAACTGGCAGTTGGACACCCTTTGCCGCACTGCCCAGGAGGCAGGAGAGGCTCCTGCCACCACAGCACAGCGCGCCAGTGGTGGCACTCTACCTGTGGGAACACACTAACCACTAGGGGGCAGCTCCTGCATTGGGTGTCTGCTCCCTGGTGGTCAGTGCGCATCTTAGTGACCAGTGTTTCTGCCAGTTGATTTGCATATTTGCCTTTTATTATATAGGATGGGATCAGGCTGCAACCAGCCTGTGGGGTTTGGCTAAAACTGGCTCTCTGACATTCCCTGAGGGGTCCTGGGTTGCTAGAGGGTGCAGGCCAGGCCTAGGGACCCCATGATCAGGGCCAGGGAGAGACACGGGAGGTTGGCCAGCAGAGGAGGGACCGAGGGAGAGTTCCAGGGCATGCCCAGCCCATCTCTCTCAGTCCCAACCAACCAGACATCAGTATCAATCTAACCCACTGGTCAGAGTGTCTGCCCTTTGGTGGTCAGTGCATGTCATAGCAACTGGCCAACCGGTCAACTTTTTGCCCCCTGGTAGTCAGTGAATGTCATAGTGAGCAGCTGAGCGACCTTAGCATATGATTATCATATTAAGCTTTGATTGGCTGAATGGACAACTAGACAACTGGATACTTAGTATATTAGGCTTTTATTATATAGGATAATATATAATCAACTGTATAACTGAATAAATCACTTTAGATTTTGCTAAGATAGTCTTGATAAAAATGGACAGAAAAATTTCTATTTTTCTCAGTGTCATTCAAAAATAATAACTCCAAGGGTTTGATCAAGGGTTTTTCTAATGGTTTTAAAATTACATATCAGTTGTTTTAATCTGCCATTTTTTCACTACCATCAGGGAAGCTACAAGCACTTTGCAACTCCCTTTACTCCAGCCACATTTGTTTGCCATAATTGTTCCTTCAGGATTCTACTTTTACTGACTTATTTTTTCAGAATAAGTGGAAAGGAGAAAAGGCTTTATTAAATTCTCATTTTTTTTCACTGTTGTTTACTACTAAACCTATTCAAAATGTGCATACTCACAATTTAGGTAAACTATATTTGAGTTTGAAAAATTTATTGCTAATAAAAACATATATCTGTGTGAATATTATTGCCTTGAGCTTTGCATTTCAAAATTCTTTGAGCTAATGGGCCTTTACATGGAGTGCATTATACAGACTAGTTTAAAATATGCAGACAATGCACAAAGAGACTCAAAGAGCTATAAAATTATTCTAAGCCAGAACAAAATTTTCCTGATCTTTAAAAGATTTAGCTGTTAATTTTAAAATGCTGAACATAGTTGACATTCAAATTGAAATGTTACTGATTAATCACATCAAATTCCTTGGTTAAATGTTCAAAGTAGAGCCCATGAAATATGCATGTTACCAAATCAAGGCAAAGGGACTTTTCTTCTGTATAGATCATGTTTTCTTAGATAAACGTTAAGTGCCTTTTATTTAGAAATAAATACTCTCTTAAGATATGGATTATTTACCCTTCAAGGAAAATTTGAATGTATAGAACTCAAGGGGTTTATGCAATGTTTATTAATTAATTTATTTTTTTATTTTTACTTATTTTTTGTTGTTGTTATTGTTAATTCTCACCCTAGGATATTTTTCAATTGATTTTTAGAGAGAGTGCAAGGGAGAGGGAGATACACGGAGAGAGAAACATCAATGTACTAGTAAGAGAGACACATCGATTGGTACCTTCCATATGAGCCCCAACCAGGGCCAAGAAATTGAGCCTGCAACTGAAGGGTACGTGCCCTTGACGGGAATTAAGCCCAGGACCCTTCAGTCCGTGGGTTGATGCTCTGTTTACTGAGCCAACCTGACTAGGGCTACAATATTTATTTTAGAGTTAATTTATTTGGTATTCACTGTTTATAAGGAAGTAAATGTATTGTAAAAACTTATAGAACTCAATTTCTGATATCAAAGTAATTAGCTTCTGATGGTGAATATTGAGAAAACACGCTATGTGAAAGCAATATTATGTATCAGTAATATGTCCCAAGACCTATTTTCTCAAAGTGTGCTATGTATACCTTTGTTGTCCTATTAAATGAGTCTACGTGGTACATAGATGAGCATTTTATATTTTATTTCATTTTAAATTTTGTATGCCTGCCTTTCACTCTATCTAGAGAATATGGTACTACTTGTTTATTTTTGATAATTGTATAAAGCTTACTTTTTTTTAATAAATCTAAGTTTGCTAAAGCAACTTGGTTTTTTTACAAAATCATATCTATATATATATAAAAGCCTAAGTGATCATTGAGACTGGTAGACCAAACGACTGGTTGACTGGTCTCTATGATGCTCACTGACCACCAGGGGGCAGACACCTAATGCAGGAGCTGCCCCTGGTGGTCACTGTACTCCCACAGCCAAGCCTCTGCAGCTGGCCAGCCTCCCGCGGTTCCTTCTCCTCACCGGCCAGCCCCAATAGTCCCCAGTACCAGCCAGGCTGAGGAGCCCCATCCATGCATGAATTCATGCACCGGGCTTCTAGTGTAAATAATAACAAAGATGGTTGATAACCATAAAATGATTCTCTAATAATTAATGACTAAGAACAACTCTAAAATCTTTCAATAAATGTTTGTTCAATGATGATTAATGAATGAGTAAAATGTCTTTTTAAAACTTTATACTTCTAATACAGGGGTGAGGAATGTCCAGCCCACAGGCCATATAATGCCCGCAAAATCTATTGGTCTGATCCTACCAAAGCATTGGGGGTGATTTAATTAAGTGTTTGACCAAATATAGCAGGCTACTTTTTAAGTTGATAATTTTGTATGGTCCAAGAATGATACTATAAATATCCAAATGGTCCTTAGCAGAAAGAAAGGTTCCCACTCCTGTTGTGATAAAATTATCAGAGTTGTCAGCCGTATTTTCTGGCGTATAAGACGACCTTTGAAACGAAAAAAAGTCAATCGAAAATCGGGGGCAAAAGACCAAAATTGCACAAAAATTACCTGCAGATCTTGACGGCAAAGTAAGTCTTTTCTTTGAAGTGGGGGGTAGTCTTATACAGCGAATATAGGCCTAAACCTGTTTTAACTGTAAAATTAGGGGGTCGTCTTATACGCCAGAAAATATGGTAGTTATTGAGCTTGTCAAAGGAAGAATTCAGATCCAAGAACTTTAGCACAATAGGAAGTTTATTTAGCATGCAACGTGAAAGTCCGCTGGAAGAGAAGATTCAAGTGGGCTGCTTAGAGAGCTGCTTTGGTCTTTTAAAAAGAGTCGCAGAGACAAGAAGTGAGCAAGCTGGGCTGTGTGGACTCAGGAAACGAGTTATAGAAGCAAAAGAAGGGCCTGTGGAAACCGGTTCAGGAGGTTAGCCTGGGATGAGCTACCACTGCCAACTGCTTCTCTGGTTGCCAGTCTTGTGGGGACCTTTAGAGCTTAGGACAGCAAAAGCAAAGGTACATGCCTGAAGAAGGAAAGCATGAGTGTGCTCTAAAGAGAGAATGCACACAGGATCCTTTGTCTTAAGGGTTTTTATCCATTTTCTAAAGGCAGAAATTTTAAGGGAGATCTCAGGGAAGGATCTCCATTGAATATTCATTAGTTTTATAGGTATTTACTTTAATAAATTGACTTCTCAAAATAATCATATAGGGTCAGAGTCATGGTCTCTACTGACCAGTCAGCACCAGAGTAGGGGTTTATTAGTCACTGGATCTGGTCCTGATATCAGCCATGGCATCACTTTGTCCGCTTTTGCTGCTTTCTGGTCCTGGAACTGAAATACAACCCAGGCCTAGATATTATCTCTAGTTCGGCCAAAACTCTATCTCTGTGGTCAGCATCCCTGAGGGTTTATTAGTAAGATTATTTTATTCAGATCAGAACCTTATTGTCCTAAGGGCTTCATGCTTAAAGGAGAGGTCATGCTAGGAAGAAGGAGGCAGGTGAGTTAGGGTCTCAGTTTCCCCATTCTGCTAGCCAAGGAATTTTCCTGGCTTACTGTCCCGCCTGAGAATCAAGGAAGGAGTACATCTTGTGAATTTATTTCCCCAGTTAATTCTTTTAATTTGTTGTGCAGAGTGCTACTCCACCCACCATATGTCCAGTGTAGTGATTTGCTTTGTGGATGAACCTCCTTTACATAACCTACACAGAAGTAAGACTTAGAAAACATAACATTTGCAAAGTAATCTCAAATATGTAAATTTCTGTAATGAAAACTAGATATATTTTTCCACATTATGTAAATGTACTTTTTAATATATTTGAATATATATACTATATGTTTGACTGCAGTTATACAACAGACTACATGTACTAGGAGTTCTAGGTTTTAGTAATCTTAAGGAACAGAAGGATTTCATGAATTATTTCCAAGGAACACTAGTATGTCCTACAGAAGACATACTAATGTTCCAAATGGGATGAGTTTGTGTTGATAAGACCCAAGAGAAGTACATAGGTTTATCTTACCAAAACATATGTCTATGGCTACAACCTTTTTCTACATTTTTTCAGTAAAGTGTCTCATTGGGGCCTTCTTAGCACACCAAATATCCAGTCAGTAATTTAGGGACTATAGAGATTTCAGGATATAGATTACTTACAAGCATTTGTTTTCATTTTTTACTTTAATGAAGCTAATTCAGAAGTCATTTTTTTTTTTTTTTTTTTTTTTTATGTGTGTGAGCTCTAATGTTTCCTAAAGTATACCCAAATCAGTGCAGTGACAGGTGGTACTCGGCCAGGACTAAAGAGAAAAAGCCATTGCCTGTAATGCAAACTGATCTGAAAGGGTAGACTATATGAAACAGAGATAGTTAGAAAGTTAATAGGCCAAGAGGGAAAGTTTGCGTTTGTTTTTGTACCAACATCTCTCAGAATGGTATTTAGCAATATGCAGTTCTATGACTGATGACTTTTTTCATCTTCATAGTACAGCTTCCATTTTGGAATTCTTCTTTTTCCTTGTTTACTCTCAGTCAAGCTAGTCAATCATGATTCTAAAATATTAAATGGAAAACTCCAGACATGAACAATTCATAAATATCAAATTGCGTGGCTTTCTGAGTAGCATGATGAATTCTTACACTCTCCAGTATGTGAATTATCCCTTTGGCCAGCATATCCACTCTGTATACCCCACCTCATTAGTCACTTAGTAGCCATCTTGGTTTTCAGATCAGTTGTGAGAGAGAGAAAGAGAGGCAGAGGAGCACATTCATATAACTTACATTATAGTATACTGTTATAATATATTTATTAATTCATATTATTGTTTATCTCTGCTGTTCTTAATTTATACATTAAACCTGATCATAAGTATGTATGTATAGGAAAAACATAATATATAAAAGTTTCATGCTGTTCACAGTTTCAAACATCCACTGGAATCTTGCGACACACGCCCTGTGGATAAGGGGAAGCCACTGTTATTTATTTGATGCTGTCTATCAGCTTCCGTCTGATAAAGGCAAAAATCTAAAGAGCATGCTTATTGCATCATAAACTTACATCATATAATCTTTGAATATTTAATTTGTTTGGCATACACTAGGTTATGGTGTGTAAGGAATACAAATATGAATAAGATGCAATCCCTGATGTATGCTTCAAATTCAGGACCAGGGAAACTAATGTTTTCATTTTGTTTTAATTTGAAAGCAAGAGATATAAAGATTGTAGTAATGATGGCTGGACTCTGTAAGCAAAGTACAAAGTTTGAAGTCAGTAAATGCTAGGTAATTGTTGAAGAAGTGATAAAGACTGAGATTGCACAGGAAATATGGAAGGAAAACAATGGTGGGAGAGAAAATAGAGCTAAAAGAAAGAATATAAGCAAACCCAAGCCAAGTACATTAGCAAATCAAGAGATGATAGTAGGTAGTAGGACACTACAAGAGCAGAAATTGTCAAGAAGGATTCAACTCAAGAAAAGTACATAGGTTTATCTTATCAAAACATATGTCTATTGCCAATTCTTTCTGAGAGTACACCAAGAACTGAGGTTAAGCCATTGGCAACTTCGGCCAAACAAATTCGTCCTTGAAAAGACCATTTCTATTGACAGAGGACTGGGCTGTGAGTCCATAAGGTTGATTTCTGAAATGTGTCAAGGAAGTGGAGCCAGCTCAATAAGGAGCCACAACTAAAAGAAAGGTTTGTGGGTGTTTTTTTTGTTTGTTTGTTTGTTTGGTTGGTTGGTTAGTTTTTAAAATTTATTTTATTTCAGAGAGGTACAGAGAGGGAGAGAGATAGAAACATCAATGATGAGAGTGAATCATTGATCTGCCACCTTCTGAATGCCCCACACTGGGGATTAAAACCCGCAACTGGGCATGTGCCCTGACCAGGAATCAAACTGTGACCTCCTGGTTCATAGGTCATAGGTTGACATTCAACCACTGAGCCATGCTGGCCAGGCAAGGAAGTTTTTGTTGTTGTTGTTTTAATCCCCACCCAAGTATATTTTTCCATTGATTTCCAGAGAGAGTGGAAGGCAGGGAGAAGGAGAGAGAAATGGAAGAGAGGAGAGAAGGGGGAGAGAGCAAGAGAGAGAAACACACACACACACACACACACACACACACACACACACACACACGCAAGCACCAATTGGCCATTCCTCCTCATTTGCCCCTACCTGGGATGGGGAACCTGCAACCAAGGTACAGGTACATGCACCTGACCATGAATCAAACCACAACCCTTTGGTCTAACCACTGAGCAAAAACAGCTAGGGCAAAAAAGTTTGTTTAATGATGGAAACATTATACTCTAATTTTACCAATTTGTAGAGACTTTAACAACCTGTATCATTGTACTCATGAGTACTAGCTGAATATAAGCTCTCACCCATATGTGCCTGAAAAGCAATTTTAAAATTATTACTAAAAATTGATTAATAGCCAAAACCGTTTGGCTCAGTGGATAGAGCATCGATCTGTAGACTGAAAGGTCCCAGGTTCTTCTCCCTGCCTTCCACTCTCTGGAAATCAATGGAAACCTGTACATTGGTTGCAGGCACATCCCTGGAAGGGGATGTGCAGGAAGCAGCTGGTCAATGTTTCTCTCTCATCGATGTTTCTATCTCTCTATCCCTCTCTCTTCCTCTCTGTAAAAAAAGCAATAAAAATATATTTAAAAAAACAAAAAAATTGATTAATAAATATCAAACCTGTTGATAAGATGCTGAACATTATGTGATCTGTTCACAGTCCACTTTTCTAACTATAAAGTAACTTAATTTTTACAAATTAAAATAATACCCAATTCAATAATCTATAGGCTTAGTTTTCTCTAATAATTTTTATCCAGTAATGTTTCTAAGGATGGAATGTTAACAATCTGAAACTTATGCAAAATAGGCTTCCCCTTTAATATTCCCTGTAAAACGTGGAGAATTCTAGAGTCTCAGAAAGCTGTCATTTTCTACTTCTGTACATTGTTTTCAAAGGGAACTACCAAAACATTGAAATCAAAACTATCCAGACCTATTCTATAGATCTGAATATTGGTAGCTTTGAACCCTATGAGATGTAAATGGTAATAGAAATCTGTCATTATTCACAGACTCCATAGAACCAGCTTTAAACTCATGAATCTCTACAATGAAACAGTGACCTTTCCATAGAATTTGATAGACCCATCAAAGTAAACCACCCAGAAAGTTCAGCAATTCATAGATTTATGTTCTTTTTAAAATATATATATATATTTTATTGGTTTTCTTCAGAGAGGAAGGGAAAGGGATAGAGAGCAAGAAACATCCATGAGAGAGAAACATCCACCAGCTGCCTCCTGCACACCCCCCACTGGGGATGTGCCCACAACCAAGGAACATGCCCTTGACCGGAATCGAACCTGGGACCCTTCAGTCTGCAGACCGACGCTTTATCCACTGAGCCAAACCGGTTTTGGCAGATTTATGTTCTGTTGGCTTTCAAAAACTGATCTAAAACTGATGCATTGCTTGCTTAATTGAAAACAGGAAGATTACTTTCACCACTTCCTGAGTGACAAACTAGAGCAATATAAATTATATTGTAATTTTGTCTGTGTGATTAATTACTGAGTAGAGTACTGCAATTGATAATTAAAGTGCTAATTATTTAATGTAATTATATTTAATTATTATAATTGCTATTCATATTGAGAAATATCAAGGGACTTTTTTACAAAATTATTCCCCTTATGTTAGAAAAAAAAAAAATCAGGAATTTATTTTAGTTTAGTTGAAACAAGCTATTTGCTATTTCATTTATTTGAAAATGAAATGTTACTAAATCTTTTGCTTTTTGGTTACATTTTTTACCAGAATATTTTACAATGAATGCCATGAAACACTGTATTTTTTAAGTAGAAATAGTTTGTATTTTTTGTGTGGAATTGTGGCTTTGAACAATGTATGGATTTCCTAGTAAATCACACTATAAGTTCACTTTTTTTTTCTCCTATCGTGCATTACAGTATAATGAAAGGGGTGGTTAGACATTGTGATTTTTTTTTTACTCTTAATGTGTAATGTGTAGCAATATATTCAAGTCGGTAAGTATGTAAATTACAGCACACATAAGATTTGAAAATCAAGAAATGGAAGAGAAAGTGCAATCTAAAAGACAAGTTCTAATTTATTGCCTCTCATGACCTGAGTTTAATTTGTTTACATTTCACAAGGGAAACACCTATTTACCATGTTCTCTTCAATATACTACTTTAAAGCTGAAATATTGTGTTTCAGCTTGGATAATAGGGTCATTACCTCAATTTTAAACATTCTGTACTTGAAATTGGGATTTATGATGGACTCGAATAAAGAAAAATATAAGTAAAAACAATTTCAAAAAAGTTAGAGACATGAGAAATATTTTTAAATTACTTTCTTAGAAAGTATGGGTAATAGAACTCAGGGGAAAATGTAAATTTCTATGTGGTAGAGAATAAAATAGCTAGATGTTTATAACACCTGTCTACAGCCACTAGTAATTATACTAATCTTTAACAAGTGTACTTTGCAGGTGCAGCCATTTCCCAAAACTGTATGTGTATTATTATATTTAACCTTCACAGCAGCCCTGTGATTAAAATATTACTTTTCTTCCATTTTACTGTTATAGTAGCACAAACAGCACTTTTCCAAGAAAAATGAGCCATGTGGTTTTCTATTCTGACCAATTTTCAGGCAGTAGAGTGATTTGCAAAATAGGTTTTCTACAAAATGTGGAAAATAGTCTCAGACATTTTTGTCTTTTTTCCATGTGGCTTCCAAAAGGAGCTAACTAATGAAAACCCAAAATATTAAGATCTGTTCTATTATGAACCAGAATACCAGTAACCATAAAATCAGACAAAAAAATCTATGAAAATCTGTGTACTCTGGATTATGCATTTAGGATGGGTCCAGTCAGAGTTACTGTTACTAGAGAACAAGTGTTTGTGTTTTATTGCAGAATTCCATGCAGAGGTTTAAAAACCTAGGCTCTGTATCCATTGTAGGAGTCACCATTTAATCATTTTATAATCTTGGGAAATATACTCAATCTCTTTAAACTTCAGTTTTTTATTCTAAGATTGGGTTAATATCTGTGTTAAAGAATTATTGTGTAGCTTAAAGGAAAAGAACGGCCATATTCTGCTTAGTGTGGGCCCACTGAAACACTCCTTGAATGTCAGCTGTTTATTATAATAACAATATTTTCATTATATGGCTTATATATTATTGTTTTTGTCAAGATGGCTTTCGATCTAGTTGTCTTAGCATTATTTGTTGTAAACTTTTATGAACAGTTCCATCTCCACAGCTACTGAGTTAATGGTATGGTGTGTTGGGAGGGAAGAAAAGCTGATTCTGATGGGCTGAGAACAACTATAATAGGGAATTCAGTGTTCAGGAATAGTTTCAATTAAAAAGGTTTTTCCTGTTAATTAATGGAACATTTTCCCTGGAAAGGCATAACTTTGATTTTACAAATTCTTACCATATTTACTCTCTTTACCTTAGCAATGAATGTGTAAGCCCAGATCTTACTGTGCTAAGTGATGGGGATGCCATTGCTGAAATGGAAGTGGTGACAGCAGATAAGGTTGTAGACTAAATATCAATATTCAAGGGGAAATCAGAGTTTGGGTTCTATCAGTATATAGATAGCATTTCCTAACCTACAGACTGTCAGCCTCTATAAATTGCCGTGGAGGACAAGACTTTAGACTTGAGGAAAAATGATCTGCTTGAGTCTCTCCTTGTATACAGATTTTCGGGTCTCCTTCTCCATCCCCCAACCCCTACACACACTGAATTTGGTAGACAAACGTAATTCTCCAAAGTTGTCTGAGTCAATTAATTCAATATGTCTATTGTTGTCATCATCATCATTATTACTTTGAATAGTTGCTAACATTCATTTCTCTGGCTATATGAAAGGCTGATTCCTAATGCTATTAGGGCTCTGTTGAATTTGAAGTGTGACTTCTTGATTGAAAAACTATCTCTATAATAAGGAGCCAGGGTGTAAGGACCGATCAGGACTAAAGGCTGACCACAGGCCAGGTGACCCAGCAGTGACTGCTGAGGGGACTTTGAATCAGGCCTGGAAAGAGACCTGAAGCGAGAAGGAGGGGCTTATCTGTAGCGTCTGAGGCAGGTTTTGACCAGTGCTTACCTCTTTCCCTCTGAGCCTGGCCAGCAGCCCTGCATCCTTTTCTCTCTAGGCTCCACCAGAGCTGCTGATCAGCCCTGCCTTTCTGATCAGGCCCAGTTGATAAGCCCAGAGATGATGACTGGCTTTGAAACTGGCAATTAGAACCAAATCTGGGTCAACTTTGAAGAGGCTGTGGCTGCCTAGGAGACAGAGTTTTTGAGGCTGACTGGCATGGAAACTGACCAATTGGAACCAAATCTGGGTCAACTGTGAGGAGCCAATAGATGCCTAGGAGATGGAGCTTTTGACACTGACTGGCATAGAAACTGACCAATTAGAACCAAATTGGCCAGCAGAGGAGGGCATTTGGGGGTGAGATCAGGCTGATAGGGGACCACAATTGGGGGCAACTAGGCCAGTAAAGGGAGGGCAATTAGAGATGAGATTAGGCCGGCAGGGGTGGGCAGTTGGGAGCAACCAGGCTAGCAAGGGAGAGCAGTTGGGGGCAAGACCAGGTCAGCAAGGAAGGGCGGTTAGGGATGATCAAGCAGGCAGGCAGGTGAGCAGTTAGGAGCCAGTGGTCCCAGATTGGGAGAGGGATGTCCGACTGCCTGTTTAGGCCCGATCCCTTGGGCCTAAACCGGCAGTCGGACATCCTTTGAGGAGTCCTAGATTGCAAGAGGGTGCAGGCAGGCTGAAATTACCCCTCCATGCATGAATTTCATGCACTGGGCCTCTAGTATTGTAATTTTGAGCAATTCTCCTCAGAGCTGTCTAGGAATATCAGAAGGATATAAAAGGGCCAATGTGGATCTTGGAATCAGATGAACTTAGGTTTCTTTCCATTGCATCATTAACTGGCTCTATTAAAGTTATACTGTGGCAAATAATAATAATAATAATAATAATAATAATAATAATAATAAATCCCCAAATATCTGTGGCTTACCACTATAGAAATGTAATGCAGTTGTCCTCTACCGAATGACTCAGGGGCTTAAGCCACCTCATAACTCCAATCTCCTTGTAGCTCCTCAGAGTCTTCCTCATCCATGTGTGGATGGGGTAAGAGAAATGGAGAAGGTCTACTAGCTTATTAAGCATTTTAACCTGTAAGAGACAAAAGTCACCTTTTTTCAGTGGCAAGAATCAACCAGTAGCTTTGTCTGCATATAAAGGAGGGCTGAGAAACATAATCCCTGATTCTACAGTTACTTCTCAGCTGCAACTCTACATTTTGAAAAAGAGAGTGCAAACTTTAGTGGATATCTACCCGTCGTACCAAACTAACTGTGTGACTTTAAAAACTGAATTGCTATAATCCTGATTCCTTAACAAAAAAAGGTGATAATACCCCTGAAATACACCACACACACACACACACACACACACACACACAAGGCTAATATGCAAAGTGTCCCCTTGGGAGTTCTATTGCTCCCTATAATGTACACTGACCACCAGGGGGCGTTGTAAAAAAAAAAAAAAAAAAAAAAAAGGAAGGGCCCTGGTCATCAGCCAACAGCTGGGGAAGGCCCCAGCTGGTAGCCAGAAGGCCCCAATTGGCCCTGATCACTGGCCAGGCCTAGGAATCCTACATCAGTTTCATGCTCTGGGCCTCTAGTATAGGTAATAAAGATGAAATAAGATAATGTACATAGAGTATGTGACATATGGTCAGGCATAAAATGAAATATATATATATATATATATATATATTTGATGAACACTTACTCCTTACTGTCTTTAGTAGAGTGATATAGTATTTCTATTCTATTTATTATGAATGATAATTAAGTCATAATTTTATAAAATTACAATTATTTGTATACACCCTTACTTTATGAGCATTCTTTCCTATAGGAAAGAATAATATCAAACGCTTCCATTTTATGACTTGGTGCTCTGTTAGCAAAAAAAACAGGTATTCCTCTGGGTTGGAAAATTGCTGGGTTTTGGTTCATTAGCTTCATTGGCTTCAGACAAGGCATCTTATAAGTGAAGGAGTTTCTTCTGGGCTTGACTAAGTCCTGGTTAAATCACTCTTCCTGCTGCTGACTCTTGCTGTGTTAGGAAACCTATCCCAGTCAGAATGAGTGCTATGTAGCAACAAACGGATTTGGTCTTTTAGTAAAGTTTGTTTTACTCTATGTTTTAAACTATATGGTACCTGTTAATGATGTGCTATATTATTATATTCATCTTTATATTGGTAAACTTCTTAGCATTTTTTTCAAATAGATATGCTAGAGCAAATTCTCTGATAGTTTGTATTAGAACTTTGTCAATAAATATTGCCAAAACCTTGGAGAAAAGAGTCAGTGTCTTGGATAGAGTCGAATATTCTTATTAAGTTATAAAAAGTAAACTAACTTTTAATCACTTTTCATTTTAATTATAGTTCTTGTCATAACAACGATTTTCTATTTTTAAATGGAAGAACATCAAGCAGCAATTTAATGTCAGTTGTCCTGGTCTCTCAAAGATTACATAGTTTAATTTTAAATCAAAGTTTAGAAATATTAGTGCCAGGCAGTTATTTATCTTGAGTTATTAACATTTCTCAGTTATTAATATCTGGTCACTTCCTTTATGTTTCAATGATTGAAATATAAATAAGAAATAGAGGAAAATGTCAAGTGTGTCTCATTCTGATTAGTAGTATAATTGTAAAATTATTTTAGTCTCACCATGTAAATTATTTCTCAGCCTGCACATTTTAAAAGGCCTCAATATTTTCAAAGTGAGGGGGGGGGCAGGTTTAGGAAAAATATTTGGAGGGACAGGAAAAGAAAACTGTAACACTAGGTTATTGAAACATTAAGAATAAAGAATCTGGCCCTTATTAAATAAATATGATCTAAAGTAAATGATAAATGTCGTGGTAAAGGAACCTGATTTCTAGGTTTGGGTGTTGCTATTAACTGGGTGTGTGAGTTCTTGAGTAAGAATCTGTAAGTTAGGAGCCTCGATTTTCTTATCTTTAAAATAGGGACAAAAATGATACCCATTTCCTATGATTAATATATGATTTTAAAATTAAGCTAAGAGAATGGGTTGCTTTCTATATTTGTGGTTCCCCAGTTCCTCTCCCCCTGCAGCCTTCCTTTATAAAGTTACTTGAGTCCCAGTGCACAAAATTGTACACCAGTGGAGTCCCTCGGCCTGGTCTGCAGAATTGGACTGAAACTGGCTCTCCAACATCCCCCGAGGGGTCCTGGATTGCAAGAGGCCAGGCTGAGGGATCCCACTGTGTGCAGGATCAGGGCCAGGGAGGGACACAGGAGGTTGGCCAGCCTGGGAGGGACCACAGGAGGGCTCCAGGGCATGTCTGGCCCATCTCATTCAGTCCTGACCAGCTGGACCCCAGTAGCAAGCTAACCTACTGGTTGGAGCATCTGCCCCCTGGTGGTCAGTGCGTGTTGTAAAGAGCAGTTGAGCATCCTTAGCATATCATTAGCATATTATGCTTTGATTGGTTGAACAGCCACTGGTCGACCAGACACTTAGCATATTAGGCTTTTATTATATAGGATGTGACCAGTCTGATAGTGTTTTCCATTAGGCCAACTCCCAGTAGATTAATAGAATTCCTGGTTTTTAGCTCAGCTCATTGCAACTTAAAATGTAACTACATTTTCTTGCATCCTTTTTAGCTACATCTGGCAATGTGAGAATGTGAGGAAAGGGATGTGTGTAGCCTCTGGAATACATTGTAGTATATCAGCATCACTTGAGGGCTTGTTAGAAAACAAACAGCTGGCCCTGACTGGTGTGGCTCATTTTGTTGGAGTGTCTTCCCATACATCCAGAGGTATGCCCCCCAGACTGATTGCAGTTTGATCCCCGGTAGGGGCCTATACAGAAGGCAATCAGTCAATGTTTCTCTCTTATTTCTCTTTCTCTCTCTCCCCTTTCCTTTCTCTAAAATCAATAAAGAAAAAAAGACAATAGTTGGGTGCCATCCCAGAGTTACAGATTCAGTGACTCTAAAGAGAGATTTGAGAATTTGCATTTTAAATAAATTCCTAGGTGATGCTGATGCTGCTAATCCTAGGACTATTCTTTGAGAACCTCTGCTTTCTTCTACCCAAGTGGTCGGCAAATTCATTAGTCAACAGAGCCAAATATCAACAATATAACTATTGAAATTTCTTTGAAAGCCCAATTTTTTAAACTTAAAATTCTTCTAATGCCACTTCAAAAGAGACTCGCCCAGGCCATGGTATTTTGTGGAAGAGCCACTCTCAAAGGGCCAAAGAGCCTCATGTGGCTGCTGAGCCACGGTTTGCAGACCACTGTCTACCTTAATACCTAAAACGTGAATGTGTTGGCTAGTGCTGCATCTGGAGCCATAAACTGGAAGGTCGCATCCTAGGAACTCAGATAAGAAAGCTGAAAACTTGCTTGCAGGAAAAAGCAGTGGTGCTATATCAGCTATGAACTGCCTACATCAGCGCTTTTCTGTGAGAGAGAAATAATCTTCTAAATTGTGTAAGTCCTGTTAATTTTCTATCTAGCAAAACCAAGCCTAATTCTTAGTTATAAAATATCCACTCTCTCCATTTCCCTACCCCTAGTTTCTGACAGTGGTCTACAGTAGTCTTTCACCCAAAGCACATCAGAGAACTTTAAGTTTGATACCGGATCAACCACTGAGGACTGAGGACCTGATATGAAATATATTATATAGTGGTTAAGACATACTTTTAGTTGGAGCAATGAGTTTTGCTTTCATTTTTGTTACATTACCTTTCTTATATTTTCTATGTATCTGACTAGGTGAGGGTAAATGTATTTGCAAAATGTACATTTGTATGTATGTATATATTTAATCTCAGGAGATATAAATATATCTGATACTTGAATATTCAGTGTTTATAGCAAAACTATTTTAGAGTAATTTATAAATATTTTGTTGTTTACATATTAGCACACATATACAAGTGTGTTAATGTATATACATATATACATATTTTAAATCTCAGCATTTTATAGCAGTAAATAAATATGTTCAAGGATAATGATTAATAAGATTTACTGATTTACAAACTGTTGAGACTGCTTGGCCTTCACCTCATGCCTTATGACTTTTCTAAACCACTAAATTTAACTGAAAAAGAGAATATAACTTACCATGGGTTATGCTGACTAAGGCATTTAAGTTCTCAGTAACATGTAAAAATACTCCATGTATTTAGACATTTCTTACAGAAAGCCAAAATCATTGGTGAGCTCCAGTGTTTTTTACACAGTTCTTCAGGTTTAAATAATCAGGAGTGTTTTAATAGTAACAATGTCAATTTTAATTGAAAATTGGCAGTTAATATTTAATATATATAAGAAATACAGGATAAGCTTTTCTATTTAAATTTTGACCTTTACTGAGTCAAAAGCCTTTGTCATCTATTAACTAACTTTTAAAATCATAAATAATTAAAAACTAAATTCCCACATCTCCTAAAGTGTTTCTTCATTGAAGTTCTCTGAAAATATGTATTGTAATAAATAATTATATAAATGAAATTCAAATTCCAACAGAAAAAATCCAATCTTTAGACATTGCAAAGTTTCTCATTAAAGGAATTGTATTTTTATATTATGAGGAAAAAGTTAAATATTGCTTAGGAAGCTACAGGAATTTTTAAAATAAAGGTATTGAGTATTTAAAGATATATGTGTGTCCCATAAAGAATATAAGGCAATTTATAAAAAATAACATGTAAAGTAATAATTAAAAAGTATATAAAAACAAAATTATAAAGAAAAGTACATGTAAAGTCATGTAAAGAATAATTGTATGCATGCATATAAGCATAACCAATGGACAGAGACACCGGGGGTGTGAGAGCATGAATAGGAGTGAGGTAGTGGTGGGGGCTATGAGATGATAAGGACTCATATGTAATACCTTAATCAATAAAAATAAAAAAATAATTTAAATGACTGAGCCATCACAGACATCATTGTTATGGTCTGTCTTCTGGCAGGTAAAGCAAAAAAAAAAAAATATATATATATATATATATATATATATATATATATATATATATATATATTATTTAATATACTATTTAATATAAATTTTAATTAAATAACTTATATAAAATAGTATATTAAATAAAAATATTTAATATACTATTTTATATAAGTTATTTAATTAAAATTTATATTCACTGCTACACTAGAAGATTCTGAGTATCAAAATATGTCCCATATTTTGTTTCACTTATGTCAAATATGTGTCTATAATGGGCAAAATAAATGCTTTTTGTAATTGATGAATTACCAAAGTATATGCTAAGAAATATTTCCAGTATTTTAATCACATAGCAGATAAATCAGAAGAATACATACAGCTAATATGTCTAAAAAGATAATTCAAGCTTGGAAATGGTTATTAAATCATATTTGTGGATGTGAAAAATGATGTGAATGTGAATAATGTCATAAAAATGTCACATTTTCCCTATCAAATTAAAATTTTGCAGTAACTGTAAAGTAAATCTTTAGGAATTTGAATTTAGATAATTCAAGTCATGAGATTAGGGGACAATAATAACATTCATATATAGTACTTGCAACATATTGAGCCCATTTCTAAGTGCTTCATGTGTCGAAAGGAACATACTTCTCACAGAAATCTCTTGGGATGGCATCATCACTGTCTTCATTTTGTGGATATGGCTGCTGAGGCACAGGGAGATCAAGGTCACAGAGCTAGCCATCTGGTAGAGCCAAGGACTGAATTAAGTCTGACTCCAAGATGCATGCTCTAATGAGGTCTCTAAAACATCTAAACAATTCGCTTATTTTTTGTGTTTGATTATTTCAATTGTTGTTGGATTTTATCCAATTTCTAGAACTGTTGGGAGTAAAAGACTTAGATTGTTGACAACTTATGATTTGTAAGATTGCTTAAATCTTTCTGCTTTTTTATATTGCCTTTCTTATGCATTAAATGTGGGTGGTCAATGCAATTAGGGGGGGGTGGGGGGGAGGGAAACACAATAATTCCAGGCAAAGGATGGCATGATAAATTAAAACAGAGGGTTATCAGTAGATTTTAAATGTGAATCATTTGATGCCATGTGGTTATGGTATATTATGTGAAATGTCTTGGCCTAAGTTATGATAGAAAAATAGTTGGGCCTATAAAACTATTTCTGAGATTTCTATGATAAAGAAGTCAGTAAGGTGGGAAAATGTAGTATTTGTTATACATCTACAAAAGAATATTTTTAATTATACATCTACAAAAGAAAGGGGGTATCTGGAACACCTTGGAAGCGACATCATAATTTATAACAGTATAATCTTTCAGGAAAATAGAGAAATAATTGTTATGCCGTTCTGTTCTCCATTGATAAATGTGTTTTCTTCTGTTTGATGATTGCTAACAAATTGTTGGCTTTTGCTGTCAGCATTACTGTCAGGGTGCAGTTATATTATATTCTCATTAACATAATGATAAAAATAACACTAAGAAAACATATTCAGGAAGAATTTATAAGATTTTGTGCAATTAAGCATGTAACAATATGGATAGAAATTTTGCAGAAGGCTGTATAATAATTTTTTTTTTAGAATTATGTAGAAGTGGTAAGTGACCTGAGACTTTAGACTGTTCATTGCAAGCTTGTTGATATGTTAATGTAAACTAATTATTCCAGTGAATTGAAGCTGAAAGTCAACATGTATATTCATTAATTTAGTTTAAGCTTTCTTATTGTTAATCACAGTTGGGGTATCTATTTTCAGCTAAGTGATCTACAACTATCCTATCATACTCTGCCAACCATAAAATATAATCATTCTCTCTGATCAACTTTGTCATTTCTAACCAGGGAATGCTTTTTTTAATCACTTAAAATGTTAAATACTTATATGTCTTTAAAATTAAGAGCTGATCTCTATCAGAAATTTGTTTAATATTGCATATAATTTGTTTTTTGATATCATAATTTTTTAATAAACATGTTTATTTAGTAAAGCTTTAGCTTACTGGTTTGTATCTTTTATTAATTGGGATATTTTGTCAGAAACAATACTATGTGTTTATCTAATGCCAACTTTTTTTCCTATTTATCACCCATCTGAATTAAATTTCCCAGCATCCCTTGAAGCTAGGTGAGGTCATGTGACTTAGTTTTGACTACTAAGAATGTAGATTAAAATGATATATGCCATTCCTGGACCTGGCCCATTAAGTGGCCTGCAGTGTTTTCTGTGAAGCTCTCTCTCACCTTTCTTCTCACACCCTAATGGTGAAATTCCAGTGGAGAACTTCAAGGGCCCTAAAGAATGGAAAAAACATAAGATGCAAGTAACTTAGATCCTTGAATGATCATATGGAGCAGAGTCCCTCTACTGGCTACTATAAAGTAAGTGAGAAAGAAACCTATATTAAATCAATGAAATTCGGAGATTCTCTGTTACAGTTATTGGTCCACCTTAACTAAAATATCTGAGATTAACAAAATATTAGAAGTTGGAGAAAATTAAAGACAAAGTAATCTCCTTATAGTATATGTGCAAATATTTGTAAGTGGCAAGTTAAAAGTCACTATAGGATGAGTTTATGGGAAACACTATCATATTGGTTAAATCAACTGTACTATGAATACAGTAAGATTAGAAAAACAGCCGAAACCCGTTAGGCTTAGTGGATAGAGCATTGGTCTGCGGACTGGAAGGTCCCAGGTTTGATTCCGGTCAAGAGAATATACATTGGTTGCGGGCACATCCCTGGTAGGGGGCATGCAGGAGGCAGCTGGTAGATGTTTCTAGCTCTCTATCCCTTCCTTCCTCTCTGTAAAAAATCAATAAAATATACTTTTTAAAAAAAGATTAGAAAAACAAAAAAAGTAAATATTGTTTACTTTAAAATTTAATCTCATGTCTCGATTGATAATAGAATAAAAGATGAAAACAGACAGTCATCTAGTGATCAGTATCATACTGGAGCATACTATTCTCTAAGCAATTTTGGGGTACACAAGTAAGAGTAAACAGATCAGGTTTTTATGGGATAGTATGGGTTTATTTCTGATTATCACTCAGACACATAATAAAGAGAAATAATAATGACAACAGTCATTCTTTAAGTGCTTCCCAGATTCCAAGGTACTTGGGACCCTATTATATACATTGTCCTATGTAATGCCCACAAACTGATCTTAGGGATGGGAAACAAAGTGAGAGTCTAGCTAACTGGTCCGGATTACATAGCACTTGCGTGGTAATGCTGAGGTTTACCCTAAACACAGCTATTGTAATTCCAGAGACAGCACACTGTTCAATTGTGCTGTGGGAGAGAATGAACTTAGTGAGAAAGAACCAGGAGTTTACTGAGCTAAACAGGTGTTCCAGATATTATATGTTACCTTTATTGCAAGAAATTGTGAGTTGCTACTCTTAACATTCTCAAAGTGATGCCAATTATGACTCATTATTTTCAACTTTTCTGTTTGGATTATAATCCTCTCTCCTTATTCTGTCATTTTGTCAGCTTCACAATATATGCTACATCTAAGTAAATTTTCTCTAGGAGACCAAATTAACAGCACATGTTTGCCTATCTGATTTGCTTTGGAATCCATAAGAATATTTATTTTTTATAAAATAACACATTACTTTTCTATTCAAAACTTCACACATGTACATGAATTTAATATATTAATATTAAAAAGGGTAGCATTTCATAAAGTAAGAAAAAAGTGAATTTTTTAGTAATTGGTTAGAGTCTACTGGGAAGCAATCTAAAAACAAAGTTCTGTTTGGATATCACACCTTATGCTAGGGAAAATTCAAGATGGAATAAATAGTAAAATAAAGTTAAAAACATTTTTAAAAATATAATAAGTTGCAGAATGAATATAAGAAACCAAGGAAAAAAATTATATTTTTAGGTAACTCAGATTATAGAAGGCTTTCTGAATTGATACAATATCCAGAATCTATAAAATAGAAGATAAATTTGATGACATGTGAATTTTTAAAAATCTATAAAAGTCTATAAGTAAAGATAAGCCAAAAACTGAAAAAAGAGCTGAAGCGTATTTCATAAACAAAGACCAATTTCCCAAATACACACAGTTTCTATAAGTCAATATGAAAAGTATTAAAAATCCAATAGAAAAGTAGGCAGAAATATGAATAGGTAATTCATGGGAAATTAAATACAATCAGCTATTAAAGACAGAAATTAACACACAAAAATTATTCATAATCAGGTAAGTAAATAATTGAAATCTATATTTAAATATAATTTTACCAATTAGTAGAAAACAAAACATTTGACAACATACTGTGCTTGCAAAATGCAGAAAAACTGCTACTATCCTACATTGATGGTGGGGTTTAAAGTGGTATAGATTTAATGAGGGCTATTTTGCAATATATTTTGCAACAAGAAGCAAATATTTTTAAATAAAGCAATTTCACTCCCAGGAAATTATTCCTTGTCTTTACTCATACAGATAAACAATAATGCATGCACAAAGTTATTAGTTGTAGCATTGCTTATAATACCCAAATATTTCAAAATAAAACTATATCTCCATCAGTAGGGAATTAGTGCATCCACACAATAAATAAAATGTGACTATAAAAATGAGAAAGGTTATGTGCTCTGATATGAAATAATCTCTAAGCTGTATTAGACTTCTACAATTTATGCAACAAGTGAGCATAAAGAGTTTCCATAAGCTTTTATTTTCATGAAGAATATCCACAAGGATTATTGCTAACACTTGTTGGCCCATGGAAGAGAAATTGGGTGATATATGAACATGGATGAGAAAATGGAACATTTTTATTATACGTTCTTTCATTTCTTTTGAATTTTGAATTATATGAATTTACTTGTTCAAAAAATAAAGGAACAGTTTGGTAGTTTGTCAAAATAGGATACTATATGACATAGAAGTTCCCTTAAGTAAGTACCCCCAAAAAATTAAAACATATATCTACACAGCAACTTGTATACAAATATTTATAGCAGCATTATCCATAAGAGCCAAAAATGGAAACAACCAAATTGCTCATCTGCTCATCAACTGATGAAAGAGTAAACTAAACGTGTTGTGTTCATAACATGGCATATTATTCGGTGAAAAGGAATGAAAAACTGAAATATGCAGAAACGTGGATGAACCTCAAAGTAAATATGTTTAGTGAAAGAATCCCATCATAAAAGACTTTATAACATAATCTCATTTATATGAAATGTCCAGGGTAGTAAAATCTATAGACACAGGTTAGTGGTTGCTTAGGGCTGGAGTGAGGAGAATGGGGAGTGGTTGTTAACGGCTATGAGGTTTCTTTTTTGGATGATGGTAATGTTCTTAAAATGAATTATGGTGATGATTCCACAACTCTGTAAGTATACCAAAAACTATTGAATATTGAACACACAATCAATTTGGTGAACTCTGTGTATGTAAATTATATGTTAATAAAGCTATTAAAATAAATTTATAACTTCCAAATTGTTTACAGGATGAAGTCATTTGTTAAATTAAAAAGTAAAGGACATTTAAGCACTGTGTTAATCACTTAAGATACACAATAACTGAGACATTTTCTCTTTCCTGAAAGAGATAACTACTGAGATGGGGAAAAACTACAGGTGCATCCATAATATAAATTCACATAAAAAGTTCTATAATAAAGGAACATGCACAATACTTGGAAGCAGAGAGCGAGTATAACTTCCTGGCGAAGATGGGAAAGGCTTTGTAAGAGGAGGTAGCATTTGAACTTTTCTTAAACCACCAGAAGACTTTCTCTGGATACCGAAAAATGATGAGAAAATTCAAGGTAAGGTCATCATGACTTGAAAGACAGAGTTGTGGGATTGCAAGTGCAAGCAAGAAGCTGGGGAGTGCTTGGTGGATGAGGACACAGTGGTCAATGGAGCCAGATTGTGAGGGGCCCTATGTACTTTACTGAGAAATTTAAGCTTCATTTTGAATGATATTGGGAATAATGGGTAGCTTTAAAAAGGAATTAGATGTCTGTTTTAGAAATCTTTTTGTGGCAATATGAATAATAAATTGGGAAGGGTGAGATTAGTGGTATGCATTGATAAAGGAAGATATTGCATTCTTCCTTGGGGAGCAATGATGAGGTTATAATCAGAATAATGCAAAAGGGGTGCAGCAGTTAGATTTGGACATTTCAATAGAAGATAAGTTATCAAAGATGTGGATAATGAAAGAGATGAATGTTTCGGTTTGACTAGATATATAAGCGTGGGGTTACCAAAGAAAATGGGCATATAAAATTTATCATCCTTACATCTTCAAATTTACCAAGCTCCTAAGTACCCAAAGGTTTAGTGAATGGCTAACTGAATGAAGATACTAGTCTCATACCTTACTAGTTTTCAGGTTTTGAATATATATTTATACTATATTTTATGTAAATGAGTATTGACAATTAAATGACATTTTAAGTGAGATATCTTTTTATTGGGGAAAAATCTTCCTAAAGATCCAATAAGTTGCTGAAACCGGTCTGGCTCAATGGTAGAGCGTCAGTCTGCGGACTGAAAGGTCCCGGGTTCGATTCCGGTCAAGGGCATGTAAGTTGGTTGCGGGCACATCCCTTGTGGGGGGTGTGCAGGAGGAGGCTGGTCGATGTTTCTCTTATTAACGTTTCTGGCTCTATCTCTTTCCCTTTCTCTCTGTAAAAAATCAATAAAATATATTTTAAAAAAAGATCCAATAAGTTAATAGTAATGTTCTCACACTTTTATCTAGCCTTTTCAACCCAGTTTTCTACCTGGGGTCCCTGCTTCCATTTTCATTCCCTTTTGTATTCAAGTCATCTTGGATGATACTGTCTATCTATACGTTTGCTATATACCACTTTCCTCATTTGATTCCTTTTTTCAAACTGAGTTGTTTTTCTATTGCCTTTGGAATCAAGTCTACATGTCTCTGCTTTTACTAAAAGGCCTTTCATAAGCTTAGTCTATTTTCTCTCTCTTGCTTTCATAAGAATAATTCTTTGTAACTGGCTGAACCTCATGTCAGTTTCCTATGCAAATTATGCTAAACATGGTTTGCATGCTTTGACCATTGTTTCTCTTGGGAATACACATTTTTCTATTGTAATGAGTCCATTTTATGCCTGTGTCTTCCCTGAAGACTTTCTTGATTCTGAAAGATTAGAAGAATAAAGCATATATTACTTTATTAATTAATAAATGTTATATTTTAGTATTCTTCATTGACTTTTCTATATTTTTCCATGGATTGTAAGTTCTTTCCACCTAGCTATCTCATTTGAGTTGCTAACAGGTCATTCCTTTTAAAGGGAAATAATGTGTTGTACATTTTAAACATTTTATTTTGAAGTTTATATTCTAAGATTTTCAAATAAAACTACATGGCACTTTTCTAAGTGCCATGATTGCTGGTGTACATAAGAGATCTAAGTTTTTCTTACTATGTTTGGCCTCATTTACAGCATAGTAGGATACCTTTTCACAGAACCTTTGTGATTCTTGTTGGTACTTTCTACATCATGCAGTGCAATCCTAAGTAAATTGCATGCTAGGTAAAAGCTGCTGTGGTGTTATTCGCCACAGGAAGTAGAAGAAAAGGAGTGGTGTGGACAGTGGAGAGCTCAGTAGGAAAAAGAACATGTGAAAACAATATGCTGGTTATTATCAATAGTTAAACCAACTGGATAGCAAGTGTTCCCATTTAAAAATCAATGAATGGAGGCTAAAATAGCTTAATCAGCATGAACCATGGATACTTGCAGATTTTGTTCATTCTAATTCTGGTATGTGATTGGGCAGTAAATTGAAGGGGCTTAGGGAAATGGCATAACCTTTATTGCATTAGTAAATCATTTACTGTATGCCCATTTCTTCAAAATACGGCCACATCTCCAAGAAAGAAAGACTATATACATAGGAAAAGAACACAGTACTTGACTCAGAATACCTCTATAATGCTACATTACATGGCATTGTAGAATCATGAGTTCTAAGAGCTACAGGGAGTTTCTCTAACTCCCCACTCCATTTACTCCTGGCAAAAGTCGCTGTTTGAGATTATATAGGAAGATTCTTTATCATTCTATAAGATAGGGTATCCTATTTTTAAATAGTTTAGCTCAGCAATATATATTCTCCAAGCTATCCCAAGAATGAGTGGACAGATAAACATTAAAAAAATAAAAAAATAATGAATTTTTGGTACTGCTTGTACCCTATTTGGGACCTTGTCTTTTACAAATGTTTCTGGAAATTTCCAAGGGTTAGCATGAATGAAACTCTTTTTTGTGTGTGTCTGCAATATCACTGTCAACATTCTCCTTTCTTGTTCTGGCTTCCATTGTTAGTACCCAAGGCTCTGGTGAACACCAAATATAGGAGCCATTCCACTGACAATTATTACATTCCCAGGACTGAGCATAAGGCAACCGGAATGATAGATGAAAGGCTGTACTCATAACCACCTCTTTGTCCTATTGCAATTGCTGGGTACATTCCTTTGTAACTATTGATTTATTGTCAAGCTTTTTCTTTGAGAGTATATGATGATTGAGAGCAAGAAGTATGATTTATTTGATTTAGATTATATTTGTTGAACAAATGATTGATTCTAAGTTTCCATCTTCTACCAAAATTATGCAATAAGTCCTTTTATTTGAGTGAGTTATTTTCTAAGGGAAGGCTTACTGATTAAACATATAACAGTAAATGGACGTCTTGCAGTCTAGATCCTTATAGACATGCATTGCTCAAATTTAGGATGAAGGCTGTTTAGGCTTAATATAGAATCAGGGCTGGATTTATAGTTAAGTTTTGGTATAAAATGAAACTATCTCCCATGTGCCTTGTTCAGCTCAGTGGAGCAAAACAGAATAAAACTACCACTGCAGGGAAAAGAGAGCAGTGTCAGGGTCTTTATTACAGCTTTCTGAACACTTTTAAGTAAAATGTTAAAGAGAGTTGGAAAATTTGTTGTCAATAACTCCTTTACTTGCAGTGAAAAAGTGATGATGCTAAGAGCTATTACTCTTCCAACCTTTATAAAGTACAGAGTTGGGATGGTTTTTGTGTGTGTGTGCTAAAGAAGGAAGCTAGGAGCAAAATCATGAGATACAGAGACCATGGAGATAGGTATATCAAGACAATATGTAGCATTCATTTATTCAGAATATTTATTGAGCAAGGGCAGGCACTGTGACAAATTCTGACAGCGGTAAACTGGATGGACAAATACTCCTGACATGAATCTTATGATAGAAGGAGGACAGACAAAAAGTTGTAATTATTAAAGTCATTAATGTTAATGTGGCAAGTTCAGAAGTGATCATATAATAACCTAACAATTTCAACCAAAATAATCATTGGCACTGGAAGGACTGGAGTAAAGGGGCGGCATGATGTTGAGAAACATATTTTATACCAATAGAAAATGAGATAGTAAGAAGCACTGACTCTATTATATTTCTTATTTCTTGGGGAAATGAGGAGGTAAATTAACTTTTTTTTTAATCTTTACCTATAGGGGATAGATACTTTATATATTTATTGCATCTTAATATAATTCAGAGAAAAAAGGTAAAATTATTTTCATACATCAAGTGACTCCGTTATTTGCAGGTGGTGTGGGTGATGGGCACAAACTACTAAGGCATGATAATGGGAGAACCTCCATGAGGGTAATTTGCAACTTACACAACACTCATTTAGGAGCAAAGTTAGATAACCACCTAGAGTTACAAAGCTAAATGGTAGTCAGAAATACAATTGAACTTCATTGATTATTGTGTCTGATTCACTTTCTTTTCAAAAATTGTTTTCCATGGTAAACAACATTGTTCCAAATTTAATTTATGTCATTTTTTTAAATTTAAGTTAGAAACCCAAATTGTTAGGTCACCAAGGTAAGTCTTTCATTTTGCAGAAGAGGAAACTGGAATTCAGGGCATTTTGACCTGCTCAGATTCTCACTAATATTGGACCAGAGTTGTCTTAATTTGCAAGAAACAATTCTAAATATATGATTGTTCATATACTTTGTATGCTAGTGATAAAGTAATATTTTCCTATAAATTTTATTTTATTTAAAAAAAAATTTAGTGTTGCAAGTATTACAGATGTCCCCTTTTTTGCTGCCCTCCACCCGATTCCCACGCCACCCCCAGCCTTTGCCATCATACTGTCTGTGTCCATAGGTAATGCATGTAAGACCTTTAGTTCATCTCTTTCCCCTTCCCCACCTTCCTTCCCTCTGAGATTTATAGGTCTGTTTCATATTTCCATGACTCTGATTCTATTTTATTCATCAGTTTATTTTGTTCATTAGCTTTATTTATTTGATTTTTAGATTCAATTGTTGATAGATATGTATTTATTATTTATACTTTTATCTTTTTTCTCCTCTTCTTCCTCCTCCTCTTCTTCTTCCTCCTCCTCCTTCTCCTTCCTCTTCTTTAAGAATACCTTTCAACATTTCGTGTAATACTGGTTTGGTGATGATGAACTCCTTTAGCTTTTTATTTTGTTTGTGAAGGTCTGCATCAGATCTTTAATTCTAAATGATAGCTTTCCTGGGTAGAGTAATCTTGGTTGTAGGTTCTTGCTATTCATCACTTTGAATATTTCTTGTCACTCCATTCTGGCTTTCAAAGTTTCTGTTGAGAATTCAGCTCACAGTCATATAGGCACAACATTTTAGTTAACTAACTGCTTTTCTCTTGCTGCTTTTAAGATTCTCTCGATGTCTTTAACCCTTGGCATTTTAATGATGTGTGTTGGTGTGAGCCTCTTTTGGTTCCTCTTGTTTGGGGATCTTTGTGCTTCCTGGACTTGTAAGTCTATTTCTTTCACCAGGTAGGGGAAGTTTTCTGTCATTATTTTTTCTAATAGATTTTCAGTGTCATGCTGTCTCTCTCCCGCTTCTGGCATCTTCATAATGTGAATGTTTGTATGCTTGAAGTTATCCTTGAGGCTCCTTATACCATATTCATATATTTGGATTCTTTTTTCTTTTTGCTCTTCTCATTATTTTGTTTGTTTTGTTTTATTTTTGCTTCCTCATTTTCCAAATCATTTATTTGATTCTCAGAATCTTCTACTCCACTGTTGACTCCCTGTAAATTATTCTTTATTTCAGTTAGTATATGCTTAATTTCTGACTGGTTCTTTTTCATGTCTTTGAAATTCTCATTAAGAATCTTATAAGTCTCACTAAGTCCCTTGAAGCTCTCATTAAGATCCTTGAGTAACCTTATAACTATTATTTGAACTCTGTATCTATTATAGTAGCATGCTTCCTTCCATTTCTTTCATTTCTGACATGTTTTTTTCTCCGCACATTTTGGCTACTTCCTTGTGTTTGTTGCTGGATTAGGTAGATTTTCTATATCTCCTAGACTTGCTAGAGTGTCCAGTAAGACCCAGTGGCTCAGCCTCCCCAGTCACCTGAGCTGGGCCCTCTAGGTGCACCCCTGTATGGGCTGTGTGCACTGTCTTGTTATAGTTGATCTTTGGTTGCAGTTGGCATCACTGGGTGTAATTGACCTCCAGAGAAGAGAGAGAAACAACAATGATGAGAGAGCATCATTAATTGGCTATCTCCTATACACTCCACAGTGGGAATTGAGCCCATAACTTGGGCATGTGCCCCAAGAGGGAATCAAACAATGAACTTTTGGTTCATAGATCAATGCTCTACTACTGAATCATGCTGGCCAGGCCAGAAATATTCTTGGAAGCCGGTTTGGCTCAGTGGTAGAGCTTCGGTCTGCGGACTGAAAGGTCCCGGGTTCGATTCCGGTCAAGGGCATGTACCTTGGTTGCGGGCACATCCCCGGTAGGGGGTGTGCAAGAGGCAGCTGGTCGATGTTTCTCTCTCATCGACGTCTCTAGCTCTCTATCTCTCTCCCTTCCTCTCTGTAAAAAATCAGAAATATTTTTATTGGAGAAATGTAGAAAAGAATTTTCAGAGATTTTTACATATGAAAATGATACCACCTTATGAGCTTCTGCAACTTTTTGTGAAAATTGCCCAAACTCAGTCAGGGACCTAGAGGTTTTCATCATGTATGGAATTAGAGGTTATGTTCAGCAGTAAAAATAAGTAATTAAAAATAAGGAATTTTCATGTGAAAAATTTATTTTTTATTCATGAATTTATTTTTTGATTGTTATATATCCTTCGACTTGAGTTTTTAAGATTGATTATTGTTGTGGTCATTTATTATGAATGAATTTTCTTTAAATTGTATTTGACATGTACCTAGTTAAGTGCTTATTTTCAGCTTTTAGCATAATAAGCAATATGTACTATCATAGCTTCAATTTCCCTGCCAAGTAGAGAGTGGCAGCTGTGTGGCAATGTGTAATGCATATTTTCATCTACAGATAAATTGGAAGGAAGGAAAAAACAGCTTCTGGGTGGGTAGGTCACCATCATTTAAATGAATTGTTAAAATTATATTTTTCCCTAGAAACAAAGATGTAATTGCTTTTCTGGTTAGATGAACACTGAAGACCTTATTTATATTGTTGTAACATATTTCTCTCAATTTATAAATTACCCAAGATCCTTTGAAATTTTTTTCACTTTTGTTATTTTTCTCCATTCAAACAACATGCACTTATTTCTTAGTAAAACTCCATGATGTTTGCATAAATTTATTTTTGAAGGACTGAACTGTTCAGTGCTTTCATCTGATTGACAAGCAAGGGAATTGAAGCTCTAAGTAGACTGTCACTGGAAGATTCACATATTCACTTCAGTTGAGGAAAGGTTAGCCACAAGTTCAATATTTTAAATATGCTATATTTTTTTCTTTTAATCTTTATTGTTGAAAGTATTATATAGGTCCTCCTTTTTTCTCCCTTTAACCTCTTCCAGCCTTCTCCTATGCTCCCCTCCTCCCTTCCCAGGTTCTCATCACCGCATTGTCTGTGTCCAAGGATGATGCATATATGCATACAAGTTCATTATTTGATCTTTTCCCATCCATCCTCCCCCGCCTTCCCTCTGAGGTTCAACAGTCTGTTCATGCTTTTATGATTCTAGAACCAAACTATTTTTGATTATCAGTATATTTGGTTCATTAGATTCCATATATGAGTGAGATCATGTGATACCTTTCTCTGACTGGCTGATTTCCATCCGCATAATACTCTCCTTAACTCATTTTCAAAGTAAAGTTAGGAATATCATTAATTATTAGTTTCCAATCTTTTATCACTAAGTATAATACACTTGTCCATCTTCAAGATGGCATAAGAATACTCTAACTTTATTTCCAATTTATATTTTAGTTTTGCTGCCCAAAACTTGAAATACTCTCACCAATATTTCACTTTACAATATGTGATTTGTAAATTTATGGTATTCATTATGATTTTCATGAATAGTAAACAAAGTGCTAATTTTAATCTCTATGTTTTCCTATTCACAATTAGGTTGTGTATATTGGTATTTTGATATTTTGGTATTTTGGTATTTTATGTGCTGCCATGTCTTTTATTTTGAAACTTCCAATAGATTAGCCTGGGCTAATAATTGATGTGAAAGCTGTTTATTACTAAAACAGCACAACTATGCAGGAGTTCTTGATACTCTGAGCAATTTAATTCCACTTTGGACTTACATGATGTCATTTGCAATTAAAAGAGTACTAGAAACATAAGTCTGTTATGTCTAGTGATGACTTCCACAATATTTAGGCCTATTAGACTAATCACATTTGGGGACTTTAACAAGAGGGAGAAGAACTAAGTGCTGTTTCTTCAGTGTTCATTTACGATTTGAGAATTCTATTGGTTCAAAGGTGATAATAGTTTCTGGCCTCTAAGTACATAATGAAGTAAATTTTGTATGTGAGGCTTAATAAAAGTAATCTAACTTTCTGGCTGAAAAATAACTTGGAGTTTCTTCTAGCCTCATCTGATGCTTTAGTATACTCTTTATCCCCCTCAAGCAATATCTCATAGGTCTTTGTTCAGAGGATTCAGATATAAATCTGGGCCTTCTTATCTTCTTAGATGGGCTTCTTAATGCATGCCCCTTTCAGTTTATTCCTTGTCTGGAAACTTTCATTACAGAGGTAAAGCCACTGCCCACCTCCTCCCCATCATTATTGATAACTGACAGCACAGCTTCCATATTTTCTTAATGATTTACGTGAGAATCTTTGTTTTTCTCTCTATCCAGTGATGGTTGTGAACCTGAGTTGTTCAACACCTGATTTTTCTAGCTCACTAATCTTACACTTCTGGCTTATGTGACTTGCTTTCTCATATTCCAGAAATAGCTCTCAATTGGAGTCTTCACTATGTGTATCAGGCCCCCATCTCAACTACTGCTTCCCTCAGGCTCAGCATTGTCCTGTAAATAATGATTGTCTGGAATGGTTTTATTTCTAAGTAATTGCACTCTGAAAACTCCCTATCCAATCTTTTTTTTTTTTTTTTTTTTGAGCTTTATTGATCCTTTGTTAAGTCAGATTCCTTGGGACAGAACATGAAGCAATATTCTGTTCAGTACATTTCCTGGGGAGCCCCCTAGAGAACAATACCTGTGAGGGAGGTGTGACTGGGCAGAGGCAGAAGTTGAATTGAGATGCAGTTGCAAGAGAGACTTCACCCCACCACTCAGATTCTGGAGCTAAAACGGCCATTCAGTTTTGTTCTAACTGAGACAAGAGTATCCCCTGGGTACTCCTCATCAACAGTTCACCAGTGTGCTCAGGTACCCTTTTTCTTGAGGTGGCTTCCCAAGGAGGCACTGAGCTGTGTTCTATCAGCAGCCAACACTCTGCTGTAGAAGCTGGCATGAAGAAGGCCTCAGTGCACAAAAGGGAATCTGGGTGCCTACTATAGTACCTACAAAAAGCACCTGCTCTAGCACTGTTCCTTTTCCACACAATACCAATCACTCTTTCTTTTTTCTTCCTCCCTCCCTCCTCCTCCTCCTTCTCCTCCTCCTCCTCCTCCTCCTCTCTCTCTCTCTCTCTCTCTCTCTCTCTCTCTCTCTCTCTCTCTCTCTCTCTCTCTCTCTCTCTCTTCCTCCCTCCTTCCCTCCCTTCCTCACTCCCTCCCTCCTCTCCTCTCCTGTCCCCTCCCCTCTGTTAGCATTTCTTCTGTATTTCTATTGTGACATTTGTTTCGCTTACCTTTTATGACACTTCTTCTCATGCGTGTGAATTACATTAATGATTATATGGTGTGAAAGGAAATGCATATCTTATATAAAGATAGAAGCTGTTCTAATTCTATTTCATATTGTCATGTACACAGACTTAAATCTTTTAAGAAGTAGCTAGTGGGGAAAATGGTACCTAGACTTGTTCTTCATAATTCACCTATAAAGAAAATAAAAAAAAAAGACTATGTTCAATGCATATCTAAAGTCATGACAGATGTGATGATAGAATTACTCTTTTTTTTCATTTATAGATTACATCTAGACATTTTCTTCCCTTGAATACTGCAGAAATACAGTATTACTGGTTTTGCTTGGGAAATGTTGGGGCAGGTGAGCAGTACCTGATCACCATGAGGAGGAGAGATTACTACCTCTGTCATAACATTTGATGCTATTCATTGGGGATATAAAAGTAAAGACTGGATGTAGCAAAAGCAGCTTTATCACAGAGGAGCTCCCTGATGAACAAGGCCCCTCTCCATGCTTCCAATCACACATGTAAACCTGAGCCACATTTAGAAAAACTTGACACATCAGCCACTTTTAGTAACACATTTTATAATTTGGTATGGGTAGTTAATTATATTTAAATATTTTTAATTTCACCAACAAATATGACTAAAGTTGATACACATTGGAACTATTGGATTAATTTTAAATCTCTCTTCTCATTGTTATACCACAACAAAACCTTATCACCTATAAGAGCATCTGCTTAAAACATCGTCAGTATTCTTTTATCATTTCACAGTTTCAGATTTTCCTTTGATGATTCTAGATTTGGTAAATTTTATTTTCAAATTGCCTCTTTTCTCAGTAACTATAAGTAAATGATAATCACTAATCTTATATATCTTCCCATTTAAGTATGTTCAATATTCTTATAACTTTAGCTTATCATAATTTCCTTCATTGATTGAGATCATCTAAAAACAAAAAAATTTTTAGCTGTCATCCTATTAATTCATTCAAAAAAAACATTTTGGAGCTCCTAGGGGATTCAATGATGAAAAGATGCATTCTTTTTTCCTCTCAAAAATCTCACAAGTGTGGTGAAAGCTACTTACACATAAGCTGATATAATGCAGTTGAATAAATGTGCTCTGGAACTGTGAACAATGCTATTGGGAGCTCAGAAAACAGAACTAATTCTTACTGGAAGCTTTAGTGGAAATAATGTGAATGAAGTAAGTCATATTTGAGCTGATCCTTGACAGATAAGCCTGTGTTGTGATCTGCATCATGAGTGTGCAGGGGAAAAAAACAAAAAAAAATAAAACAAAAAAAAACAAACAAACAAAAAAAACTTCTACTATAACTGGGAAATAGGGTATATGACAGGTAGTAGAAAGTGACGAGGACCAAATAAAATTAAAGTCAGATAGTAAATAGTCTTAAAATAGTTTTATCTTGTAGGTGTAGGTTTTTGTTTTGTTTTTGTGTAGGGAATGAGTTCATCATTTATTTCAGAAAGGAAGTGTGGATTTTATGTATAGGTCAGATTATCAGTGAAAGTCTAAATGGAATGCAATTTATATAATTCAAGGATGAAATTGTTGAACTATCAATGAAGACAAGGAAAATTATTGCAGATGTTTATTTCCAGGCAGATGAAGAAAATGTAGGAAAGGAGAGATGGAGAATTACTGGAGTTTGTAGCTTGAATGACTGAGTGAATAGTGATTGAGTAATTCATATGAGGTATGCAGGAGAAGGAGCTGAGAATGGCAGGAAATACTCACTTTTAAAATGTTGTCAACTTCTATGTGAATAGCACAACCAAAGGAAGCTGGAAATTTACATCTGTAACTCATCATTTTGAATATGTAGACAGCCGTGAAATGATTGAAATGAATGAGAATCCTGAGAGAGAAAGAAGAGGGGAGGAGAAGGAAGAAAAGAGAAAGTACAAGAAAGAATAAAAAGAGATTGAATAGAGAAAGAAAAAGTGTTGAGGACTCATTATATTCTTCGTAGGCACCTTTCCTTTTATGTAATTGAAATTATTGTATACAGTTATTTAATAACTTGATCTAAATACCTTATTGTTGTTATCGACTAGAAGGCCTTTTAGGATGTGGGAGTTAACTATATTTTAGGGGAATTCTCATATTTTATCTAAATGTAAAATATCTGCATATAAAAGGCACTTTTAAACTGAATCAACTGCCGAGACCGGTTTGGCTCAATGGATAGAGCGTCGGCTTGGGGACTGAAGGGTCCCGGGTTCGATTCCGGTCAAGGGCATGTACCTTGGTTGCGGGCATATCCCCAGTAGGGGGTGTGCAAGAGGCAGCTGATTGATGACTCTCTCTCATCGATGTTTCTAACTCTCTATCCCTCTCCCTTCCTCTCTGTACAAAATCAATAAAATATATTTAAAAAAAAAATAAAATTAACTGAATCAACCTATTACTTAACTCCCTGAAAAAGAATCAGAGTACCTAATTGTCTAGTTTTAAAAGACGATCAGTTATATGAAGAGTTTGGTTTTGGTCCAGAGGTAAATCAGCACTGGAACTTATGCATTTCCTTTCATACCAAAGAAGTTTTTCTTCTGCAATGAAATGATTTATAGAGAAATGAAAAAAGCTAGGAGGCAAATTATTTGCATGTATTTAATTTTTAAATGCTATCTGATTTTAAATATTTTAGATTAGGCAGTCATGCTTTTTAAATAAAGGTTGCAAGCTTGCCTATGTTCTTTTGCAATCAACTACACATCTAAATTTCATAAGATTTCTTATGCTAGAAATTAATTTGATCACAAAAAGAAACTAAGTGTTTAATTGAATGTCACACTATAATTATTTTGTTCAAAAATACATCAAAACATATTCCCTACAATTGGTAGTTTCTTTATATACAATGAGCTACATTATTTAATGTTAAGTTTATCTCCTTTAGTGTTTTGCACAATCTTAGAACACAGGAATGTCTCCTTAAAATTTTCCAGTAAAAAAGTATTACATATTTTAACTTCATTTTTATCTTCAAATATTGTGTCAAATAATGAGTATGCTAATAATTCAAAATCATTAATTTGTATAAAACTCTTAAATAATTATAGTTGCTTAAGATTTAATTTTAAGTTACTGGTTCAGAGCAATTTTATGTACAAAGATTATTTTAAAGTCTTATGGTTGTTTTGAAATTATTTCAGAGCACCTGCCAGATGCTGATTCATGCATATTTTAATGTATATATTTTATTGATTTTATTTTTACAGAGAGGAAGGGAGAGGGAGAGTTAAAAACATTGATGTGAGAGAAACATCAATCAGCTGCCTCCTGCACACCCCCTACTGGGGATGTGCCCGCAACCAAGGTACATGCCTTTGATTGGAATTGAACCTGGGACTCTTGAGTTTGCAGGCCAATACTCTACCCACTGAGCCAAACCAGTTAGGGCTGATTCATGCATATTATAGCTTGAGTATGCATGTTGCTAAAACATGCAATGGAATACTGTTCTTTATTCATATTCAAACTTTCTGTTTTAGTTCTGGAATCCTTTCAATTATAAATATCATAGAATCAGAAATTATATTAGTTAAAAACTATTTAGTCCAATCACCTACATAATGTGTGTAGTACATTTAACAAATATTCATTCAGCCTGTGCTAAACCTCTTAGAAATTGTAATCCCCAATTTTTTTTTAAAGCATGCTATATAATAAAGAGGTAATATGCAAATTGACCATAATGCCCTCGCACAATATGGCTGTCCCCATGTGGTCAAGATGGCCACCGGGGAGGGCAGTTAGGGATAACAAGGCCTGCAGGGGAGGGCAGTTGGGGATGACAAGGCCTGCAGGGGAGGGCAGCTGGGGGGAACCAGGCCATCAGAGGAGGGCAGTTGGGGTGTATCGGGTCAACAGGGGAGCAGTTAGTCATTGATCAGATTGGCAGAGAAGTTGTTAGGGGGTGATCAGGCTGGCAGGCAGAAGTGGTTAGGGGCAATCAGGCAGGCAGGCAGGCGAGAGTGTTTGGGTGCCAAGCAGCCCCGAATTGTGAGAGGGATGTCCAACTGTCAGTTTAGACCCAATTTCTGTGGAGTCCCACATTGGAGAGGGTGCAGGCTGAGCTGAGGGACCCCGCCCCCCCCCTCCCCCCCCCCCGCCCCCAGTGCATGAATTTCATGCTCTGGGCTTCTAGTCTCAATATAAAGATCTTATCTAACTTAAATTTTCTCTTGCCCAGTCTTAACACATTTGTTTCTTTTCTGTTTTGAGGGGGAAGTGCCTTTTAGTTTCCTTGCCACATTCATTTTAGTTTGAATACCTGGTTCCATTTGTATAGTATAAACTCATATGTTTTAGATCACACAAACATGGCTTAATGCATTGCTTTCAAGCTTTAGTACCTGTAATTTTAGTAAAATAGCTTCTCTAACATTTGGTTTTCGTTGCTGTAAAATGGTATTAGAAGCAAATGTATCATAGAGGTTGTTGTGAGAATTAAATTTTAAAGTGACTAAAATATTTCCATATAATACCCTAGTAATTTAATACATTTCCATTTCCTTATCTGATTTCCTATGGTTACTGGTAGATCATTTCTATCACTTCAAGTATTCTAGATACCACTAAGTAGTATGAAGATTGCGTTAGCTTTTTGGCAGCCTCATTGTGCTACCTACGCACAAGAAGCTGTCAAGGTAAATTGTAAATCATTTTTTATAAGAACTTTTAGTTTTCATATCACTGTCATATTTATATCAGTTTTTCTTTTTTCTTTTTTTTTTCATTATCAATGATATAATACCATTGTTAGACTTTTCCTATATCTTGAGCTTGTCAAGTGAAATTTTGGCATTTTATTCAGTTAGCCAACATCTTGGCTAGATTTCCAACTTGTCTTGTAAGTTTGATAATTGCACCCACTTCATTCTTGCACCCACTTTTGATCTGTCTTACCTTACCAGTATCTAACACATTTCTCTAGCTGCATGTTGCCACAAAGTTATCAAAGGGAAAACTAGCAAATCCCTTGCTGAAATTCATAAAGTGAGTTTACCTGTTTATTTCTCTGGGGATAGGTCAGTCAGGGCCATCAATTAGTGGACTAGTAGTGATGGCTGGCAGCATCTACAAGATCAGGCAGAAGCCAGCACATTAAAAAGATAAGCCAGATAAAAGTTTGTTTGTTTAATCTTTATTGTTGATTATTACAGATGTCCCTCCCCCCCCTCCCCCCCCCCCCCCCCCCCCCGCCCCATAACTTCCCTCCACCCAGTTACCTCACCATCCCAGGCCCTTGCCACCTTATTGTCTGTGTCCATAGATAATGCAGACATGCATATACGATTTTTGTCTAATCTCTCTCTGCACCCCATACACCCTCCTCCTTCTGAGAATCATCAGTCTGTTCCATTTCCATGCCCCTGATTCCATTCTATTCACTAGTTTATTCTGTTCATCAGATTTTTTATTCACGTGATTTTTAGATTCATTGTTGATAGATATGTACTTGTCACTTTGGTGTTCATAATTTTTTATCTTTACCTTTATCTTCTTCCACTTCTTAAAGAATGCCCTTCAGCATTTCATATAATCCTGGTTTGGTGATGATGAACTCCTTTAGCTTTTTCATGTCTATAAACTTCTTTCTTGACCTTCACTTCTAAATGATAATTTTTCTGGGTAGAGTAATCTTAGTTGTAGGTACTTGCTATTCATCACTTTGAATATTTCTTGCCAATCTCTTCTGGCCTGCATAGTTTCTGTTAAGAAATCAACTGACAATCGTATGGGCATTCCCTTGAAGGTAACTAACTGCTTTTCTCTTGCTACTTTTAAGATTCTCTCTTTGCCTTTTGCCCTTGGCATTTTAATCATGATGTGTTTTGATGTGTTCATCTTTGGATTCCTCTTGTTTGGGGTTCTTTGTGCTTACAGGATATACTGGTAAATCTATTTCTTTCACCAGGTAGGGGAAGTTTTCTTTCATTATTTCTTCAAATAGGTTTTCAATATCCTGCTTTCTCTCTTTTTCTGGCATCCCCATAATTTGGATGTTGGTATGCTTGAAGTTGTCCCGGAGGCTCCTGCTCCTTTCACTCTATTCATATTTTTGGATTCTTTTTTTTTCTCTCTTAAATATAAAAAGTCAAAATCACATAACATCAGAGCTAAAATCCAGAGATAAATCCAATAACTACAAGGAAATAGAATAGGAGAACACTGGGAGAAAAACAGAAGGATAAAACACCAATGGCATATTTCTCAGACCTAGAATGAACTTTCCAAAAATTCATCTGGAATTAAAAAAAAAAAAAGAGCCTGAATAGCTTCAGCAATCCTGAGAAAGAACAAAGTAGGTGGAATCTCAATACCAGATATCAAGCTGTATTACAAAGCCACTGTCCTCAAAACTGCTTGGTATTGGCACAAGAGCAGACATATAGATCAATGGAATAGAATAGAGAACCCAGAAATTGACCCAAACCACTATGCTCAATTAATATTTGACAAAGAAGGCATGAACATAAAATGGAGTCAAGATAGTCTCTTGAATAAATTATGTTGGGAAAATTGGACAGATACATGCAAAAAAAGGAAACTAGACCACCAACTTACACCATACACAATAAACTCAAAATGGATAAAGGACTTAAAAATAAGATGGGAAACCATAAAATTATTAGAGGAGTTCACAGGCAGCAAAATCTCAGACATATGCCAAAGCAATTTCTTCACCAATACCGCTCCTAAGGCAATGGAAACTAAAGAGAAAATAAACAAATGGGACTACAGCAAAATAAACAATCAACAAAACAACAAGAAAGCCCACTGCATGGGAGAACATGTTTACCAGTGTCATCACTGATAAGGGTTTAATTTCCAACATTTACTGGGAACTCATAAAACTTAACAAAAGGTAGATAAATAACCCAATCAAAAAAAAAAAAAAAAAATGGGCAATGGACCATAGTAGATACTTTTCAAAAGAAGACAGAAGGAAGGCCAAAAGACATATGAAAACATGCGCAAAGTCACTAATTTTCAAGAGATGCAAATCAAAATGACAGTGTGATACCATCTCATACCTTTCAGAATGGCAATCATCAACAAATCAACTAATGACAGTGCTGGAGAGGATGCGGGGGAAAAGGAACCCTCATGCACTGCTGGTGGGAATGCAGACTGGTGCAGCCACTGTGGAGAATAGTATGGAGTTTCCTCAAAAAACTAAAAATGGAACTCCCACTTGAGCCAGTGATCCCACTTCTAGGAATATATCCCAAGAAACTAGAAACACCAATCAGAAAAGGATATATGCACCCCAATGTATCTAGCAGCACAGGTTGCCATAGCTAAGATTTTGAAACAGCCTAAGTGTCCATCAGCAGATGAGTGGATTACAAGACTATGGTACATCTACCCAGTGGAATACAAAGCTGTGATAAAAAAGAAGTAATTCTTACCATTTGCAACAGCATAGATGGAACTAGAGACCATTATCCTAAACGAAATAAGCCAGTCAGGGAAAGATAAATACCACATGATCTCACTTATTTATAGAATATAATGAACAACATAAACTGATGAACAAAAACAGATCCAGAGATACATCGATCAGACCCTCAAACCTCAGAGGGAAGGGAGACGAGGGTGGGGGGTAAGAGAGATCGATGAACCAAAGGACTTCTTTGCATGCATATAAGCCTAACTAATTTCCACAGACAACAGGGGGGTGAGGGCATGAGTGAGTTGGGTGGGAGTTGGGGGGCAATGGGAGGCATAAGAACATATAGGTAATAGATAAATTTAAAAAGAAAAAAAGGATTATGAATGACTTTTATGAATGGAGAAAGGGAAGTATTTTTGCTTTGCCTATATGAATGAAATTGTCTGAACTTGTGAAAAGGGAAGCAGCAGAATGAACCTATTATACATATACTAGAGGTCCGGTGTCCTAGTGTATATTCTGCAGGGGGGGTGGTGTCCCTCAGCACACTCTTCACCCTCTCCAATCTGAGACTCCTCAGGGGGTATCCAATTGCTGGTTTAGGCTGGATCCAGAGGGGCAGCCGGACATCCCTCTCCCACTCCAGGAATGCTGGCTCCCAACCGCTCACCTGCCTGCTGGCCAAATCACCCCCAACTGCCCTGCCTTCCTGGTCACCCCCAACAGCCCTTCCCTGCTGGCCTGGCCGTTCCTAACTGTCCTTCCCTGTTGGCCATCATGTGGCAGCCATCTTTGCCCACATAGGGTCAGCCATCTTATGTGAGGGTGTGATGGTCAATTTGCATATTACCTCTTTATTATTTATTTATTTATTTATTTATTTTTTAATATATATTTTATTGATTTTTTACAGAGAGGAAGGGAGAGGGATAGAGAGCTAGAAACGTCAGTGAGAGAAACATAGACCAGCTGCCTCTTGCACACCCCCTACCGGGGATGTGCCCGCAACCAATGTACATGCCCTTGACCAGAATTGAACCTGGGACCTTTCAGTCCACAGATCAACGCTCTACCACGGAGCCAAACCGGTTTCACCTCTTTATTATATAGGCTAATTTCTCATGGATTTTTTTTTTATTGTTTTATTTATTGATTCTACCTTTAAGTAGTGGGGAAGGTTATTAAATCTTTCAAATGTTTTTGATAAACTCGTGTTGATTCCGTGGTTTGCCACTTTCCTCTGCAGGCCCTATTAACCATTCAATTTATAGTATATAATTTCATTCAGGATCAACATTATTCCAGTTTAATAAATGCAGCCTTTTCTCTCTTTAGAAGGCTGAAACTTATGTGCTTACTTCTAATGTTGCAGTCCTGGTGTAACAGTCTCATTTTTTCTGAAAGGTTATTGATAAAACCTCTGACTCAAATCTCCTGATAACACTGGGATATAAATAGTCTGTTTAAAAAACAACTTGAACTAAATTAGAATAGTTGGATATCTGCTTAAGATCACTTACCAATTAGGAGTTCAAATTCCTTTTTTGTTAATATGGCTGTATCTTTTTGGTTTAAAAATTATTTCTACAATACTGCTAAGCAGAATATGAATTTACTTTTTCATTTTATAAAAATCAGTGCTTTGAGACATCTGCTTTTAGTTTATAATTTGCATGTTTTAAAATTAAATCATAACAGTTCTTAATATCCTAGAAAAAAAAGTATTTTTCTTACAAATTGTATATTGACAAGTTTCATAAAACTTTGTAGCAAATGTTTATATAGCAAATTTTTATATAAAGAACTTGTGCCTATTGCTTGTACTAGTCACTCAACTTTGCATGATAGGGAAAATGCAGAAGCACAAAAATTAGTAACCTCCCAGGCAATTAAAAAAATGATAATGAACTGACTCAAATCTGCTAAGCAACTGCTAACATTTGTAATGGTTTTTTAAAGTGATATATCCTGGTTAAAACCGTGGTTGTTTACTAAAAGAATATTATTTGTTGCCATGTTATATTTTTTACAAACAGTTCTTATGTATTAAGCTTTACTTTATAATTTATCCTTAAACTGACCTAGAAAACTCAGATATGTTTTGAAGAATGTAATTTTCTAGATCAGGATCTTGTGAAATATGTGAATATAATTATTAGCTTTTCTATTACAAACCAAATTGAGTTTTTCAGAATTCATGTTATATTAAAAAATAAATTAAACATGGCATATTATATTGACCCCAGATAGTTTTATAGTATAAATTAAAATAAATACTTATTTCTAAATGATATTTAACATATTGAAGACAGAATTAATCTTAACGAAGCTGATAAATACCTCTTCTTAAATGTTTTTTACTTTAGAATTTTATAAATGACAAAACAAATTTAGAAATGTTATGTCCTTCCAAGATCATCTACCTACTGAGAAAAAAAAACACACGAGTTAAACCAAAGTCCATATTATATTCAAAATAATGAACTTCTTCAAATGGGAGATAATACCCATTTTCTTCTTAACACTTTAGAGTGAGGCCTATGATACTACCCAAATTCACAATACCACAAAGAAGTAGTTTCCAATTATTTTGACATATTATCACCTTAGTGAATCTGATAAAAAGTTATATACCCTTGCCCTGGCCAGTTTTACTCAGTGGTAAGAGCATCTGCCCACAGATTGAATGGTTGTGAGACTTATTCCAGGTTAAAGGCGTATAATTCTGTTGTGCTTCAATACCCAACCCTGTTCCAGGCACATTTGGGAGATAACCAATAGATGTGTCTCTCAATTCAATGTTTCTCTCTCTACCTCTGCTTCCTCCCTTCCACTCTCTTAAAAAAAAAAAAAAAAAAAAAGGAATTTTATGTACCCTTGCTCCAGAAAAATTTACAAATGCACATTCATTAGGAAGATTTAAGTAGTGGCCTGCTGAGCAGTTATTCAAGGTGCTAATCAAAGAGTAGCATTAAAATACCGCTGATAATATGCTGAGATGAAGATTGCTTTACAGGAATTCTTTTTAGGGACAATGTGATATACAGTGGTGCCTCGCATAAGGAACGCCTCGCACAGCGAACTTTGGACAGGTTTTTCATGAAACCATCGGCCAAAAAGCAGAAAATGGATGAAGATGTGCAAGATTCAGTAGACTCTACTTAGTCTGTCTTAAAATTAAAAAAATGTGTGTTTTTTTAAAAAAAAAATTATGTTTTTAGATGTATCTAAATAAAAATATGTCATCTTAGCATATTTTTTTATGTCATCTTAGCATATTTTATGCTGCAGAACGAATTATTTTTTTTAACATGTATTGTTATGGGAAAACGATTTTCACATAACGAACTTTTCGCATAACAAGCTTGCTCCTGGAACGAATTAAGTTCGTTGTGTGAGGCACCACTGTATATAGCTGGAAGGATTGTTTTAATGTTATGTATAGCTGGAAGGATTGTCTACTAGAGGCCCGTGGGGTTAGGCCAGTGGAGGGAAAGTTCTGTGGGTGGTTGGCTGGCTGGCCCTGCCCTTGAAAGTGTGTTGGGGGCCAATCAGAGGTGGGACTAGCTTGGGGGAGGAGCCAATTGGTCTTTTATATAAGTAGATTGGGGAAAGAGAGGTGAACTCAAAGAGTGGCTATCTGTAGCCTACATGGCACTTTGGTACACATTCCTTACTCAAGATGGATCCTTTGGACATGTTACACAGCTTCAGAATTCAATTACAAACTTTCTACCTTCCCCCCACATATCTTTTTGACTGGGTGCATTGTAACCGTGTTATAGAGACCCTGATCAAAGGCAGAGGCTCAGTTAGCAACAGAAGACTTTATAACTATCTTCTTAAAAAAATTAGATCCAAATAACAGCAAGATTCAATTTTTACTGAAAGGATTATGCTAGAATAGAGCTATAGTCCAGAATAGGAGAGAAAGGATGACTTATGCTGATTTGTTTACTTGCCCTAAAGCAGAGGGTTTTTTTCCATCTCTAAAATAATTCCTGCATAAACAATAAATATTGTCCATACATTTTTAGGGAGTTTATAACCACTTGATGCTTATAGGTACTGCTTTTCATTTCCTCATTTATTATCTATTCAATGAGAAACCTATCATGTGGCCAGGAACTAAACCTATTTGCAGATATGCCTTCAATATCTAATTAGCATATTAGATAATATGAAACTTAGGTTATAACTACAAATCATTTTAAAATACACATGAAGTCATGATATCTCGTTAATAAAAAACAAAATAATTAGTACAAACTTCACTTTTGTCCTTTTTCACTTGAGTTATTCCCAATTGCTTCTTTGATGTCACCAAGCTTTGAGCTTACAGGAGAAATCAGCTTGAATCTTGTATCTCTATACACTTAGCAATATCATCTTTCTGACACAGTTATAAAATAAAATGCCTATGGCCTTCAATTGAGTTTACACATTAAGACAAATCAGATTTTTTTAATGGATTATATAATGATTTCCTATACATCATGATGTATTTTTATACATCATGTTTATTTAGTAAGCATGGAAAGCTATTGATTTTATGTGTTCTAATTTTTTCCACTGAATGTTAATCTTTTATAAAACAAAATGCATTTTAGTGGGAAGAAAGAAAACAGTGCACATATCTTAGGCTGACAAAATTCTCCTGGAACCAGAGAAATTGAGCAATTCATTATTAGCTTGTATACAGCATTTCATTACCAGGTACCTAGAAATAATAAAAAAGCTGAAAAATTGCTTGAAAGATATTATATCATCCAGGTTGAAGACATGATTTTGTCACCAGTAGCTTTAAAAGCCATTATGAAAAGTGTGAATTGTATGAAATTCTTCATATAGAAGTCTGTAAATATGGGAAGTCCATAATAAAATTACATTACTAAAATTTAAAATATAAGTACATGTGTGTAAAGTACATATATGTAATATGTTGATAAAGTAAATTCTGCTATATGGAAAAATAAAAGAAATGATGTTATTTGATGTAGTATTTAAAAAATACATATAACACTCCTATATATGTCTCTTTGTATACAAACCATTGTTCATATATCCTTTCTAATAAAAAAGTAATATGTAAATTAACCATCACTCCTCTACACCCACACCCACATGCCACACCCCCAGCCAATCAGGAGCGAGTATGCAAATTAACTCAAACAAGATGGCTGCAGACACGGAGTGAGCAGGAGGCTTGGGTTTCCCTGGTAATGGAGGAAGCCAAACTTTCTGCGCACCTTGGCCAGCCTACGCCTCTACTCAAGGATACAAAGTTTCAATTATAGAAGATAAATAAATACCAACAAAAATGGCTGTAGCCATGGAGCAAGTGGAGGCTTGGCTCCACTCAAGGCTCTGAAGTTTCAATTATAGAAGATAAATAAATCAGGGCTTCGGCTTGGGTTGCTAGGGGGGTGTCCAGCCTTCAAACCAACACAGGCCTCTCACCCAGGCTGCCCCACACCACAAGGGAACCCCCATCCTGATCCAGGACACGCTTTAGGACAAACCAGCTGGCCCACACCCATGCACCAGGCCTCTATCCTATCTAACAAAAGAGTAATATGCAGATTGACCATCACTCCAACACACAAGATGGCTGCCCCCATGTGTTTAAAGATGGCTGCCCCCATGTGGACACTAGATGGCCACAACAAGATGGCAAGCAGAGGAGCATAGTTGGGAGGGACCAAGTCTGCAAGGGAGGGCAGTCCGGGGTGACCAGGCCTGCAGGGGAGGGCAGTTAGGGGCAAACAGGCTGGCAGGGGAGCAGTTAGGCCTCCATCAGGCTGGCAGGGGAGTAGTTAGGGGTGATTAGGCTGGCAGGCAGAAGCAGTTAGGGGCAATCAGGAGGCAAGCAATTGAGCAGGTGGGAGCCAGCAGTCCTGGATTGTGAGAGAGATGTCCAACTGCCATTTTAGGCCCGATCCTACCAGAATAGGGCCTAAACGGGCAAACAGACATCCCTTGAGCGGTCCCAGATTGGAGAGGGTGCAGGCTGTGCTGAGGGACATCCCCACTGCACACATTTAGTGCACTGGGTCTCTAGCATGTGTGTGTGTGTGTGTGTGTGTGTGTGTGTGTGTATGTATGATATTTTTTTCTGTAGATTTTTTCCAGAATATTTTTATCTGATTTATAAATAACTATAGCCTGCGATACTTTTAAGATTGATATAAAAGAACACTATCATTTTATTTTTATGCAAGGAAAAGTTAAAATCATAAGTTAGGTATAATTTCACAATACATTTGGTAATTCAAAATGTCAAATAGCATATGTAGCCGGTATCATTAGTTGTGCTAATATTTGGGTTGCAATGGAAAATTATTTTCCTTAAAAATTTAGTAATGTATTTGAAAATGTATATATGCTACCATAATATACATCTATGTAATGATATAAATCAATATGTAGCTAATTATTCATGTATATAATACCTTGGCTTCTCATCTTTTTATTTTCTTCTTATATATTAGTATTGCAAGAAAGTAGTTCATCTGTAGTAAGCAGCATTCGGATATTGACTATGTAATGCTCAGATTTATTGCCATCAATACCTCCCCTTCCCACTGAGAGAGAGAGAGGAGAGAGAATAGGAAAGTAGTTCCCTGATTGTTGACAGGTTCCTACCTCTAAATTCTTGCTTTATTTTTGTGAAATGCTTCCATAACCTTCTAATAAACTCCACATTTATGTTTACTCACTTTACTAAGCATCCCCCCCGCCAAGTCCCCACCTGCATATCTTGGCCAAGATAGCCTTATAAAGGGAGCATCCCAAATAATTAACTAATAGTCATAATTCTAATCAATATAAGTGGAAATAAGGAAACTGAGGATGGTAATTCATCATATTTAGGAGAAATGTCTTATTTGTACACATTTAAGTCTCTATGCTTCTTCATTAATCTTTTATAATTTAGATTCAATCCCAAATAACATCAAATGACAATTTGTTGGCACCAAGATTAGACATCTCATATGCATTTCATTGTTAATCTGATTATCACCAAAAGGAAAGAATGAAGGAATAAAGAGAATAAAGGTAGCATTTTAAGAAATATATTTTATTAGGAACTCGGTATTACTATTTTTTTTTTTAAATACAGAGCTGTGGCCAGTTTTTTTTTTACCATCATGGGCATAATGAGAAGTTGGATTTGATTATTCAGAAAGTCAACCTGATGAAGGAAAGGAGGGAGGAAGGGAGAGAGGGAGGGAATTAGAAAGGGAGGAAGGGAGGGAAGAAGGAAAGGAGGAAGGGAACAAGGGAGGTAAGGAGGGAGGGAGGGAATAAGCGAGGGAGGGAATAAGAGAGGGAAAGGGAGAGAGGGAAGAAGGGAGGGAGGGAGGGAGGGAGGGAGGGAACAAGGGAGGGAGAGAGTGAGGGAGTGAGGAAGGAAAGAAGGAAGGAAGGAAGGAAGGAAGGAAGGAAGGAAGGAAGGAAGGAAGGAAGGAAGGAAGGAAGGAAGGAAGGAAGGAAGGAAGGAGGGGGCTAACCTGGATTGCCTTTCTGGGTTTTTCCTAGTCCAGCTTTCACACTGCTTCCTCTAATGTCTTTCAGAGTAAGGTTACTAAATATCTTGTAAAATATTTCCTTTAGAACACTCATTTTTGGACATCATTTTGAGGAGAGGCCCTCCTTTCCCTTCTCCCTGTTTCACTATGTTCCAGCTGAGCTTCTGTATGTGGGTAAAACGTAAAATTATGTGGTCCTGAGACATTTCTATTGATCTTGGCAAGCTATATCGAACGTTATGTACTTAATCCTAGAAGTTACTAATGCTCAGCAACTGCTGCAGGTCTGCTTCAGCCTGGCGTTATTGCCCTCAGAAATGTTAAGGTTGGGTATCAAAATGTCAGCAAGGGGCCTGAACAGTTCCACATCTCGTATATTTCGACTTGCTGGGAGCATCTTCACTGAACTACAGTAACTGACCTACTTTTTAAGGCTTTGCAAAGTTTAATTCGGAGCAGCCTGACCCCCTCAGTGCCAAAGGAAGGATTTTACCTCATTAGAAGAAGTCCAGCTGTATTGCTTACAGAAATGTAGGCTGTGGGAAAGGACACGTGGGAAAGGACATGCCTTTGGCCATCAGACTTAAAGCTGGAAGAACCAATGTCTTGCGTGTTTTTGTATTTATTTAGTGAAATGCCAGCAGAAAAGACCATTATTTTCCTCCTTGGACTTAACATCTAATAATGTTTTAGGGCAAATGTTAACCTTTAGCTGAGAAATGTTTAGTTTGGATAGATATTGAAACATGTTTCTATTGATTGCTTCTGGCATACTGCATTAAACACAAAACACGTATGGATTCCTGTACAGGAAGCTGATTCAACTCTGTGTGCGTTTTTAGGTCTGCTAGTATGAAAATGAAATGCTCTCCTAACCGTATAAATAAGTAGAAATATTTCTAGAAAATGCAAGATTACATCTGTTGTCACTGTATATATTTTCAGTTACGTTTTCCCACTAATGCAAGAATATGGGCAGGTATTCATTGGAAGGCAGCAGGGAACTGTATAAGTTGTCTTCCAGTTTGCAAGAATTTACAACAGGTGATTTTTTTTTTTTTTTTTTTTTTTTTTAGTATCTTAATTATTTTAAATTTTAAAATAGTCACCAGATTATTATTTCCTTGTCCAAGGAGAAATTTTTTAAATGACCATAAAGCCCTTATACTTATGTGGTCTTAAGAAACAAAATTCAACTGAGTAAATTTGAAGATCAAATTGGCTTTATTCAGTGATTCATGAATTGGGCAGCATCCCAGCTAGCAAATATAAAGTGGCTCCAAATAGCTTCAGATAAAAGAGAGGTTTGTAGAAGAAAAAAGAGAGTGGAACAAGGAAGTCATAAGCAAAGCAAAGCATTGTTTCAGGCAAAGTCACCTTCCTTTGAGGGGCTGTTGCAAAAGGTAAGATTTCTTTCTTTCTTATGGTCAAGTAGTATTCTATTGTATAAAGGTAGCACAGTGTTTTTTTATCCACGTATATACTGATGAGCCCTTAGGCTATTCTAGATCTTGGCTATTATAAATAACTAGAGGCCCAGTGCACAAAATTCGTGCATAGAGTGGGGGGTTGTCACTCAGCCCAGCCTGCACCCTCTCCAATCTGGGACCCCTCGAGGGATATTGCAGTCAGACATCCCTCTCACAATCCAGGACTGCTGGCTCCCAACTGCTCACCTGCCTGCCTTCCCGATTGCCCCTAACTGCTTCTGTCTGCCAGCCTGATCACCCCCTAACCACTGCTCTGCCAGCCTGATTGATGCCTAACTGCTCCCCGGCCAGCCTGTTTGCCCCCAATTTCCCTCCTCTGCCGGCCTGGTCACCCCTAACTGCCCTCCACTGCAGGGTTGATTGCCCCCAACTGCCCTTCCTTGCAGGCCTGGTGCCTCCCAACTGCCCTCCCCTGCTGGCCATCTTGTGGTGGCCATCTTGTTTCCACATAGGGGCAGCCATCTTGTGTGTTGGAGTGAAGGTCAGTCTGCATATTACTCTTTTATTAGATAGGATAGAGGCCTGGTGCATGGGTGGGGGGCAACTGGTTTGCCCTGAAGGGTGTCCTGGATCAGGGTGGGGGTTCCCTTGTGGTGTGGGGCAGCCTGGGCGAGGGGCCTGTGATGGTTTGTAGGTCAGCCACATTCCCTGGTGACCCAAGCAGAGGCCCAGGTATCTGGAATTTATTTACCTTCTACAACTGAAACTTTGTAGCCTGGAGCAAAACCAAGCCCCCTGCTCCCTCCATGGCTGCTGCCATTTCTATTTGGTTTTATGTATCTTCTACAATTGAAACTTTGTAGCCTGGAGCGGAGGCCTGGGCCAGCCAGGGCAGGTGGAAAGCTTGGCTTCCTCTGCTGCCGGGGGCAACCCTAGGCTGTTCTCTCCAGCTTCCTGGCTGCTGCCATTTTTCTTGGGATTTATCTTCTATAATTGAAACTTCGTATCCTTGAGTGAAGGCCTAGGCTGGCCATGGTGTGTGGAAAGCTTGGCTTCCATTGCCGGGGAAACCCAAGCCTCCCTCCTGCTCTCTGTGGCTGCAGCCATCTTGATTGGGGTTAATTGGCATACTCGCTCTGATTGGCTGGTGGGCATGGCTGGTGGGCATAGCTTGAGTGGAGTGATGGTTAATTTCCCCATTACTCTTTTATTGGGTAGGATGTTACCATGAACATAGTGATGCATATATCCTCTCTGATTGGTGTTTCCAGGTTCTTAGGATATATTTACAGAAGTGGAATCACTGGTCCAAAGGCAGTTCCATTTTAATTTTTTGAGGAAACTCCATGCTGTTTACCACAGTGGCTTCACTTATCTGTGTAGGGTTCCCTTTTCTCCACATCCTCATGGATACAGACTAACAGCTGTCAGAGGAGACAGCGGGTAGGGAGGACCAGATGAAAGAAGGTAAAGAGATTAGCCAAAGACATATATTCATAACCCACAGAAACAAACAACAGTGAGGTGATGGTCTAAAGGAAGAGGGGCAGGGACTCGGTGGAGGTGGGTAAAGGTGGGGATGGAATGGGGACATCTGTAATCAACAATAAAAATAAAATTAAAAAAGAAGAGGAAAGGAACTTCATTGGAGTATAGGATATGTAAAAATCTATATACAGAAAAGCCTAAGCTACTGTCACAACCAAAACAACGGAACGGACAACCAAACAGGCTGCATGGGGAAACCAGGCTGGCAGTGGGGACCGTGAGGGGCAACCAACTGACTGAACAACAGGCTGCATGTGGTGACTAGGCCATCAGGAGGGGCAGCTGAGGGCAACTAGGCCAGTGGAGGGGGGGGGGGGGGCAGTTGGGGGCAATCAGGCCGGCACGCAGGGGCAGTTAGGGGTGATCATGCTGGCAGGGGAGGCAGTGAGAGGCGATCAAGCCAGCAAGGAGAGGTGGATGGGTGATCAGGCTGGCAGGCGGGCAGTTAGGAGCGATCAGGCAGGCAGGCAAGTAAGCGGTGAGGGTTGTTAGGAGGATGTCCCACTGCTGGTTTAGGATCGAGCCTAAACCGTTAGTCAGACATCCTTCAAGGGATCCCGGATTAGAGAGGGTGCAGGCTGGGCTGAAGGAAACCCTCATTCACGAATTTCGTGCACCGGCCCTCTAGTAAAGAAATAAAAGGTCATATTTCTGAGCAAGATCCAAAATGCAATTAGGTTAGGTCTTAAAAGGCTAGGACTGGTGAGATGGGTTTAGCACAAGTGACTCCACTGGGGTCAGTTGCTTTTAACCATGGATAAATAAATAACTGGTTAAAGTGAAATAAATACTTTTAGACAGTATTACTACTTAGATACTTAAAGTTGTTAAGTTTTAAATGAAAGTGGTTGGCAAACTCATTAGTCAACAGAGCCAAATATCAATAGTACAACAACTGAAATTTCTTTTGAGAGCCAAATTTTTTAAACTTAAACTTCTTCTAACACCACTTCTTCAAAATAGACTTGCCCAGGCCATTGTAGTTTGTGGAAGAGCCACACTCAAGGAGCCGATGAGCTGCATGTGGTTAGTGAGCAGCAGTTTGCCGAGCACAGGCCTAGGAGATAGTCACACACACACACACACACACACACACACACACACATTCTCTTTCACTAAATTTCAAACCCAATCTATATGCTTTCAAATTGTTTTAGAGTATTCATTTCAGTCATACTAAGGACATAAGTAAAGGCTATTGATGTAGTTCTTCTTTATAGAAGACTAAGAAAAGGTTTCAGTGTTTCACATCCCTCTGTGCTTTGGTCTAGTGAATGGATTATAAAATGCAATTTACTTGAGATCAAAGGGCAAGCAGGCTTGCATCCTAAAGCTGTGATTATGTGACAAAAGCCTATCTTGGTGCTGGTATGAGATTTCCCAACCACTCTAAAAGACATTTTTTAAGCTTTCACAGTATTGCTAGTCTCAAACTTTTGAAAAGGCATTGCAGTTTTCTTCCTTGACCCAGGTTTGAGATTTATTGATTTAGTCCTGGTGGTCACCTAAGTATTACCCCCTCATGATCCTAATGGCCAGGAATTGTAGCTCTCTTGTCTCTGACTCCACATCGAGCACTAGCTCTTTAGAGCACAGCCCAGGAGTGTTAATTCCAGGTCTGATGATTCAGCCAGCATTCCCTGAGAGCAGAAGAAAACAGCAAATTTTCCTGCTTTTTTGAATAGCTATTTTTAGTCTGAAGCATAATCTAAATAATAAAGAGCTAATATGCAAATGGTCATGACACCCAAATGTGTAGTGACCAATCAGAAGGAGGCTGCTTGTGCAGCACCCACACGGGTGGGCAGGATTTGCAGCATCAGGGACTTGCATGAGGCTTGAATCACCCCCCCCCCCCCAGGTGCCAGCCCCACAAACGTGAGGCTCACGTCCCCACCCCCAGTGCCAGCCCCAGGGACATGAGGTATGTGTTCCTGCCCCCAGCGCCGGTCCCAGGGACATGTGGTCTGTGTCCCTGCCCCCAGTGCCAGCCCCAGGGACATGAGGTATGTGTTCCTGCCCCCGGCGCCGGTCCCAGGGATGTGAGGGTTGCAGAGGCCTACCTCTTTGGGGATGGATTGCGGGATCTAACACTGTGACAGGGCATGGCCAGGCTGGGGAACTCAGTTCCCCCTCCCCAGTGCACAATTTTCATGCACCAGGCCACTAGTAAAAATATAAAATTAATTCAAAATTGCTTTATTTTTTTGCATTTAGCACAAATTGCATTACAACTACACAAACTTACTTCCAAATAATTACATAAAGAAACATTGTAAGGCCCTGGTCCATGTGGCTCAGTTGGTTGGAGGGTTATGGTTTGATTCCTGCTTGGGACACATACCCAGGTTGAGGATTCTGTTCCTGGTTGGGGCACATATAGTAGGCAACTAATTTATGTCTCTCTCTCTCTCTCTCTCTAATCAGTAAACAGATCCTCAGGTGAGGATAAAAAAGAGACATTGGAAGACATAATTTATTACCGCATCACAACTAAACAGCTTTCTCCTGGAAATTTAGATGTTGTAAGAGAAAAATTATGCATGCCCCTTATTCTAAACTAGAGGAATGATGCATAAAATTCATGCAAGAGTAGGCCTTTTTTCCCCCAGCTTCCGGCACTAACTTATTCTGGCACCCAGGATCCGGGCTTCCCTTGCAGCCCCAGTTTTGTCCAGAAGGACGTTCGGTCTAATTAGCATATTACGCTTTTATTATTACAGATGGTAAGTCAGACTTTACTCAAGAAGATTATTGTGATAAGTACAGTGGGGTTTTATGGTAGGGAGAGAAATCAGGCTCAACTACAGCAAAGAAAAGTGAGAACTGATAGCCCAGGAGCAGGGTGGGGGGTTCAGAGGAGGAACATTACAAAGAGGAAACATCAGGGACGGATTCTAGCTAAACTGACCTTGTCATAAAACAGAAAGAGTTGGTCTACCCTTACTAGCAGAGCCAAACACTAAGCGCTGACAATTTGGCTATTATGAATGGTGCTACATAGGAGAACAGGAAGCTAATGCTCAAAAGCCCTAAGTCCCCAGGAAAAATCTTAAGACACTGGGCTAAGGGTCTGGGGTCGTGCTGGGAGCTGACTGGTTGGAGGTGTGATAAGGTGAATTTAGTTTCTTCAGGTCGTGAGGACAGCTCGATGGTCCTTTCCTGCATCCTTCTGTCCAGTCTCCTGGGAAAGAAGCAGGGGGGTCATTCCACCTTAGAGCCCAGGAACTGAAGTATAACCAAGGTCCAGATGTTATCTTTAGCCTGCCAGAGGTCCCCACAGTGTGACCATTAATTATGGCCAGGCTCCTGTCTCCTGTTGCCTTGGGGGTTGCAGATTATCCAGGGAAAACACTAGGTCTCTCAGGGCTAGCTATAGAGAGATGATTTCTAGAAGTAGGGTTTAAAACTAAATTTTATCAAAGTCATAAAGACCCTGGGTTTCAACCTACCAAGATTCTTGTGATGGCAGGCCAAGTGATCAGATTTCACCTGAGGGATGGTGAAGGACAAGGAGCCCAATCAGATATCAAAGATGAACACATATTGAGGGTGGGGCACAGTTGCTAAAATGGAACAATGTAGGTCTAACCAAGGAAACCCAAAAGTCAGGACCTGTTAGAGAAAAGAGTTCAGAGAAGTCTGAAGTAGAGTTTGGTGAAGTGGAGAATGTCAGTATACCACACCAAACGATGACAGATTCCTCCCATTAAACTTAAATAACTGCCACTTTGCATATTATAGTCTGTGTATCCTTCCTACATTCACTTAGTATCCCCAGGTTTTGCTTTTCTGCTTTGTTTTTCTGTAGTTACCATCTGTCAAGTGTTACAAGTGTTACATCTGTTTTGTTTTTGTACTTTGCACTAAATAACAGTGGAAACTGATAGCCTTTACTTTTGTCAAAGAGTATTTGAAACAATAATATAGGATTACCAAATTAAATCCATCGACCTGAAACTAGTTTATAAAGTCAGTTCTGTGGATGTTTAAATTAGTATTAGTTTACCAAAAATCACTTCAATAAGAACATAAAGAAGAGGATGGATCAATGGAAGGAGGCACGGGGCGGGGGGGGGGGGGGGGGGGGGGGGGGGGAGGGAGCAACAAAAGTTTAGATCTAACTGGAAAACAAGGAATAAAATAACTAAAACAATCCTATATAATAAAAGTATAATATGCAAATTGACCAAATGCCGGAACCACCAGTCAGTGGGGGGCGGGGCTGGTGAGCAGGTGTCACCAGGCCAGCCAAGGCACATGACAACAGGCAAAGGCAGGGGACGGCAATGGGGTGGGAGGGGTGGCAGCAACCAGCAGTGGCGGGGCGATGGTGCTAGCGCCATCCCCTGACTGTGCACCTGGTCGCCTCCTGCAGAGGGAGGCCACACGCAACCTGTTCTGTCATCTGTTCAATTGTAATGGTTGCGTAGGTTTTTATATATATAGATTATTTCTCTTTTTCTTGGATGGTGGTGGTGGTAGCTGATGGTACATGAAAACTATCACTCATTTCCTGAACCAGCCTTTGTTATTTTCTCTTTTGGGTTATAAGTATGTCTGCAATAGTCTGTGTATCCTTCCTACATTCACTTAGTATCCCCAGGTTTTGCTTTTCTGCTTTGTTTTTCTGTAGTTACCATCTGTCAAACCAGATTCACAATTCTTATACATATGGATAGTTTTACCTAATTTTCTTTTATTGTAAATCAATTTAGCCATAATTCAGATATAATTTTTATAAAATCCTAACTTTTTTTTGTTTTGTCAACATCTATATGCTCTAGTTGATTATATAGGTACTAGAGGCCTGTGCATGAAATTTGTGCATGGGGGTGTGTGTCCCTCAGCCCAGCCTGCATCCTCTCCAATCTGGGATCCCTCTCACAATCCAAGACTGCTGGCTCCCAACTGCTCACCTGCCTTCCAGCCTGATCACTCCTTAACCATTCCCCTGCCAGCCTGATTGATGCCTAAATGCTCCTCTGCCAGCCTGTTTGCCCCTAACTAACCTCCCCTCCAAGCCTGGTAACCCCCATCTGTTCTCCCCTGCAGGCCTGGATCTCCTCCAACTGCCCTTCCCTGCAGCCCAGTTTCCCCCAACTTCCCTCCTCTGCAGGCCTGGTCACTCCAAACTGCCCTCCCCTGCAGGCTTGATGGCCCTCACTTGTAGCCTGGTCCCTCCCAACTGTCCTCCTCTTCTGGCCATCTTGTGGTGGCTATCTTGTGTCCACATGGGGCAGCCATCTTTGACCATATGGAGGCAGCCATCTTGTGTGTTGATGGTCAATTTGCATATTACTATGTTATTAGATAGGACCAGAGGCCCAATGCAATAAGACTCATGCAAGAATGGGCTTTCCTTCCCCTGGCTGCCAGCACTGCCTTTGATCTGGCCGGAGCTGCCTTTCTACTCCAGCCCGGTACCGCCTTTCTGCCTTCCCATGCTGCACAGAGGCCCTGAGTGGCTGGAGTGATGTGGAACATCTGCACACTCAAAGCCTGTGTATGCAAAATAACCTGCTGTATTTTGGGTTGATTTGCATACTCACTCCTGATTGGCTAGTGGGCATTGCAAATACATGGTCAATTAGCATGTTACTCTTTTATTAGTGTAGATTTCTAATTGACTCATGTTTTTTGACTCTGACTTGAATGTCATTTTTATAATCTTTCTATAACAATTAAAATATACTCATCATCTTAAACAGACTTTACACTGTGATTTACAGAATTTTCATTCAGACATATTTATCAGGTTCTTTTTATATATCATTTCAGTTTGACAAGCTCTTTAGCTGTTCTCATGTTAATATGCATATTAATTCATCTGACATTAGGGAAACATTTAGAATTACAGATAAAAATTATGCTATGACTACATAATACTTATAATAAATCTATATATATTATAGTCATTATATAATTTCCTACTTCTAACTGTTAAAAGTGAAAAGTATTCCATTTATTCTCTCTGTGATTTGTTCTGGTTATAGCTAAACTATTTTTTTTCGTTTCCAAGTGAAACAGGCTAAAAAATTTTTAGAGGATATATTTCTGTAGAAGGTTGTTATATGACTTTATTGTATCCATTCATATGCCACTAAGTTTGCACAAAGTGGTTTTTAATCATTCAGTATCATTCCATGGGGGAAAACCAACAGTGCAATTGACTTGCACCTGTGGAAATGCTGATACGGTAATGGCAGATGAAAATTATGAGAACAAAGGAGCAAAAGAACTAATATTTAAAAATTTACATATTATTATGAAAATTAATTCTCAAAATGTGTACTTGCTTTTTAGATATGTATAAAGTAAAATATACAGAAATCCCCAGCCCTGGCTGGTGCAGCTCAATTGATTGGGCTTTGTCCTGTGCAGCAAGGGTTGCTGGTTCAATTCCTGGTCAGGGCACATGCCAGGTGGTAGGCTTGAACCCTGGTGGAGGGCTTACAGGAGGCAGCCAGTTGATATTTCACTCTCACATTAAAGTTTCTTTCTCTCCTTCTCCCTTTCTCTCTCTCTCAAATCAATAAAAATATTTTTTTAAAAGAAGTCTCTATTATATGAATGTAATAGTAGCATGTGTGCGGTTTTAAAAATATAAATGAAAGTAGTAACATATACATAGGATTATATAGGAATGGACGGATGGATGAAGAGGGAAAGATAATATACACTTGTGAATATCCCCAAAGAACTGTATGAAAAATAGAAATAGATCAGACTTACTTATAACATTTCTTAGTCATAATAGTGATTAAGTTGAACTGCAGCAATATTAAATATAAAGTAATTGTAATCCTTTGGTACAGGTTTTGGTGCCAGATTCCATAGTAAAATGATAAACGAATAAAGATACAATATTAGGGGAAATCTGTGAATCTTTTTTTTAAAATATATTTTATTGATTTTGTACAGAGAGGAAGGGAGAGAGATATAGAGCTAGAAACATCGATGAGAGAGAGTCATCAATCAGATGCCTCTTGCACACCCCCTACTGGGGATGTGCCCGCAACCAAGGTACATGCCCTTGACTGGAATTGAACCAGGGTCCCTTCAGTCCCCATGCCAACGCTCTATCCATTGAGCCAAACCGGTTTCGGCAAAATCTGTGAATCTTTATCATATGTATTTTTTGCACAATATTTAGCACAGAAATCTAGTCCCTTCCTTTTTCCAAGAGAGAACAATTATGTACACATAACCTTATTTGCAAGTGGAAAGTTAAAAACGACCCAACCAGATGCCTGGGGTATTACCTGGGAAGCCTTCTAGGATATTGACAGCAAACAGATAATGGATCAAAAAAGTTCTCACTTCAGTCAAGACATGTGCAGTAATGAATAGTCTCCTCCTATTGTGCTGTCATAGTATCAAAGTGTGTGGATGTCTGCTTAACATCGGTATATAGGCTGCATGTCAACAAATCAGCCTCTGGAGGCAGACAGCCTCTGGTGGTTTTAACCATAATCTAACAAAACTTGCCGTGTTAAAAATAAATGAGTATATATTCCACTAAAGATTTAAAAAAAAAAATATTGGGCACATTCTAAGTGTTCAAACCTATAAGTTATATGACACTAAAATAAGGTAATATTAATCATGTGTGAAAAATATGAGAGCTATTGTACTAGTAAAAGAAGTGAGGCCTCACATTATTAGTTTGATAATAGTGAAAGCAATGTGTGTGTGTGTGTGTGTGTGTGTGTTTGTATGCGTGTGTGTGTATATATGTATGTATGTATATTTTTAAATTAAGTATAGAGATTATTAAATAATCAGAGCATTTGCATTATGGAGCACTCCTTATCCATTTTTGAAATGAATACATATATTTACTAACTCAGAAAACAAATAATTGATGAGCACTTGCCATAAGTCAGGGAATGTTTCCAGGTTTTGAAATATGCATCTTACGGCACATTCCATGAGAAGTACTTAGGATTTATTTTGTGCTTCATATCAAATAATATCTTTAAAGATCTCTTCAAATTTTGATTATTTTATTTTAGGAAATCCCAAATTATAGGGGATGAGAAACTATTAAATTATTTACTTAATCTATTGTATTTCTTTATATCTTACTCTACCCCTGTATTAAGCAGTTCTGTATTTGGCAAGGTAGATGGTTTCATTCATAATAATAATTAAGGAATTACTGACATGCTTTCTTGCTCAAAACTATTTTTTTAACCTGATTATTTCCCTGCCTGAAAAGGCATAATGGAAAAAAAAAAAAAAAAAAAAAAAAAAGCCTCTAAAATCACAGCACACCTTAAAAGGCTCAACACATTAATCTGTTACTAATTTTATTCTACAATCTCTACAATGTTAGTTTATCAGATTGCTTTACTCTTAGCCAGTTGATTATACAAAGCTAAGCAAGGGGACAGTAATAGAATATGGAACATTACCTGGAGAGTATGGACTGAGTCAAACACAGTCATGTAGAGGGAGTAGGTAAATGAATGCCCAAAGTAAATTTGCAGAGAGTGATCACTGTACACTTTCTTCCAGGGCTAAGTCTGCCACTAAATTTAGTAGATATAAATTCATAAAATAGAAAAAAAAATGTTATTCATCCTTGGGAATATTACTCTCTGACCACTTCAGACAACAGTTTTCCCTCTTGTTTTAAGCATAAGAGCATTTTAAAATTATATATACACTAGAGGCCTGGTGTACAAAATTCGTGCACAGGTGTCCCCAGGCCTGGCTAGCGATCAGAGCCAATTGAGATTTTATGTTTTCCATGAAAAACAATTACCAGAATTCTTATAAAATACCTATAAGTAAAAAGTACAATTAACAAATATATTCAGAATGATTATGAAGACCCTATAAATGCTTACACTCTTGTGTTAGGAGATAGAATTAAAATTATCATGAAATAGCCCAATGTCTAATGCTAATTTTCAAACAAAATCATACTGGGTTTTGTAAGATATGTCTGAATATACAGAATAGGAAGTTAGAAATTAAGTTCCTGATGTTTTCTATTCTTGGAATTGCACAATGGTGTTCCATTTTTGGAACTTGTATTAAAATTTAATATTAATATTTGATATTCTAACATTACAAAAGTAATGAGAATACTATATAAACAACTATATCACCCAGAAGATTGAAGAGTCTAAATGTCTTCTCTAACAATGAGTTTTATTTGTCCTTAAGAGGGAATTCTAAATTTTATCCTTTAAAGCAGTGTTTCCCAAACTTCTCTCATGATGAGAATCACCTGGTGGAGTTGTTAAAACACAGATTCCTGAATCCCAACTAAGAAGTGCTAAACTAGAATTTTTGGGAACATACAGGTAAAATTGTATACTTAACTAGTGCTCTAAGACAGATGTTATATACAGAGCACTAAGTTAGCACTAAACTAGAATTTTTGGGAACATACAGGTAAAATTGTATACTTAACTAGTGCTCTAAGACAGATGTTATATACAGAGCACTAAGTTAGCACTAAACTAGAATTTTTGGGAACATACAGGTAAAATTGTATACTTAACTAGTTCTCTAAGACAGATGTTATATACAGAGCACTAAGTTAGGTATGCAATTTTACCTATATGTTCCCAAAAATTCTAGTTTAGCACTTCTTAGTTGGGATTCAGGAATCTGTGTTTTAACAACTCCACCAGGCGATTCTCATCATGAGAGAAGGTTGGGAAACACTGCTTTAAAGGATATCAACATAGTTCTACTTGTTAATGGTACAGTGAATTAATGATACTGAGTATGGTAGGTAAAGTTTTATTAGTGGCTCAAAGGGTGGTTTCAGAAACGTAACCTTACATGTAAATTGAGGAGGATGCTTTTGTTATTTTCATGAAATTGAAAGAGCCCACGTAAACATAACATACTGTAGAAAATGCTGAAACAAACAAATGGAGGGTGACTCGATATAAGATTTCTATTTCATATGGTTTATATATAGTTATTCAAATAAGGTTCTCCCACTAGATGAGGTGTTTAATCAACATAAGAAAACAGTAACTTTTTCAGTACACTATTTCCAAAGAAATATATTTAGACTATTTTTTCAAACAGAATTATTTTTAAAACTTGAATGAATTACTAATTAGTGGTTTCTAACTCCTAACATTCTAGGTAAATGTTAGAATCATCCAGGGATCCTTTGATAAATACTGATATCTATGTCATACACCTAAGAGATTATGAGGTCATTGACTTGTGTCTTGAACACTGATACGTTTCCAAATCTACACAGGTGGTTCTTGAGTGTAGACAGAGTTGTGAAGAATTGAGATAAATCAAATATCATCTATTTTGAATAAGGAAAAATATTTCCAATATCTTAATATTATATTTTATTTAAAAGCATTTAACCAGGTAAAATTATCTCGTATAAAAATAATTTCATGTTAAAATTTATGAATTAACAAATAAATCACAAATTAGGAAAAAAGTCACTGCATTATAACAAAAATGCATTAATAAGCATGAGAAAGTACAATTAAATTTTCAAATGTATTGCTTTTTCCATATATTCAATTAAAATAAAAAACAAGAAGTAGACTACAACCAGAATAAATGAGGAAATAAAATTTAAATAATAGTACTAATAATTGTGGCCCATTTATTTGAATTAAGAAAGAAGTGATTGATATTGTGTTTACTGAATTTCACGGAGCTTAGAATTATAACTGTGATTACAATGAGAAAACAAGTATGTCAGACTTTACAGTTTTTAACTAATGTTACCAAAATACAAATGACTGATTCATTTTAATCTCATATGGGCTAGGCTTAGTTTCTCCAAAGATACATTTTTTAACTGTACACAAAATAAAATGAAAAGAAATGGGAAAAATAAATCTGGATTTTATTTTGTGTATTTCATAAGAAATGCAATGTAGAATAAATACAATACTTCTGTTATTTCCTTAAAGTCAACAGAGAGTGAAAGCAAGAAGGTAATAACCATATGATACTTGAACACTTAAAAGGAAAATTGAGTTATTAAGGCAAGCATGCAGGAGGACATGATATGGTGGCATGATGCTAATTTTAAAAGAACTCTGCTTTTTCAGAAATTAATAAAGTATATGAAGTTGAGAAAAATTGCTTAATCTATTCAAGCCTATAAATTTCAGACCCAGTTGAACTTTCTAATTCTACAGACTCAAGTATTACTAATCGTATCCAGTACTCAGCTCCTATCATTTCTCTTTGAGCCACCTCCATCTGAAATTTTGAAAAACCATTTCTACCTTAAAAAAATTTAACTGACACATAAGTGAGATAAGACACTGAAAATAGATGTCTAATTGCTAATTGCTAAAAATATATTGGAGAAAGTCCACCCAAACTTTATTTCTTTATTTTTATGGTTGACATTATTAGAGATGTCCCACCCCACCCCCTTTGCCCACCTCCCCTCAGCCACTGCCACCCTTTCCTGTAGCCATCACCACACTGTTGTGTGTGTCTACCCAGAGATTATTATGCAAATGTCAAATTTTGTTCCTTCATTCTTAAGTACCAAAAGTATTTTATAGTCTGAGTCATGTTGCTTAAACTTAAAAGTGCATTTAAGTCACCTAAGAATCTTATTAAAACCTAGAGGCCCAGTGCATGAAAATGCATGCATTGGAGAGGGGGTCCCTCAGCCCAGCCTGCCCCCTCTCACAGTCTGGGAGCCCTCACGGGCGGGAGGTGACCCAGCAATCAGGGGAAGGTGACACCCCATCACACCTCTGCTGCTGCCACTGCTGGCAGTATGAGCCTCAGCCAGCCCTGGTTACCTGCTTGCTGGCCTTGGGAAGCTGGAGGGCTGAGGGTACTGGGGGACTCTGGAAGCAGGTGGGCAGAGTGGTTGGGCCCACCTGGATCGGACCCAGCCTTGCCAGGCACCTGCCAACCCAGCTGGGCTAAAGGAACTGGGTGCTGCCATCTTGTGGCTGTGGACACCATTATCTTTGAGGGTGTGGCGGTCAGTTAGCATATTCCCTCCTTATTGGCTATGGGCACTGTCATCTTTGTGACAGTGTAAGGGTCGATTAGCATATTCCCTCTTTATTTCATAGGTCTATAGGTCCGATGCACGAAATTTGTGCAAGAGTAGGCCTTCGCAGCCATGGCAGCTGCCTGGATCCTTCCCTGTAGCCTTGATCCCTCCCTTGAAGCTGCTGACTGGCTTCCTGGACCCCTACCTCACAGCCATGGGACAGCTGGTTGGATCCCTCCCTCACAGCCCCAGCAGCTTCCACAATCCTGCAGCTGCAGCCCTGGTTTCATCTAGAAGGTTGTCCTCAAGGATATCTGGAAGGACATCCAGTCTAATTAGCATATTATGCTTTTATTATTATATGTGCAAATTCTGATTCAGAATCTCTCAACTATTAACTGAGATTAGACAGTGCTAACGTGCACCCTACCTAATCTTAAGTCTTCAGGGGAAAGAGAAAATGTTCTCTCATAGCCAAAGAGGATCAGACTTTTATATAGACAGAAATCCCCCCAACCTGATTGGTTGGTTCTCATGCAAATGAGAACTTCAAATCTCACAGTTTGATTGGTGTAAAAGGCACTTTCTGATTGGTCAGAATGGAGTCACTATGTTTGGATGATGAAGATGCTGATGGGAATATAGCTGCATAGTTCTGATTGGTTGGGGAAAACTTCAGGTCTATTGATTGAAATAGGATTCTAAGAACTCCTTTATGAAGATTGGCTCAAATGGGAGGGACACAGTGCAGGCAGGTAGTTCAGGCTAGGAGGCAGGAAGCTTAGTGCAGGCTTCTCCCAGAAGCACCATTGGAATGAGAGGCCCTGTAGAAAAAATGAATGCTAGGCTCTGTTTGTTGTTTGTTTTTTAAATTGAGCCCAATTAGCCACTAAGACCCTTCTTAGTAGATACCTTCTTTCTCAGAGACCATATTACTTATCTTGTGTAGGAAAATGTAAAAGAATGTACACTTTTAGCTCTATGAGTAAGTAGACATACTGTGGGAATTTCTGCATAAAATTTAACTAGATCCTGAGATAAATGCCTCCTCCCCCCCAAAGATTTATTGCAGTGCTGGGTTTGCTAGAAAGTAAAGGAAACCTTTAGAAGCATGAGTACACATGCACACCAGCAAACTGAAAGGATAGCAGGAAGCTGAGTGGTAAGTTTTAAATGGACATGTGTTGAGACCAAAGCTAATGTCAAAGATGCATCATGTAGGCAAAGCCTTGGATTCTTAGCAAGGTCTGGACATGAAATTTCTATATTGAAACAGGAACCTCAAAAGGGACTGGAGTGATCTCAGTTTGGTAGTACTTTCTGAAGAATACTTTGTGCATTTCTTTCTAGGAAAGCATCTCTAATTACATCATTAGGATTCCCACAAATCACATTCAGAGAAATGTGAGCTCCTAAACTAAAAGTACTGAACATTCATGGAAATAAGCAACTATAAGTCAGCAGAAAAAAAAAAAAATCAAACAACCCTAGATGTACAGAGACCTAGATATTAAAATATCTAAAGAACTAAAAGAAAAAATGTAATTTTAAGAGCAAAATGAGATTATAAAAACTTTTAAAAATTAAAAATAAGAATAAAATAAAATCTAGATGGATTAGCAGGAAAAGATTAGTACAAAGTCAAATGGGTGACACATTTGAATAAATATCCCAGGATATAACACGGGCAGATAGGCAGATGAAAAATATAAAAACATATAGAGAGGTAGTTGTACTATATAAGTATTTAATGTTCTAGAAGTAGAGAGTGGGATAATTAAAAATATTTAAAGGCACAAAGGATAAAATGTTTTTCATAATTGGTAAAAAATACAAATCAACAGATTCAGGAAGCTCAATATATAATAGGCTTACACACAGACAAACTGAGATGAAATTTCATACCAAAGAGAGATCTTGAAAGTATCCAGAGAGGAATAGGACATACCACCTATGAATGAATGACTGTTAACAGATAGGAAACTTCTCAAGACTTTGATAAAAGCTAAAGATGCATAAAATGATATATTGAAAGTGCTAAGAGAAAATAACCATCAATTCAGTATTAATCACTTAGCAAAACTACTTTAAAGTATCATGGTTAAATAAAAATGTTTTCATATGGAAAAAATACTGATTTTTAACTTCAATATGTTTTCACTAATGGAATTTGTGATGGTGTTTTTCAAGAAGAAGATAAATCATATTGGAAAGGACAACCATAAAGAAAATAACATAAGAATATCTAAATCTCAATTTAACTCATGATTATATGTGATAAAGTAGCATTAAATTTTCTATTTTCATTTTTTTATCCTCATCTGAGGATATGTTTATTGATTTTTTTAGAGAGAGAGTAGGGAGTGAGGGAAAGACAGAGAGAGAGAGAGAGTGAGAGACATCAATGTGAGAGAGAAATATCCAACTGGGGATCAAATAGCAACCTAGGTGTATGCACTGACCAGGAGTCTAACCCGAAACCATTTGATGCAAAGAACAATGCTCTAACAAACTGAGCCACCTGGCCAGGGCAAGAATTTCTATATCACATTAAAAGAATTACCTCTGGAATGTACAATTCTTCAATATTTAAAAAATAAAATTTTTAAGCCTAAAAATAATTACATAAAAGAAATTCATAATTTTATCTTTATATATAAAAGCCTAAGCAACTAAACAACCTGGCCTGTGGGGATCAGGCCAAAACCAGCAGTTCGACCTTCCTAGAGGCGTCCCAGATTGTGAGAGGATGCAGGACAGGCTGAGGGACCCCACCACTGCGTGAATCTGTGCACCGGGCCTCTAGTTAATATATAAATCACAGTTTAAAATTCAATCAGGAGACAGGTGACAGCGACTTGCCACTTTTCAAATTATTTGGAAGGCTGAAATTTAAAATGTATTCCCTGTGGCCTTTTGTACAGTTTCAAACAGGGCCTGCATTTGTTCTCTTTTGGGCCTTAAATTCACCCATATCTTAGTCTTTTATGCCTCTGGTTGCTTATTCTACACCATAAAGTTGTTTTTACTTTCCTTGAACATATAGGCTAGAGTCAGCATCGTTTCAAATGTGGATCTAACTTTTGAACTCAGACAACCTAGTCTCTGTTTCGGTTTACACATCTATAAAATGGGCACAGTAGTTAAGCCTACGATATTGAAACTGATTTGAGAATTAAGTGAAGTAATACATGCTAGTGATCAAATTAGTGCCCGGAATATGGCAAGTGCTTGATATTGTGTGTGTGTGTTTTTTTTAAGTCATCATGTAATACTTTCATGCCTTTAATATAGAGAAATCAATTTAGTGAAGTCTTTATAAAATTATATTGGTATTTATTACTAAAATGAATGAAATCATTTCTTAAGTGCCAGTAGTAGAATAGTTCTAGAAATTGGTTTTACTTATTTCATTTACATCTCCATGAGTAATTAAAACATACATACATACATACATACACACACACACACACACACAACCTACATTCCTCTTTTAACACTTAATGATAATCAAATACTAACTTTCTTAAAACTATAAATCATATATTTTAGACCATATAATATGAACTGAGTCAAGCACGGTCAGGGGTGAACCTGAGGAGGAATCGGTGAAGGATTAAAGAAGACAGACAAGAGAATATATCTGGGGCTGGATGGATCTCTTGTGCCTGGATGAGGGCACAGAGACACACAGCCTGCAAGCTGAGTCTTTATTTTATAGTCAGAGCACACAAAGCAAAACAAGGAAAGTGGTCAACATGTTTGCAATATTCTTGTGAGTTCCACCTTGTTTTGGCATCAGTTAGTTCATTTTGTTCATTAGATTTCACATACGGGTAAAATCATACGGTACTTGTCTTTCTCTGAATAGCTTATTTCATTTAGCATAATGTTCTCCAGGCCCATCCACGCTGATGTAGAGTAATATTTCCTTTTTCTATGGCCAAGTATTATTCCACTATATCACATATTTTTTATTTACCAATCTGCTGATGAGCACTTGGGTTGCTTCCAATTCTTGGCTATTGTAAATAATGCTGCAATGAATACTATATATTCTTTCAAATTAATGTTTCATGTTTCTTCAGATACAAATTCCTAGGAGAGGAATCACTAGGTCAAAAGCAGTTCCATTTTTAACTTTTTGCAGTATCACCATACTGCTTTCCATAGAGGCTGTACCCATCTGCATTCTCACCCAAAGTGTGTAAGGGTTCCCCTTTTCTCCAGGTCTTGAGAACACTTGTTTGATGATTTATTGATGACACCATTCTGGCAGATTTGAAGTGATAATTGCATTGTGATTTTAATTTGTATTTCTCTAATGATTAGTGATTTTGGGCATCTTTTCATATGTCTATTTGACATCTGTATGCCCTTTTGGGGAAGTGTCTATTTAGTTCCTTTGCATATTTTTTAATTGGATTGTCTGTTTTTCAGTTGTTCAGTTTTTTAAGTTATTTATAAATTTAGGGTATTAAGCCCTTATCAGATATGTAATTGACAACTATGCTCTCCCATTTAGTGGGTGATATTTTTATTTGTTTGATGGTTTGTTTGTTGTGCAAGAAAATGTAGCATAGTGCAATAAAATATTTTCCTACTGCTGTCAACAAGAATCACTAAGTCAAAAGCAGTTCCATTTTTAACTTTTTGAGGTATCTCCATACTGCTTTCTGTATAGGCCACCTGATTGATTCCCTCAATGTTCTTGCCCAGCAATAGACCTGAACTTTCTCTGTTTCTAATGTGTCAGTTCTTCTTATTGTTGTAGTCTAAGCATGTCAAACTCAAAGGCTAACATGGGCCAAATAAACAAGGTTTAAGTTTATGTGGGCCGCAAAAAAAAAAAGCTTCAATTTTCATAGAAATGTAGTTTTACTTCGATAAAGACATGCTAAATACAAAGGGCTGAAATAAATGAGTAATCGTTAACATAAAATGATAAAGCATTTTAATAAAAATTATTATTGTTTATTGAACATTAACTTACCAGATACTGAATAACTGCACAAATTAGTAAGCATAACACAAATAAACCTATTTTTCTTATTCTCCAAAAGTGAAATACTTGCCGAAACCAGTTTGGATCAGTGGATAGAGCGTCGGCCTGAGGACTGAAAGGTCCCAGGTTCGATTCCAGTCAAGGGCATGTACCTTGGTTGCGGGCACATCCCCAGTACGGGGTGTGCAAGAGGCAGCTGATTGATGATTCTCTCTCATAGATGTTTCGAACTCTCTATCTCTCTCTCCTCATCTCTGTAAAAAATCAATAAAATATATTTGGTAAAAAAAAAAAAAAGTGAAATACTTCCTGTTGCGCACACCAAACGAATCAGTCCAAGACTAAAGAAGTGGCAATCAGCTGCTAAAATATTCACTGCTAGTATTAGTGGAGAGAAATGGTGTGCCTGCATGTAAGGCATGTAAGGCAAATGAATGCAACACAATTATAGAATCAGTCATTAGCAAACGTTGTAGTTCATTATTAAGAATTATGTATAACAAGATATTGTAAAAATTTAAGTTATGAAATTTTTAATAAAATGTTTTTTGCATACTGTTATGTTGGCTGGGCCACAAAAATATTTATATTGGCCGGGCTGCAAAAATATTTGTTGTGGGCTGCATGCGGCCCACAGGCCTTGAGTTTGACACACTTGTTGTAGACCCTCCCTGGTTTTACATGTCTCCTGTTCTGAGTCCAAAAGCATTTTATTATTTCTTCATGGTTGGTGTCTCTGACTAAGCTTGCTCAGACTGCTATGTCTGCCCCTGCCTATGTTCTACCTGCATTTGTTTTCCACTGGACCCCTGCCCTATCTGCCTGCGTATCAAGCTACCTCCTCTCAGTCACAGACTAGAATACCAGAAATTCAGGGCTTCATAGAGGGAAGAACTCAGTTTTTCTCTAACATTAACTCTTTCCCATTCAGTCCACCAAGTTTTCTATGACAATTTTGTTTACTTGACTTTTCCCTTTCTTTACTATGTCTTCTCTGAGGAAATAAATCATGTACTTTATTTCTATACCCTCCCCCCGCCACAACACATACAAAGCACAATGCCAGGCACAAAGTAAACATTTAATAAATGCTTATAATTTACTAATGAATCTCACTCTGATTACTTTTCTTGTTATAAAGTTCTTTAACTAATAGAGAAAAATCGTACCAAGTCTTTATGGAAGTACAGCTTCTCCTTTTTAGTAATGAAATGAACTGAATTAATTGATTTAATTGGGTGATTAGTTATTCAAGATTTGCACAAAGGCAAAAGTATACAATCATGCATCAAATTGATGGGATTAAAAATTAATAATGCAAGCCCAGACTGGAAACATTGTACAAGCTCTCTGGCCAGTATTCCCTAATACTGTCAAGGTCATGAAAATCAAGGAAATATTGTCAAACTGTCAGTGACCAGGGAGACATGACAACCAAATGCAATGTGACTCCTGAGATTGGATCCTAGAAAACTAGTGGAATCCAAACAAAGTCTGTAATTAGTTAATAGGAATATGCTAATGTCAGTGTGTTAGTTTTGACAAATGTACTCTGTTAATAAAATATGTTAATAATGCAGGAAACCGGGTGAGAGATATATGAGAATTAATTCTTTGTATTAATTTCACAACTTTTCTGTAAACCTAAAATTATTCCCCAAAAAAGTTTATTTTCAAAAATGCAATTACAACTTAAATAACAAATTAACATAACGCTATATACAGAGTTTTTCTAAACAGCATGTGCACTCAGAAAACACTTGAAATAAAAGCATACTTTGAATTTTAAGAATGCAAGTAATGCAAGTGTTCAAAATTCAATGGAAAGTTATAATGTTAAAATGAAAAAAAATTTATTATATGCTACTTCCTATAAGATTTATTTTAAATTAAGGTGATTTAAATGTTTCATTATCATACACTACAATGTTAGTTTCCTGTTTTATATCAAAATTTTAAAACATTTTTATGTGTTTTTGTCAAATTTTTTGTGTAAAGCTCTGACCTTGAAATCAATGTAAATTCAAATTGCTCACAGCAAAATATGTTTGAGCAATTGGTCTTTTCATCTGTTACAATAATGAAACATTCCATTTTCTGATATCAGGGGACATATTTGAGGGGTGGGAAGGCATACATTTGTTTTTCCCGTTTATTAATGTTTTGCTGGAGGGCAAATGTCGATGAAGCCACTTTCATTTTTTTTTCTTCTTTTTCTTTTTACTCCTCTCGCTGAAAATTCCTATAGGGAAATTCTAAGCATGGGTTTCTTTGATGATTCTTTTCATTTTTATCTCCTGCTGTGACTTTGACAGTCAGACTGTCAGTAGGAGACAGAAATTTTAAAAAATGAAGTCTGAAAGAAATGTTATAGCCTCATGCTGTGAATTTAGAAGATGACAGGTTTTTTTTGCTTTCTTCCTCTGGCCCATGACTGAAAGAAGAACTGTCACCAGGTTGCAGTGCTAAGGGGAAGTAATGAGAACACATTCTCTCACACCAGCTACCTAGATGCACATGGCTCGCCCAAGTTAGTCTGAAACTCTGAAGTTAAAATTCATTGGCTGGTTCCAAGCCACATTACTAGGAAAGAAGCTTGACAATCCCCTGTGTACAGGTCTCACATAGTAAGCATATAAGTATTTATTTATGATAATAGGATGTAAATTTGCCTTTCACACCATTTGCCTTTCACATCATTTATGATAATAGGATGTAAACTTGCCTTTCACAGCAAGTCTATAATCACTCAGTTTGTCTGTCTCTATGTAGTCTTAAAAAGACATGATGAAATCAGTCTAGTGGGTTTGACCTTCTTATTTTTTGTAGATAGGCATATCCAATGCAGCTGGGATTACAGTGCCAATAAGGAGAATCATTGGGGCTATGCAATAGTTAATCGTATTTGTAATTAGGTAAATAGTTTTTTTTTTCCCCTGTGTAAAAACTTCAGAGTGTAAATTTTCTTCAATCTTGAGAAATATGTAAGAGTAAAATTACTTTAAATAGAAATGTGGAAGAATTAGCCTGTGATGGTTATAAAATAGACACATTTTTTAATGATTTTAAATACATAGTGTTTTTAGGTAAGCTATGCCTAATTTTAAAAGTATTTGGTCCATAAGCATGACATATATGTCAATGCTTGGTAGTCCACCTTGTTAATTTTTTTAGAGAGTTTTAAAAATGTATTTGGAAAGGAGATTCTAGAATTTCACAAAATCACATAATACATTCATATCTGTATATGATAAAAAATAAAATGGGATGCTGTCCTTTAGGTATTAAAATATAGCAAAACAAAATTTTGAAATTGCAAAAATATATGTTCCACAAAAATGATGAAACATATCCTCTCAAACATAATCTTTTAGAGTTGGGATCTTCTGTGTACAGTTGGCAAGAACACAGTCCACACAAGATCACTCTCACTTCTAACATCAGTTGCAAGTTCAGAGATTTCCAAAACTACTCTCAGATTCAAAAATGTGCTAGAAGGATTCACAGAATTCATTAAAATCTGTTATACTCACAGTCATAGTTTATAACTGTAGAATGATGCAGATTAAAATCAAACAAAAAAGGGGGACATAGTTGAGTCCAAGAGATTTCTAAATATAGAGCTTCTACTTGTCCTCTTCCCATGTAGTCAAGGCAGTGTGATACTCACAGTATCATTGTGTTACAATACTCCAGAGTATTGCCAACCAAGGATACTCACCAAAGTTTGATGCCCAGAGTTTTAATGGGGGCTCCATCAGGTAGGCATGATTGATTTCTCACATGATTGATCTCTGTCTTCATCCCTCAGACATCAACTGATATCAGGAGACTCATCCTGAATTAACAAGTTGTTCGTGTGGCTGAGAACCCTCACTCTAAATTGTACTGTAACTCTCTGGTTGACCCAAAGCCCCCAAGCAAAGATACCATTATTGAGCCTGACATTACAAGAGTTTAGAGATGAGTTTTAGGAACTGAGGGCAAAGACCGGATTTCATTTTGGGTAATATTAAATTCTATACCAAAGGACTTTATAAGTATACTAGTGGCCTGGTGCACGAAATTCATGCACCAGGGTTGTGTCCCTCAACCTGGCCTGCACCCTCTCTAATTTGGGACTCCTTGGGGGATGTCTGACTGCTAGTTTAGGCCCAATCCCTGTGGGATTGGGACAGGGATTGGGCCTAGATCAGTAGTCGGACATCCCTCTCACAACCCAGGACTGCTGGCTCCTAACCACTCAACTGCCTGCCTGCCTGCCTGATTGCCCCTAACCATTCTGTTTACCGGCCTGCTCACCCTCAACTGCCCTCCCAGCCTTCCTGCCCCCAACTGCCGCCTCTTGCTAGCCTGCTCACCCCCAAATGCCCCCCTGTGTCAGCCCAACAGTTTTCCTGCAGACCTGCTCACCCCAGCTATCCCCCCTGCTGATCTGATCACCCTCAACTGCCCCCCTGCTAATCTGCTCACCCCTAAATGTCTCTGCCTTGGTCCTGCCACCGTGGCTTTGTCCAGAAGGACATCTGGAAGGTCTCCCAGAAGGTCTCCTGGTCTAATTAGCATATTACAATTTTACATAGTATAGACTAGAGGCCTGGTGCACAAAATTCATGCATTGGGGGCTCCCCTCAGCCCAGCCTTCTCCCTCTCCAATCCGGGACCCCTCAGGGAATGTCTGACTGCCAGTTTAGGCCCAATCACAGGGATCTGCCTGCTGGCCTGGTCACCCCCAACTGCCCCCCCTGCTGGCCTGGTTACCCCTCCCTGCCCCCTTCTGCCATCCTGGTCATTCCTAACTGTCCCCTCCTGCCAGCCTGGTTGCCCCCAATGGGCCTAAACCGGCAGTCGGACATCCCTCTCCCAATCCAGGACCTCTGGCTCCTAATTGCTCACCTGTTTGCCTGCCAGGCCATACCTAACTTCCCCCACTGCCAGCCTGATCACCCTTAACTGCCTCTGCCTGCCAGCCTGATTGCCCCCACATGCCCCTTCTGCCTGCCTGGTCACCCCCAACTGTCCCCCATGCTGGCCTGGTCACCCCTCACTGCCAGCCCGGTTGCCCCCACCTTCCTCCCTCGCAGGCCTGGTAACCTCACGCAGCCTGCTGTTGAGGCTTTTGGTCATCCCTCACTAACCCCCCTGCTGGCCTTGTTACCCCATGCAGCCTACTGTTCTGTCATTACTTTGAGGGTGTCCTGACCAATTTGCATATTACCCTTTTATTAGTATAGATGGCTTTGTTACTTCTGTCTTATTTTTTTAGGAGGTCAGCTATATCTAATATTACCTATCAAATAAACATAAGGAAGAAAGTCACTACTATATTTATAGCTCAGAACAAAGTATATTAGTGTATATTAGTATATTCAGAGAATTGATTCATTGTTTTTCTTACTATATAAGTTATTCCAGTGCATGAGAAAAAAAAATTATATATATATATATATATATATATATATATATATATATATATATATGATTTTGTCAAGATAATGGAAACTCTCCTTAAAGAGTTCTATGAATTTAACTCTCATCTAAAAAAAAAAAAAAAGTACAGATATGTTAAATTCTGACATAATTTATTCTTATAAGAAGTCAACATTTCCGTCTTAGATTATGATAAACTTTGGTATAGAAGCAACAAAGTAATTATGTTTTCTACTAATGTTAAGAAAATGTAATATAATAAGAAATAGTCTCCTGCTCTCCACAGACTAAATAAAAGCATGAACACAGTTATGATTTGAATGGAATTTTCACTACCAACTTCTAATTCTGTTCTGCCTTCACTATGGGCTTCTCATATGTCTGCACATCTTGTAAGCTGCCTTTAGTTTGAACTATCTTTTTAAGGATGTTCATTCAGTTAATAGTTTGGATGGAAGAGATAGTCTCTCTCTCTCTCTCTCTCTCTCTCTCTCTCTCTCTCTCTCAAAGCAGGTTTACTGCCTCATGTAGTAAAGTTAGTGTTTCACTCTGGGACAAAGTTTTTGTGCCCTTACTTCCCTTATATAAAAAGATTCTGTTTCATCTTTTGTGATGCAGCCGACTGAATATGCATCTGTCACTTAACCGTTGTGAGAATTGGGGCGTAGAGAACCAACACAAATACTAATATCTGCATACCCCTTAGCTGTAATTAATAAAGTACTTTTTCTCTGATCCAGGAGTCTGTATTCTGCCAGTGCCCATGAAATTGTGTTAGACTAATACCTAAGCTTGCAAGTAGGATAAAACTCAGCCCTTTCAGTTTTTGACACTTCCTCTTCTGTCATAAAAGTGTTTCCTTTTATTTATTTATTTTTAATATATTTTATTGATTTTGTACAGAGAGGAAGGGAGAGAGATAGAGAGTTAGAAACATCGATGAGAGAGAGTCATCCATCAGCTGCCTCCTGCACACTCCCTACTGGGGATGTGCCCGCAACCAAGGTACATGCCCTTGACCGGAATCGAACCCGGGACCCTTCAGTCCCTAAGCCAACGCTCTATCCATTGAGCCAAACCGGTCTTGGCAAAAGTGTTTCCTTTTAGCCTCCTCTAATTTCCGACCTCTTTAATTCATCATAATATACCACCATATGATCATGCTCTCAAAAATCTTCCTTTTGACTACCCTTTTCTTACTGAGAAAGTGCAAGCTTTAATTCACTAATTCATCTATGAAAATTTTAATGCATTCACTACCTACTTTTTAGGCACTGGAGATAAAAGAAGGGCAAGCTAGTCATGCAACAGGCCCTCATAAGCCTAAGCACCTATGCAATGCTTTAAGCTGGAACTCTTCAGCGTATGTCTGATGCACCTTCCCTTTCTTATTTTACACTATAATCTTCAAAGAATCTATGCCCCACCAACCGGGATTAAGTCCCAAAATAGGTCCTATGATTATCAAACCCAAAGCCGTTGATCATTTCTATACCTAAAAGACTGTCCTTCCTTCTGTATCCCACCTATTATAACCCTTTTTACATTATAATTTCTTTATAATTTTTAATTGTAAAATCCACTTCAATGTGATTTTTATCATTTGTCTCTTTTCATATAACATTCCCTTATATTGTTGTAGTCATTAAGTCCATTCCTTTATTGTGAGCCAGATGATGGCTACTTGAGGAAGTATAAAATATCCTGTATATCTTTTATGTCTTTCAGTGCTTTGTCCTTAGTAGATGTTCAATAAAATTGGAATGAATAAGAGAGTAAATATAGATATGAGAAATACCCAAAGCCTCATAAGCAAATTCAAAAATTTTCTTTAACATCATCCTCTGCCAGTCAGATGCATTTGACAGATTGGCTTTTTTCCTTCAGACCTGAGTTTAACACTGTCTGGGCCTTCCTTGTCGGCCTCATTTTTAAGAAATAGATAAAGATTGTAGTTAGGTTTTGTGCCTTACTGAGAAGTTTCAGACCTCCTGATAAGTAATAAATAACCTGAAATAAATGCAGAAAATCATTGCATGAAAAATTTTATGCTAAAAATGAAATAATTTTTATTTTTAATCAATATAATAAACAACTCTGTGGCATTATTACTAAAATTACTATAACATGTTAATATTCTATAATTAACACATATTGTTAATCAACATTAAGTTTTCATAAAATATAATAATCTCATAACAATATTATATAATCATTTGTTTTTTAAATAATAAGAAAATTTATTGAATGCTTACCAGTACTATGCGTTAGGCTTCAATAAATAGATTACATTATTATTTCAATTGGTAATGTGGCAAGAGAAATTAAAGTCTTACGATAGTAAGTAACTTGCCTAGGGACATAAGTAATCTTGAATATTAATGACCATAATGATTGAAAAGCAAGATATCAAAAATCAGACTTTACTTGAGGATTATGCTTCTGTAAAAAGGCTGTGTTTTACTAATGTAATCCTTGATAAGAGAAGCAGAAAATAGTTATACTAACAGTGTTTAGGGTTGTTTCTCCTAAGGTTTTTAAAATCGGGGAAGGGAAATAATAATAGAATTTGTATTAGCAGGTAGAGATAAAATTTAATATTGCAACAGCTCTCAGCAGCTCTTTAAATCTTTTTATCACTTTACTAGAGGCCCGGTGCACGAAATTCATGTGTAGGGTCTCTAGCGCTGACCAGCAATCAGGGCCCATCGGGGCCTTCTGACTGCTGGCTGGGGCTTCCCTTCCCTGGCTGCCAGCTGGGGGCTTCCTTAGTTCCATGCCACCCCCTGGTGGTCAGTGCACATCATAGCAAGTGATCTAACTTCTGGTCTCCTGGTGAAACTCCTGTGGGGACAATTTCTATATTATATATATATATATATATATATATATATATATATATATATATGAATTAGATCATGAATTTGGGAGTTGATTTCACTTTAGTCAGCTAATAGCTAATAGCTGACTAAAGTGAAATCAACTCCCAAATTCATGATCTAATTCATTTACTCATTCTTGAAGAATAATATATATGAAATATTTCAATAAGTAATTTTGAATACTTGAATAGAAAGTCTAAACTGATATAGAACTAACAGTAAAATGAATAGAGGTACAAAATTAGGATGTTGTTATCTCTATTCTTGACTAAGGAGAGACAATATATGTTGAAAAATATATAAAAGTAGACTTTTCATATTACCTTGACCAGTGATTCAATATTTACTCAATATCTGTTCTCCTTTACTTCAGTTTGCTGCAAAGCTAATGGTTTGCTAAAGCTAACAATCAAAATGGTTTTAAAGATTAGTTCTTTTAAACCTGTATGATTACCTCATTGCCCATTTCTGTCCCTCTGCAAGTATAAGGCAATAAGAAGGCACGCTGACTCAATATCTTTTTCTCCTCAAATGAGACAAAGGGATTGAGATACAAATCCATGCTTGGACAGCATCTTCAATATTTTCTGTGAATTATATTCTATTAATGCTTTTCCTGCCTTGTATTATATGGTGCTCTCAAGATGTTTATATACTCTTCCAGTGAAAGGAGTACATTATCACTTATTCTGAGAGTCTAAATAGGCACAGATATCAGTCACCTCTGTTAAAAGGTGACAAAAAATAATATTTCAAATCAATGAACTCTAGAATACAAAAAGAATGATTAAGTTTAATTAACATAGTATATAGCTATAACCCTGCCAGTTTGATAGTTATTTTAAATATCCATTATATACATCTTTTATAATAGAGTCGATGCATGTATTTTCTGATAAGATCAGAATCAACATGTAGCTTTAATAGTGCTGGACAGGTATTAAATAACTTATTAGAAGTAAAATTTTGGCCTGGCTAATATGACTCAGTGGTTGAGCACCGACCTATGAACTAGGAGGTCACGGTTCAATCACTAGGCAGGGCACTTACCCAGGCTGTGGGCTGGATCCCCACTATGGAGTGTGCAGCTTATTAATGATTCTAATTATTGATGTTTCTATATCTCCCTCCCTCTCCCTTTCTCTGAAACAATAAAAACCTTTTTTAAAAAAATAAGTATAGTTTTGGACAATAAAATCATGATTGCTTGAATAGTTTAACAAAAAATAAAATAATCCACCCCTTACATTTCATTCAGTATAAACAAGTTAATCCTTGTCATCATTCATCCTTCTATTTTCAAAATGGTTATTATTAATATTGAAGCAAAGTGGTTTCTTTAAAAAGTTTTCTGAATACAACATGAATCACTTTCAAAAAGATCATAAATTGCACATTTTTAAATGATACCTAAACAGCACCCAACTTTTAAGCATACTTGGTATTTGATGAATCTTTGTTGAATACAAATCTCAGTAATATAGTTCAAAGGGATAGGGGCCAAAATTGTCTAAAGAGTGATTTTGGTTTGTGTGTTTTTCTTAAAACTTCTGGGGAGAATTGATATCTATTAAAATTCTCATGATATTTATTTATATCTACATTTTGAGTAGTGTGCCTTGTAAAATTGTATCATATTATATAGACTCAACTCTGGACCTAGAAGCTATGCTGCTCCTGACCAAAATTAACTTTCTCCTGGCTGCACCAGAAATTCCAACAAGGTCACTGATGGTCCCTAAAAATGTTTGCAAACTTAACCTAGTGAATTTTAGTATAGTCTCTCAGAAAGTTATACCACTATTTTTTTTTCTTTTAATTAGATTTATAAAATTAATCTAAACACAGAATGAAAATTATATTAAACTATGTTTTAGACCTATTTACCTTAGTTATGAAACACATAAAAAGACTGAAATATAATTGGATTATTTTATTGTAGAAACACTAAAAGTGTAATAGCTGTATTCTTTTACAGAACCTGTGTTTGTTTTTAGAAGAATAATATACATTTGAACGGGGATTATTTTTCAATGTAGGATATTCATTATATTGTTAAATTGATCAAGGTGCAATTAAAACATAATATTCCAACACATGGAAAATTATTTAAGCTTTTAGACTTTCTATTCAAGTATTCAAAATTATTATCACTCTGGAAAAATGTTTATCTCTTTTCTCTAAGCAATAAAAATTAGGTTTTAATTTTTATTTTCTTCTATGTGTATTTGTGCTTTTAAATTTTCTTATTTCGCTATAACATTTAGAGTAATACATTGACTACAATTATGCACCTGTTTGATCAAATTTTATGAAAATTTAACTCTTTTTTTTTGAAAAGCTGGCTACACCTTCAAGAACAATGTCTGTTGTGTACCCTCTAGCCTGGCAATTCAAGAGATATAATGTTGACATTGCATGCAGTGAAAGATATCAAAGCCATCTGAATTAGTTCAGCAATTGAACTAAAATATGCATTATTTATTCACACTACTAGACCACATATGAATATATAAATTAGATGGCTATACAAGGAAACCAATCTAGTACTATACAAGATACAATTAAAATAGGGAGTATACAGTTTGTACTGTTATACATCTTTTCTAGAAAATTTAATTTCAGTGCTTGGAGATTTCAACATTATGGTTAATTTTTTAAATAGCTAAAAGACAAAATAGATAATTATTTTTTCTAATTTTAGATACAGAATAAGTAATAATTAAGTAAATATTTATTTAAAATGTCAAGAAAAGAAGTATTGCCTGGCCAGTGTGTCTCTGTGGGTGAGCATTGCTCCATGAGCCAGGAGGTCAAGGTTCTATTCTTTGTCAGGCACGTGCCTGGGTTGCAGGCTCGATTCCCATGTGGGTCATGCAAAAGAAGTTGGCCAATTCTCTCTCATCATTGATATTTCTATCTCTCCCTCTCCCTTCCTTTCTCTGAAATCAGTGAAAACATTTTTTTTTTTAAAGGCAATATTAAAGAAAATTCCAGCTGAGGTCACCTTTTGGTGCACATTTACATGTGATGCAAATATCTTCTCTCTTTTCCCCCCCATTCAGAGAAGTCTATCAACATTACCTTTCCCCAGATTAGTTTATCACCAATTTTCCAATATCTACCTTCCAAGTCCCTGACTATCCAGTCAAAACATTTGCCATAGCCTGTGAATCACACATTTGGCCACTTCTTCTCCAAGCCAAATGAAAAGGCAGGTACACTGCTTGAAGTTCTTCAAGACTGTATTCTTCACCACTGTCCTTTAGGGATGTCCCAGAAAGGTTCGGTAGTGCTGTAGATGCCCATTTTGGGGTGGTGCCAACATTTTGTGCATAAATACCTGAAAACCAGTCTTGAATCTTTTCTTCTTCTGTCAATAAGTCCCCAACAGTAGGGTACTCTCACTGGGCCATAGGTGCAGGCTGAGAGAGAGAAGGCATTGCACCAGGGGTGGGAACCATTAGCATTTGGGTAACTTCTTCATGTAACTTTACATTTAGGGCCTGTCCACATGCTCTTATGTGTCAGACAACATCCAGTTCGTGATCAGCAGCTCAGATCACATGGTAACATAATGGCTCATGATTAAACATCCTCTCTGAAATAAGGCCTAGTAGTAGTCTAAGAGCTGTTTCTCAAAAAGGGAGTGTTATTTACAGAGGATGGCAGGACTTTGCTCCCAAAGGGCCTGAATTGAGCCTTCCAGAGGCTCCAAACAGCATCCTTCAAGGCTCCATTGGAATATGGCCCAAGTGGTAGAGCAAGTTACACAGTATCCTGTACCTGCTTCTTTTCTTGTTCTAAGATCTACTCAAAATGAGCAACTTTGGGGTTATTTGGTAAGTGGGCTGGAGTAACACACCCAAATGAGGAATATGTTGCCTCCCAAACAAAAAGGCCTACTAGATATTATACCTTTTTTTATGTTGTAGGTGGAACCAAATGCAAGAATTTGCCCTTTACCTTAGAATGCATTCTCTTGACTTTGTCCACAACAGCACTAGATCCCCAGAAATATTGAGAATATTTACAACATCTTACTCACTAGGTCCAATTAGTATAATGCCATCAATTAAATGTACCAGCTTGATATTTTGTGAAGGTAAACTATTAAGATCACTGAAAACTAAATTATAATTGTGTTTTACTGACCTTTCTAGCTGCAAGCTTACTGCTTCTAGTGTTCCTTCTTGACAGAGAAGAAGAAAAAGGGCATTTGACATACCAGGTACTAGGGGATGTACTAATTTGCTCTGGCAATGAAATTACATCTGGCATAGCAGCAGCAATTGGAATTATCACCTGGTTAAATCTATGCTAATCCACTGTTATACTCCAAGATCCATCTGTCTTCTATGTAGGCTAAATAGGAAAATTGAATGCGGATGTGGTCGGAATCATGCCTACTGAGTCTTTCAAGTCCTTAATTGTGGCACTAATTTCTGCAATCCCTACAGAAATGCATTATTACTTTTGGTTTACTGTTTTTCTAAGTAGACTAAGTAGAGACAGTTCTAGGGCTTTCCACTTGAGTTTTCTGCCATAAGGGTCCTCATTCCATAGGTGAGAAAACCAATGTGGGTATTGGGCCAGCTGTAATGTACATCTGTTCTAATTATGTATTCCAAACATGGGGAGATAATTACAGAATGTGTATGGACACCCACTGAGCCCACTGTGAGGTGAACCTGAGCACTAATCATCTGATCTCCATAACCTATTCTGATGAGCGACCCAAGTGATATTTTGTGTTGTTTGGAATTAATTTCAATCCATCACCAATGTCTAGTAGTTCCCGTAAGTTCTGATTATATCAATTTCCCCAATGCACAATAACTCTGGTAAAAGGTTCTGGATCCTTTGGGAAAGATCTGGGAGAAATATTAACAATATAAATTTTTGACAGTGGGCTAAGATCCTTCATCAGGGGCATCTGTCACCCCTTCATTCAAGGGCTTCTGGGTCTATAAAATGGCTCAAGTCTTAGGTCTGAGAATTGGTTGAGGGGTCATGATCTTTTTTTTTAATCTTCAAGCTAGATTTTTGTTTATTTGACCAAGAACATTTTCGTTTATACACATCAAGAAAGAATTCAGTTGGCTTTCTATCTGTTTCCCTTCCAGGAACACCATGATCAACTAGCCAACAGCATAGGTCTGTGAGTCACACTATTCAAAAAACAAAACAAACAAACAAAACAAAACACACACACACACACACACCATTCTAATTGCTGCTTTGACTCTGCTGTCCATTATGGTAACTCCTGAAACCTTGCCTTGGCAGTTGAGTGCCACCACTGGGCCCCTACAACCAGAGAATCAATTATTCCTATTGCATTTACATTTCCCAATTCAGTGACTGCTGTCTCCGCTGTAAGGTTTGGCCTACAGAACAGATAGATCATAGCGCATTTCAAAGGATATTGTGACTCCCTCAGAGTTTATTATATCATGATGAAAGAGGTATGTCTTCCAGACCCTCCTATTGTGGGTAAGTATTAAATGACAAATCCATTTCAACATTCTAATTTCCTGATACTAAGCCCTTAAATACATCCTATATAATAAATATAATAAAGAGCCAAAACCGGTTTCGGCCTGAGGACTGAAAGGTCCCGGGTTCAATTCTGGTCAAGGGCATGTACGTTGATTGCTGGCACATCCACAATGGGGGGTGTGCAAGAGGCAGCTGATCGGGGATTCTCTCTCATCGATGTTTCTAACTCTCTATCCCTCTCTCTTCCTCTCTGTAAAAAATCAATAAAATATATTTAAAAATAAATAAATAAATAAATAAAATGAAGAGGTAATATGCAAATTGATTGTTACTCCAACACACAAGATGGCTGCCCCCATGTGGATACAAGATGACCACCACAAGATGGCCAGCAGGGGAGGGCAGTTGGGAGGGAACAGGTCTGCAAGGGAGGGCAATTGGGGTGACCAGGCCTATAGGGGAGGACAGTTCAGGAGGGAGGGGGCAGGCCTGCAGTGGAGGGTAGTTGTGGGGGACCAGGCCTGCAAGGGAAGGTAGTTGGGACAATCAGGCCTACAGGGGAAGGCAGTTGGGGGTCCAGGCTTGCAAGGAAGGAATTGGGGGGGGGGGATCAGGCCTGCAAGAAAGGAATTTGGGGGGGGGGGAGGAAAATTGAGGGGACCAGGTCTGCAGCGGAGGCCAGTTGGGGGTGATCAGGCTGGCAGGGGAACAGTTAGGTATCGATCAGGCTGTCAGGGGAGTGGTTAGGGGGTGATCAGGCTGGCAGGCCGAAGGGGTTAGGGGAAATCAGGCAGGCATGCAGGTGAGCAGTTGGGAGTCAGCAGTCCTGGATTGTGTGAGGAATGTCTGACTTCCTGGTGGGATTAGGCCTAAATGGGCAGTCGAATATCCCTTGAGGGGTCCCAGATTGGAGAGGGTGCAGGCTGGGCTGAGGAACACCCCCTCCCATGCAATAATTTCATGCACTGAGCCTCTTATTCCTTTATTAAGCCAAGACAAGACCGGCATTTTTAGCATGCTCACTGTGGGCCACCTGTGGTCCATATTTCAGCTAACCAATCAAACAAATTGTTAGAGCCTTTGCAACTTCCCAAAATATAACATTAAATTCAGAATCTCTGCTTAGTAAGTCAAACTCTTAATATCCATTCCTTCACATGTTCCTTAGATTTCTGTCTATATAATTAGAAAACTCAAGTAGTTCTTTTGGAATGAAGCCCACCTCCTCATCAGTCATACTTTGTACCCACATTTAGGGGCCTTCTGGGACTTGAGTAGAGATATAGGTCTAGAAACAAAGAGAGATGGCAGGGTGGGTCCGAGGAGCCAGCATTGTCTTATACAGCAACTACCTTTGGGGCAGCTGTTATAGTTTCCCCAGGCAATGCGGGGTTAATTCCTTCAAATAGGGGTGAAAAGGATACTCCTAATAGAGGTGGAGAGGCCTTTTCCACTGTAAATAGGACTCCTCAGAATTTAGATGTCCCCAGCTTTATCAGGGTCTTCTCAATCAGTGCCCTTACTTGAACAGTAAACACCCATCAAGGCTAGGAGTTTAACTTGCACTGTAATTCAGCCAGCCACAGGATGAGATTCTGCATTTGATTTTCAGCAATCTCAGCCCTGTGGGCAGAGGAGATAGTGTCCAAGGGCAAACACAGAAACTTTCAGGTCATTTAAGAGGCCTCTGAGCTGGGAATTTGAATTCCTGAAGTCATCCTTTTCTTTCCCATATTGTTTAGCAACAATAGGAGCACTAGCCAATAGCATCATACTTGTTAGTTTGCCCAAAATGTTCAAAGTATTATAAACACAACCACTAGATCCTTGTTTCTTATAAGTGGTTGATTAGGAGTATCCAATGGAGATATTTTGTACATCTTCATTGCTAAACAGTGCCATAGAGAACCAATGCTCTTTTTACCACTGCAAACAGGGTACGTAATTAGTTTTGTTAAATCAAATAAAATCATCTTTTGTGTACATATGTACCCACAGATGGCCATTTTAGACATAAATGTAGGCATTAGTAGTGGTTCAAATAACTAGTACCTCTTATATATCTCATTTTAGGAACTGCACAATTTATGGTAATTCAAACTTATTTCTTTGTTTTCTTTATAAACATGTCATACAGTTTAATATAAAATTTGAATGTAGTATAATAAGTGATACCTATCCTAGTTTTTAATTTAACATTTCCATTAAAATCTATTACTCTCCAGATGCCATATGTTCATGGTAGCTCTGACCTGACACTGATATTTAACATATTAAGTAAAATGTCTTTTTTGACAAACATCACTGAAATCCACATTGGTTTTTTTATATATCAATAAACTAATAAATATACTTGCACCAGTTAAAATGTCTATCATTCTATCTGAATTTTGCCACTTAGAACATTAATGAGAATAGCATAATTTCATACACTTTTTTAAACATTGAAATGTCTATTAACAGTAATTTGGTTAGCGTCCTGTTGGGCCAAACAACATCAGAGGCCTCTTATACGGTGAACCCAGTTCCATGAGGAAGGTGCAATGCTAGGTTGTTGCTTCCCAGGGCTCCCTGTCATTAGGGCATGGCATGATGTAGGTTTGCAAATGAAAGGGCCAGTAAAAACTTTTGATATTCTTTCTCCTCATCAGTCCTGGCAACTCTGGCAGCTACCTCTGATTTCCAGAGAGCAGAAGTGCAAATTTATTGGCAGTATCCAGTGATCCGTGTTGGTGGTGCTGGTATTTCATTTAACACTATGGCTTATAGTGTCCATATCTAGTTGGACGGTTGGAAAAGGTTCTGTGCACTGGTTTTGGATATAGCATCTGAATCCAATTCTCTAAATTTCCCAAAGATTATGTGAGCTGCCCAATATTTTTTAATGAATTACTATTCTGCCTATATCAACTAAATTCTGTCACAGCACTAAGGCCATTCTACACACATTAATAGAAATTGTGTTAAAAAAAAAAAACTATGTTAATGTTATTATAGTTGACTATTGTTTTGGTTGATTTTACATCTTATGTGTTTTATGCAGACTGTTAGATTTCTATAAGTTTAAACTACATTTTTTGTGTTTTTTATTTTTATCTCCTCTGCCAGTTCTCAGTGTTATTATTTCCTTTAACATTACAAAACAAGTACAGGTTTGGTTTAAATATTATTTAAAATTGAGAATTGGAAACACTGAACACTTCGCATTATTTGAAGATATATTATATTAATATCACATGTATGGTTCCTGGCAGTCAGATGCTATTCTGGGAAACAATCTTTTCTTTATGATTAAGTAATTAACTCTACCCTTACTTTCTCTCCTCTCACAATCAATTATTTGTAACATGCTATTGGCTCTGCTTTTATGGTGCCACTCACAAAATTTTATTCCTTTTACAGCCTTCCTATTCAAGGATTAACTCTTTCTGGAACTTTCTTTTAATGAATCTTTCTTTCTTCAGTGACTTCTACCTACAATCCACTCTGAAGCAAATTTAATCTTGTAAGAGCAGGACTCTTAGCAATAATCTTTATTTCTCACCACTGCCATCTAAGTAAAATACAAAATTCACAGTTTAACATGTAAGACTCTCCACACTATGGCCTCAGCTTATCTTCTCAAACATATTTGTTACTGCTGTCCTTCATATACAGAAGTAGAGCAAAACTGATCATTTTATTCTTAATTAAATGGTGCCTTTAATTTTGCATCTGTATCTCTTTGCTTGTTCTGTTATCACTGGCTATCACTTTCTCATTCCTGACCAATAATCTCTTTCTTAGAGATATCATCCATACCCCAAGATCTTAAAAGTCTCTTGATTCTCCAGCTAAATATAACTTTCCTATTTTCTGAGATCTCACAAGAGTTTGCCTAAAGCCTTACTTCAGGTATTTATAGTACATTATATTTCCAACATCAGGTTACATGTATTTTTATAAGTTATCCCCAATACTATTTCTATTGGGGATACACTATTGCTTTAAATTTACAAGGTATTCAGTGAACATTTCTTAAATTTAATTTATTGATTATAGGTTTTTGGTTAGTTGCACGTTGCATAGTGATCATGGAGCAGTGGAAATCAGAGCAAACAAATTTACAATGTCTGGCTCTAAGGAAGAATGAAAAATGTCTGAGGCTGGTAATGAACAGAGAAGAATCACAGTTTGTGGACCAAAGTGAGAAAGAATAGGAGTGATTGTTATTTCCTGGGATCATTATGATTCTGCCAGTTAACTTTTCTGCAGAAGGGAATGAAGCTTTCACTAGCATCAGTGAGTACAATTGTGTGGAACAAATTATCTAGAAAGTAGTAGTAAAGAGCTTCATGTTGGAAGTTGAAATGGTATTATCTTTTGCTGATTAATGATTTCTTTGAAAAGGTATCTTTAAAATATTCAGTATAAATTGCAGTGTGTCTTTACACAAAGCAAGTTTCCAATGCACTGACAAATACACTGTTGGTTTCAATTTAAAAGACAAGAAGATGAGTAGATTTCTGTACACGTATGAAAATATGAGAAGTTATCTCTTCTGTTTAGATTAAGTTTGCCTTCTAAGGGACCTTTGGTTTCTTCAATATTGAATTTGGGTGATTGTAGAAAGCAATTACTCTCCCAAAGGAAGTTTTACATTTAATGGAATAAGGATTTGGTAATACCATCTGTTGCTATTATGTGCAAATATAGTAAATGCTGCTGTGAAGGACATTAGATGTGTGGCTCTTAGTCCTGAATAGTTACAGTCTAAACAATGTAAAATACCTTTATAGTTTAAAATGCTTGATACTTAGCAAAATATGTATACTTTCACCCTTTGTAGTTATAGCAAAAAAAGCTGAAAACATGTACTTTTTATTTTAACTAAGAGGCAAAGTTGTGTGAATTGGTTTCTATGGGTCGAAAAAAAACCCTGCCTGTGATCTTACTTATCCTGAGAAGATAGGTTATTACATGGGGTGGAAAGTAAAGTTAGAATACAAATTAAAAGTGTTCTCTGATAATTTTTTAAAAATCCATATTTGTTTAGGTTTGGCAGATATTTAAAAATCTTGTTTTAGCTGAAACCAGTTTGGCTCAGTGATAGAGCGGTGGCCTGTGGACTGAAGGGTCCTGGGTTCGATTCTGGTCAAGGGCATGTACCTTTGTTGCGGGCACATCCCCAATAGGGGATGTGCAGGAGGCAGCTGATCGATGTTTCTCTTTCATCGATGTTTCTAACTCTCTATCCCTCTCTCTTCCTCTCTGTGAAAAATCAATAAAATATTTTTTTTAATCTTGTTTTTAAATAATTTTAAAGAATATTGAATACTGAATGCAGTGCCAGGGCTGCTGTGCATAGTTGTTCAGGCTGCAGGCTGCATTATTCTATGGGCCCCTTGTACCTTAGAACAGGCTATGTAATTTTTCAGTAATCAATGGATCTTAAATCAGAATGGATTATCATTAAAAAGTATTTTTTTCTTATTCATGTTATATGGCCACTGCTGATCAGCTGCTCCTTGGCTGCAAGTCACCTTCATGCCCAGCCCTAGGCTGGCAATGTGTCTTCTATTATGAATCTTTGGTAGGGTTGGAAGCAGAGAAAGGAAGGATAGTGAAGCATGGCCATGCTCCTAAAGCTTCCACCCATAAATAAGAGGAACTTTTGCTAATATTTTATAGGGTAAAGTAATTCAAATGACTACAACTCACCAATGCATAATCCTCTCATAAGATAGGACGGAATTTGGGAGAACTGTAATACAATCTATCAGAAGTGCAATTAAGATGAATGAATAATGAGGACTATATGTTTTCTGTTTCATGCAGACTGAATTTTTATGTTTGGAGTCTTGCTATACATAATTTAATTTCTTTAAAAATTCTACTGTATGTTGAGGTATGGATATTCAGATTTTTAGAATTTTATTTTAAAATAATATCTTTCCAAATTAACTAGAGAATTGATTTAGACAGGTCATTAATTTTGAAATTCAAAACTCTGAATATTAATGATAAAGCTATCCAGCTGATAACTATCTGTGCTTTAAGTTACAAGATGTCATAAATTATTGCATTTGTTATCATTTATGTTTATCAGACTTTAAAGAATAGTGTTCATTGAGATGTGTTACATGAAGAACATCTTAAGTTATCCAAGTCGTGTTATTAAATAATCTGTTTAAAATCAATGGTAGTAGCCATAGTAGTGACTCAGTTGGCTAGAGCAGTGTCTCCTGGCATTGAAGAAGAGTTCCAGATTTGATTCTCGATCAGGTTACACACCCAGGAAGCAGGTTCAGTCCCCAGTTGGGGTGCATATGGGAGTCAACAAATCAATTTTCCTCTCTCACATTGTGTGTGTTTTTCTCCCTCTCTTCCTCCCTTCTTCCATTCCGCCCTCCCTCTCTTGCCCCTCCTATTTCTCCATAATCAATGAAAAATATGTTTGGAAGAGAATCTTATTTAATAAAAGCCTAATATGCTAAGTGACCAATCATCTGATTGTCCATTCAATCAGTCAAAGAGTAATATGCTAACGATATGCTATGGCCACTCAACCGCTCGCTTTGATGTACACTGACCACCAGGGGGCAGACAATCGACCAGTTGACCAATTGCTATGACATATTCTTACGAGCAGAAGGCAAACAGTTGACCTCTCAACCAGTAGCTATGACGTGCGCTGACCAATAAAGGCAGATTCTCCAAGTGGAAGGTTAGCTTGCCACTGGGGCCCAGCCAATCGAGACTGAGCAAGACAGGCCTGATATTCCCTGGAGCCCTCCCACAGCCCCTCCCTGCTGGCCAACCCCCTGTGTCCCTCCACCTGATTGTGTACTGGTGGGGTCTCTCAGCCTTGACTGCACCCTCTCACGATCCAGGACCCCTCGGGGAATGTCAGAGAGCCAATTTCGGCCTGAAGGAGAAAAACAAGTCACTATGACATGTACTGATGATCAGGGGACATTTACTCAATCATTCTGGCAGGGGAGGAGTTAGGCATCCATCAGGCTGGCAGGGGAGTGGTTAGCGGGTGATCAGGCTGGCAGGCAGGAACAGTTAGGGGCAATCAGGCAGGCAGACAGGCAGGCGAATGGTTGGGAGCTAGCAGTCCTGGATTGTGAGAGCGCTGTCCGACTGCCGGTTTAGGCCCGATCCCTGTGGCACTTGAACATTGGAATTGGGCCTAAGTGGGCTATCGCACATCTCTCGAGGGGTCCCAGATTGTAGAGGGTGTAGGCTGGGCTGAGGGACACCCACCCCCTGTGCACAAATTTTATGCACCAGACCTCTAGTTGTAAAATAAGTATATCTTTTTTACTGTTACTCAAAATATGTTTGTAAATTCTAACATCAAAGATAGAAACTTTGCTGTCCTTTCTACAAAAGCACTCATTTTTTTCTGGTCTACATTGAGTGGCATCTTACATTGGTGTTAGCTTATTATATATAGCAACATTTATGTGCCAAATTGAACTCTATTCTCTACTCTCTAAATATATCCAACACAGTCAGTTTTTCCTCAACCACTGAAACAGGTCATTGTTTCTTTATTTTATCTCAGGATGGAATTGTTTATTGGTGTTTAATGGCCAGTGTGGAGTGCCTGTCCTCAATTACTTTGATCATATTCAGTGTAGAATTACATTTGCTGAGGCTAGCTGTGTGAGAAGCATTGGTAGATTATGTAGACTCAAAAAGACACATGGATGCAATAGCAGATTCTCTTTGCATATTCAATCTAGAATACACATTCATTTAGTGCAATGGCTAGTAAAATTACCTTTAATGTTGAAATAATATGCCTTTTTCTCTTTCCCTACCCTCTCTCCTCCTATCCTCTTTTAAATAATATTAGTGTCTAGTATATTTAATGTGGTTTGACTGTGTACTTCTTTAGATATTATCATGACCTCTCTGACATGTTCCCATTTTATTTGCCATGTATTGGAATCACTTCCAAATTAATGTGAGTGCACAGATATTAAGACACTAGTGCTTCATAAAATGCAGCCATGTATATTTTATCTTTTTCCTTCTTTCCATCACTTAACCTCAATTTAGACCTTTAATTTGAATACATAAATTGACTTTTCATACTAAAAACAGTTTGTAGGGAATTTAACCTTATATGTATTCAATATTTAACTAAAATAGATTTTATATGCAATACAGAATATAACATGAATAAGAAGGTTGTAAAAAATGTAAAGTAGAAGGAACATGGTTTTTGTGCACTTGCAGAATACTCATAGCAAATTCAAGAATACTTTAGAGAGCCCTATATGTTATGGGGTTGGGAAGGAGAATAGTTTTTGTTACTGACTAGGGTTATTGGCTGGGACCTAGGTTCTTTTTATCTATGCAGAAAAGATTTTAATGTAAACAAAAATAAAAGGAAAGCAAAATGGGCATTATTGAAAATATATTCCAAAAGAAGAATTGGCCAGGAGAGAGAGAGCAAGAGAGAGAAAGAGAGAGAGAGAGAGAGAGAGAGAGAGAGAGAGAGAGAGAGAGAGAATGAAGATAGAAACTGGGTTGTTTTAGCTCACTGGAAGTCAGAGAAAAGGGGCATTGGGGACAGGCTGTGGGTGTTAGCCCAGAACAAGCTGTCACTGCCCATTGCTCACCTGGTTGCAAAGTCTCATGGGATCCCATAGAAGTTGTGGGATATGTGCCAGTGGGGACAAGGAAGGGGAAAGTGAATGGCATGGGAGTGTTCCTTTGAAGGTAGAGCTCACAAGAGAGAGCATGGCTTCAAACTCCTGGATTTTAAAGAGGGATTTTCTGGGTGGAGACTTTTATTTGCATTCAGGGATGATTAGTAGAAACTATCTTTCTTCTGGTCATGCCATTACCCATAATGCATATAGAAAAATCCACAGGGGGTAGGGTTAAAACTGAAATGCAAATTTTATTATAATTAGTACAGGGCCCTAGTGAGGTCTCATTGAGCTTGCACCAGGATCTGGCTGGCTCCCAACCTGCCTGCTGGCGGTCTGCTGGCCAGCCCATAGAGAGACAGTCTGAAGGCAGCATTGGTCTCAACCCTGTTCAGGACCCCAGACAGGCCCCACCCAGCCACTAATGTCTAACTTCCTACCTAACAGTTTTATAGCTGAAGGCAATAACAACTCAAAATTGTTACCATTAATGCAACTTCATTTGTATTCACAATTAAATCAAGAAATCCACAGTATTTATATATATAAAAGCCTAACCGACCAGCTGACCATTTGACCATCTGACTTGTAGCTATGATGCGCACTGACAACTAGGGGACAGATGCTCAACGCAGGAGTGGAAACAACAGGCATGGAAACATGGGACAGACTGATGAATCACAGAGGGAAGGGGGGAGGAGAGAGGGTGAGAAGAAATTAACCAAAGATCTTATATGCATACTAGAGGCCTGGTGCATGGATTTGTGCACCGGTGAGGTCCTTTGGCCTGGCCTGCACCCTCTGGCAAATTCGGGACCTCTGGTTTCGGCCTGATCCCTGCTTGTCTAGTGCGCTCTCGCTCTCTCTCTCTCTCTCTCTCTCTCTCCCTCCCTCCCTCTTTCTCTCTCTTTCTCTCTCTCTCTCCTTTATGAAATTTCTTTTAAAACTTTAGATATAATATGTAAGAATGAGCCCTTATAAAGCTGCTAACATAAAGCCTTGTGCTGAAAACGTAGTAGGAGAGATGAGACCAGATCAGAGACAAAATAAGAGAAGGAAATTCCAAGGAATGACATACAGACACTCTTGCATATTGCTGATTGGGGGGCCTGAGAGTCCCCTGCTTTTTTTAACTTGAGAATAGTGCAATAAGCAATAAAAAAAAAAAATCACTATTAGTTGTATAAACTAATCAGGAAAGAATTCTCTTAGCTAGAGAAAAAGATACTGTAAAGTAGGAGATTAGTATCAACTGTAGACTTATGAGAGATGGAAGGCAGTTGATTTCACATGGATGAAGACCAAAAATCTTAAATCTGTGTTTCTTGGATGAATGAATAAATGAGTGTTTTAAAAATTAAGTACAAACATTTATTCCAAAGGTGTATAAATCTACCATCTAATAGATGAAAGGTCAGAGAAGTACCTAAAGCTTGAATTTTTTTGCCAGTCATGTAAAAAATAAATAGAAGATTGATGTGTAGGAGAGTGATACCTGTGGGTTAAATTTGGAGAGAAAACGTTGGCTAGGAATCCAGTCAGCTATGTTTATAAGAAATTAGAGAAAATGGAGACCAAAACAATAGGAATGACGTAAAAGACAAACATGCAAAAAATATTACAAAGAAAGAGCTGATGGGTCTTGGAATTGGTTTGATATGTTGTCTGGGTGAATTTGGAGTCAAGTAACTCTAAGATCCAAGCATTAGTGACTATGAAAATGGTTAATCTAGTACAAGAATTACAGAGGAAGGTCAGGTTTAGCTAGGAAGGCATGTATGTAATAGTGAGGAGAGGTAAAAATTACTAGTTCAGTTCAGGACATAATGAGTTTAAATTCCCATCAAGCAAGATGGTCAGAAGCTAATTTGTAATAATGCTGGGTAATCTTCAAGACTGAAATCACCAAGAAGTGGCTGGATGAGAAAGAGTATAGAGATAAGAAGAAACTTTGGGAATGTAGATTAAAATAAAATAAAGGAGAGGTTACAGGAGAAATCTGAACTGTCATATAGAAAATCAAGGTAGCACTATTAAGAATAAGTACATTCAACTTTGCCCAAATCAATATTGATGTGGAGAATTGAGAAAGACATTTTGTAGCTTGTTTATGAAAACCTTTAAGAATGTGGTTTTAGTCAAATGTAGGTCTGTAGTCCAGATTGTAATGGGTTATGGAGATGGTGCATACTGGTATGAACATAGCATATATATAGAATCCTCTTATTAAAGTTTGCTGAAGACAATGGCTTGCCAGAGTCGTGAGCTAAACGGGATGTAAGGTTCAAGAAATGTGAAATATGCAGGAGCAGGAATGTGTCTTAGCTATTTTCTATCTCCTATGGAGCTTTACACAGTTTGGGCACAGAGAAGTCTCTTAACAAATAATTGTTGAATTAATGAATACATGAGCAAGAAGAACAGCTGGAAAACTATTTACTTTCCTGTCTAGAATCTTGAAACCCTCGTCCTTGCAACTATTCTGGGAATAGACCACTTAAACAGAACTATCTATTTGCACTGTGATTCTTGCTCATTCTAAAATCTCTGGCTGGTATACGGATACACAGAGGAAACACCTATTTTTTAAAACCTTTAAGCTAATAAAAACCAGTCATATTGTTAGACACAAGACTGAATAGTTTTCTTTGGATTGAATTATATTAATTTTTAAGTGTTTCCTCTGACGCATGAATACTTATCACTGTAGGTTTGTGTGCATCAACTTTGATCATAACATTCCAAAAGTGTCATGTCCTAAAATAAAGGGATCACTTTAAAACTTAGAGATGTACTTACTGCTGTATTATCAATGGCTGAGCTGGCTTCATTTGAATAATAGCATCATCAATCTATTGCCCTATTTGCTCAAATGACCAGTTACATAGCACAACCAACTATTGTCGTTTTGGAGAATCAGGAATATTTACATTTTTATTGAGAAAACAGCTTGCTATTCATGGCTTTGACCTTGGGAAGCTGGTGATCTGAAAAGTGATCCATGGTCAGCAACAGCAAAATCATTTTGTAAGCTGACAGATTTCCATAGAATATGAGTTAATATTGTCTAACTTGCTATATATTGTCATTTTTATTACTTACTATGCCATGTACTGAATAAATATATTAAGCATGTTTTAAAGAGGTTTTGACTAGATCAAGGCTTAAATTTTGAGAAGTTAAATAACCTACCAGTGATAATGAATGTACATTTAAAATGTCATAAACTACTTTTGAAATTTATTAAAACTTAAATATCAAAACTGACATGCTAGCATGTTCAGGTAAAAAATTGGAATTTATATTAAGTGTTTTAAAAATTATTTTCAAGATTTTTAAACAAATATGAGTATGTTAGTTTGATAAGGCTACCATAACAAAGTGGGTGGTTTAAAAACAGAAATTTATTTAATCATTGTTCTGGAAGATGGAGGTCCAAGATCAAGGTGTCTACAGATTTGTTTTTTTCTGAGACCTCTCTTTGTCTTATAGATAACTGCCTCCTCATTGTATCCTCATATGGCCTTTTCTCTGTGTACATCGCTGGTGTCTTTATATGTCCTCATCTGTTATGAAGACACTAGGGCCCCACTGCATGAATGTGTGCACCTTGAACTGTGGGTCCCCTGTCTGCCGGCAGCCCCACTCCCGCTGCTACGACTCCTACATCCTGATGGGTGCTCACATATGCTGCCTGTGCCATGCCAGCCCCAATCGCACCTGCTGAGAGCATGGAGTGATTGGGGCCTGCACCAGCAGCCAGTGCCTGCAGGGCTGGTGCTGTCAGTGGATGCGAATGGTAGCTGCTGCCCCAGTTGCCCCTCAGGAGCAGGGGGAGGTGGATAATCCCTAAGGAGTGATCGGGGAGGCAGCTGGCAGCCGCCGCTTGCCCCTGTTGACGGTGCCAAGTAATCAGAAACAGTGCCAACAGGTGTGAACACTGGGCGGGACTGCAGCATGTCAGAGCAAAGAATTTTCAGTAACACCAGAGGCTCACCCCAATGACAGTGACTGGCACCCCAACTCACCTGCTCCACCATTCCACCATGGCTGATGCCCACCATGTTCTGCACTCTGCTGCCTGCTGCCCACACCTGCCATGTTCCACACCTGCGCCCTGGTGGTCAGGACATGTCATAGTGACTGGTTGTTCTGTTGTTCCTCCATTCAGTGTATTTGCATATTAGCCTTTTATTATATAGAATCAGTCAGGTTGGATTAGAGCACACTCTTAGAGCCTGTTTTTAATTTAATTACCTCTTTTAAATTCCTATCTTCAAATATAGTTACATTCTGAGGAATTGTAAGGTAGGGCTTCAAACATAATTCCAAAACAAGGAGCTAAAGTATTGGTAGAAATTTCTCTTCATTAAAAAAATTTCCCATGATTCAGACAAATATGAAAAATTTTGTGAAATACATATGTATTGAGTGAATAAATTGTGGATAGTAAACAAATAAGCTACTACATTGCAGTGAATCAGGGATTAGACTTTTAACCAGATTATGTGGAGTATGGTCTCAAAATATTCAAGGATATCTACTATTGAACTGTCAATAGTAGAGAGATTCTGGTTGACTTTTCTTAAAAAAGGCAGATAGGAAAGCTAGATTTGGGGCATAGACACCAAATCTATTTAAGCAATCTCAAACTTTCTCTCTTACGTGCCACTTCTATTTGGATGTATTCATTGTATTGCCCAGGAAGAGGAAAAAATCACTGTTTAAGTGATTTTTGAAAAAATTGCATCTTACATTATTTATTTCACTTTGCTACTTTGGAATATATTGTCTGAAACCAAATTTCATTAATATATCTTTCTCATATATTCTCATTAAATAATAGTTTAAATTTTTTCTGAGACAAATAATTGTTTCCAGCTGAAATTTCCTCCTAATGTTGACTCCCCACCCCCAAATTCATCATTATAATTTCACATTATAAACTTGCTTATCTAAGGGAAAACAGTATTGAAAAAAATTAAGAAATACACAGAATTACCAATTTTATATTGATAATTTTAATAAATCTATTACCAATTGGCTGTTTATAATCTATACTTTTTTTTTTGGCTCAGATATCATGTTTTTTTTTTCTACAGGAACATAATTGCTGTTATAGAAAATTAACGAATTCAAGCTAACTGTACCTTAGTTTTGTCAGAAATAGCAATAATTCAATCTAACTTCAACCAGCCCTGATGATTTTGTGCCAAAGAAAATGACTCCAGGAAGTCCATTCCAGAAGAAAATACCTTTAAGGTAGTTGACAATTTCTTCAATACTTCAAAACATATGACTTTCCATATAGTTACATATAAAAAAGACTGTAGACCTAATTCAGTATGTTTTAAATAAGGAAGCTTGAATAATGTGCATGATAAACATAAGGCCACAACCTGTGTTTTGTGGAATATGGGTGGGTGCTGGGCCCCTATAGCCACAGGTAAAAAAGACAAACATTTTTAAGAAACATGTTTAAACATGGCTAATTCCCCTAACCTCCACTTAGTTTCTGATGAAGGAAGTACATATATGTTGAATCATTTTATCTTTTTCCTCACATTGGTTTTACATTGTTTTAAATTTTTCATCTTATTTTTAGGTTGAATTTCACTTACTACCGTGTTTCCCTGAAAATAAGACCTAGCGCATGAAAAGATAAGACATCTCCTGAAAATAAGACCTAGCGCAACTTATATTAAAAAATTAATATAAGACACTGTCTTATTTTCGGGGAAACAGGGTACCATTTGCAGTTGAAATTTATGAAGGGTTTTCATGTATATCTAAGTTTTACATGTGACCTGAGTATCATGTTATTCTCATTTTCTGAAGAGAAATTATAACCAAGTAAAGTCAATGGAATATTCAAAATATCATTGTACTCTTTTACTAAGGTTTTAAGTAAATATCAAATTAAATTCCATAACCTTGGAAAAATGTTGAATATCATAAGAAATCAAATAAGTACAAATTAAAAGTGACACACAATTTTAAATTAAGAATTATTAAGTAATATAAAATATTAATACTCAGTAATTGGCAAGGAAACCATTCCTTTTATATAAGTCTATTGGAATCAATAATACCTTTTTGCTAGCAATTTAACAATATATTAAAACTGATAATTGTGTACCATTACTCAACAGTTCCATTAGAAGTTTATCCTAAGAAAATAATTCTAAGTGAACATGAGGACTTTTCCAATAAAAATATTTTTTGTAAAACTATAAGAAAATTAAAACCACTTAAAGTGTAATAAGACTAAATGACTAATTAAATTAGTGTACATCATATATTTAAAATGCTATATAACTATTAGAATGATTATGTAGAGCCCTGGCTGGTGTAGCTTTGCAGTTACTCCCAACCTCAGCTTTTTTCATTCTAACCTCTTAGGAATTCTGAGCCTTTAGCTCTTGGAGAGGTTGGCCTGGCTGGAGGGCTCATCCAGGGAATTCTGGGAGTTGTAGTTCTGTAGTATGATAGTGGTTGGACTTGGCTCTCAGATGGAGCCCTGGATGTTTGGGAAACTCCAGTCTATGTCTGAACCAGGAAACTTGGTTCTGATCCCCTTTTAGGTTTTAAAAGGTGCAAGAAACTTCATTTCTCATGCCCTGGGATAATCAATGTATGAACTGGGTCCATTAGCCAATATTGAAGGAAGATCTACTCCTGATTGAGATCAATGGTCTCCGGGAATTGTGTCCAGAACTTAGGGACTCTAAAATTTCAGTCTTTCCACTTCAGTCTTGCTGAGACTGCACAGAAACATCGCAGGTTCGATTTCCGGTCAGATTGGATCCCTGGCCCCAGTCATGCGGGAGGCAACTAATCCATTTGTCTATTTCACATGGATGTTTCTCCCCCACCTCCTTCCTTCCTTTCTAGTACTCTCTTTAAAAAGCAATGGAATGATTAGTGACTTTGAGCATGTTTTCATATGTCTCTGGGCCTTCTGTATGTCCTCTTTTGAAAATTATCTATTTAGGTCCCTTGCCCATTTTTTGATTGGATTGTTTATGCAAACTAATGAACAAAAACAAACCCAGAGACAGAGAAGTACCGATCAGACCTTCAAACCTCAGAGGGAAGGCAGGGGAGGATGGGGAGGAGGGAGCTAGATCAACCAAAGGACTTGTATGCATGCATATAAGCATAACCAATGGAAACAGACACTAGGGGGTGAGGGCACAAGCGGAGGGGGTAAGGGCACAAGCGGAGGGGCTAAGGACACATATGTAATACCTTAATCAATAAAGAAAAAAAAGCAATGGGACAAATATCCTCGGGTGAAGATTAAAAAAACAATAATAATAAGACTATCTAGCAATCCATCTAACACACAAAGATGTTAATACATTATTAAGTGAAAATAATGATTTGTAATAGTGTGTATTTCTACATATATGTTAACAAATAAAATTAATTTACTGTGTATACATAGAAAAACGTTTCAAGGATATACATCATAATATTAGCAGAAAATGTTTTCTCTAGTCTTATTGAGAACAATTGTTTGCTTATTTATATTCATTACATTTTCAGCAGTGAACATAAATTTCCTTTATTACAATCACAAAATTTATTTTTATTATTTCACTTATGTATAAATATAGATATTTTATTTATCACTTTTATTTGAATGTTGTAAAAGTGTGAGTTAATGACTACAGGACATTTCCGAATACCTAGAACTGGAATAAAAGTCTTAACATCAGTAATTAGTACAACTTCATTAACAATTTGAGCATTGTAATAGATAAATAAAAAATGAGGTTACACTAAATTATCCTACTGTCCACCTGCATTTTATGTCTGAATATATTTTATAAGTTAAAACAGAGTAGTGTCATAACTAATATAAAGACTGTGTATATGTTGAGGCTAAAGCAAAGGATTATCTCATAAAAATTATTCATATTCTTTAGAAATTCATGTCAAAAGAGATAGGCTAGTCTACATAGCATTTTATATCCTCAGTGTATGTCTTCTTTAATTAAATTTAAAGTAATGCCTAGCATTAGAATATTAAATATTAAAGATATAATATAAAAGGTGTTAAAGATGTTAGTTGTAATTGTTAATGTTGATTGTGTATGCGGTGTGAGTAAGTGTATGTGTGGGCATGCTCATGCATGCACACATGTGATTTGCTGGCCATAACTTCTGGTAAGACCTGTTATGTCAGAATTGTAAACTTGGTACTCCAAATCTCTCTTTTTCATTAAATTAACCACTTGATGTCTAAGGCAATCAGTGGGCTCTGCAGCAGCTGACATGCCTTCGGCACAGTGAAATAGCAGGATTTGCTCAATTCTATGTGGCAGTTTAAATTGAATCAGCTCTTTTTCTCAGAATAATATAATGGCTTCACTACTTAAAGATTTTTAAAAGCATCACTAAGACATATTATATACATAATTTGATTTTACATATAGAACTATAAAAATGTATACCTGAAATAATTTTCTCTATCATTATTTTGTAATAGTAAATGCAAGACTTTGCCATGGTATTTCATTTTATAAACCACTGCTAAAACCTTTTTTTAAAGCATCTTAATATTAAGATTATCATTCTCAGAAAAGTAAGAGTTTATCAATGTGTGTTTTTTATTTGGGTATAATTGACATAACATTATATTAGTCTTAAGTATATAACACGACAATTCGATATTTATATATATTGCAAAATGATCACAATACATTTTGTTAGTGTCTGTTAATTACAGTTTACATTCAACATTATTTTGTGTTAGTTTCAGGTATACAGCATAGAGATTAGACAGTCAGATACTTCACAAAGTGTTCCCCTAGGTATTTCCAGTACCAACCTGGCACCATACATAGACATTACAATATTAATGACTATGTTTTTACTATGCTAAAGTTTACAACCCCATGACGAAGTTGTAACTACTAATTTGTACATCTTATTCTCTTCACCTTTTTCATCCAGTCCCCCAAATTGCCTCCCCTTTGGCAGACATTAGTCTGTTCTCTGTATCTGTTAGATTGTGCCATTTGTTTGTTCATTTTGTTGTTGTTGTTGTTGTTGTTCTCTAGATCTCACATATAAGTGAAATCATATGGTATTTGTCCTTCTCTGAATGACTTATTTCATTTAGCATAACACTCTCTAGGTCCACTCATATTGTCGTAAGTGGTAAGATTTTATTTTTTATGACTGAGTAATATTCCATTATTTGGCACTTGGATTGTTTTTATATCTTGGCTATTATAAATAACCCTGCAATGAACATAGGGAAGCATATTATTTTGAATTAGTGTTAAGGGTGTCCTCAGATAAATAGCCAGACTTGGAACTGCTGGGTCATAAGGAAGTTCCATTTTTAATTTCTTGAGAAACCCCATACTGGTTGTTCTGTGTGTGTGTGTGTGTGTGTGTGTGTGTGTGTGTGTGTGTTTGTTGTTGTTGTTTGTTTGTTTGTTTTTGTAGTGGTTCCGCCAATCTGTATTACCTTTTCTCTACATCCTCCCCAAAACTTGTCACTTGTGAATTTATTGATGATAGTCATTCTGACGGGATGAAGTGATATCTCATGTTTTTAATTTTCATTTGTCTGACAATTAGTGACTGAGCATCTTTTCGTATGTCTATTTGCCATCTGTATGTTCTTGTTGTAAAAGTGTGTATTTGGGTGCTCTGACTATCTATGTGTGTGTGTGTGTGTGTGTGTGTGTGTGTGTGTGTGTGTGTGTATTATTGATTTCAGAGAGGAAGGGAGAAGAGAGAGAAATATCAGTGATGAGAATAATTGATTAGCTGCTTCCTGCATGCCCTCAACTGGGGATTAAGCCCTGAGGGAATCTAACCCTGACCTCCTGGTTCATAGGTCGTTGCTCAACCTGGCAAGGCCTCTGACCATTTTTAATTGGATTTTTGGTTGAGTTATATGAGTTCTTTATAAATTTTGGATTTTAACCCTTAACTGATGTGTCATTGTCAAATATCTTCTCCCATTCAGTGCATTGTCTTTTCATTTTGTTGATGATTTCCTTTTGCTGTACACTTTTTAGTTTGATGTAGTCCCATTTGTATTTTTTCTTTTGTTTTCCTTACCTAAGGAGGTATATCAGGGGGGAAAAAAATGTTGCTAAGAAAAATTTCAGAGATTTTATTGCTTAAGTTTTCTTCTAGAAGTTTAATAATCTCAAGACTTACATTTAAGTCTTTAAACCATTTTATTTATGATGTAAAGATATGTTCTGGTTTCATTTTTTTGCATGTGTCTTCCAATTTTCCCAACACTACTTATTGAATAGACTATCTTTACTACATTATTTGTTCTTCCCTCTTTTCTCAAATATTAATTCACCCATTTAGGCATGGATATATTTTTGGCCTCTCTATATTGTTCCATTGATATATATGTCTGTTTTTATGCCAGTACTATATTATGTTATTTTGATTACTGAGTCTTTGTGGTATATATATATTTTAATATATTTTATTGATTTTTCACAGAGAAGAAGGGAAAGGGATAGATAGCCAGAAACATCGATCAGAGAGAATCATCGACCAGTTGCCTCCTGCACACCCCCCACGGGGGATGTGCCTGAAACCAATGTACATGCCCTTGGCTGGAATCGAACCTGGGACCTTTCAGTCTGCAGACTGATGCTTTATCCACTGAGCCAAACCGGTTTTGGCCTTTGTGGTATATATATATTTTTTTATTAAATTATTATCTGTGTACATATTTTAACATTGTCCCCCACTCCCATACATACCCTCCCTCCCCAGAGTTTTGTGTCTATTGATTGTACTTATATGCATGTATACAAGTCCTTTGGTTGATCTTTTATCTCCCCCAGATCTTCCTACCCTCCCCGCTGTAATTTGACAGTCTGCTTGTTGCTTTACTGTCTCTATATCTGTCTTTTGGTTCATCAATTTATAATGTTCTTTATTACCCATAAATGAGTGAGGTCATGTGGTATTTCTCTTTCATTGACTGGCTTATTTCACTCAGCATAATGTTCTCCAATTCTATCCAGGTTATTGCAAATGATGAGAATTCCTTCTTTTTTATGGCAGCATAGTATTCCATTGTGTAGATGTACCATAGTTTTTGGATCCAATCATCTGCTGACGGGCAGCTAGGCTGTTTCCAAATTCTGGCTATTGTAGATTGTGCTGCTATGAACATGGAGTGCATATATCCTTTCTGATTGGTGTTTCTAGTTTCTTGGGATATATTCCTAGGAGTGGGATTACTGGGTCAAATGGGAGTTCCATTTTCAGTTTTTTGAGGAAGCTCCATACTGTTCTCCACAGTGGCTGCACCAGTTTGCATTCCCACTAGCAGTGCACAAGGGTTCCTTTTTCTCCGCAACCTCGCCAACACTTGTCGTTTGTTGATTTGTTGATGTTGGCTATTCTGACAGGTGTGAGATGGTACCGCATTGCTGTTTTGATTTGCATCTCTCGGTATATTTTGATATCAAGTAGTATGATACCTCCAACTTTATTCTCCTTTCTCAAAATTACTGTAGCTCTTTAGTGGTTCCATATAATTTTTAAGTTATTTTTTCTAGTTATGTGAAATGCACCATTGGTATTTTGCTAGGAATTGCCTTGAATCTATAGATTGCTTTGGGTAGTATGGACATTTTAATGGCATTAATTCTTTCTATCCATGAGTACAGTATATGCTATATTTATCTGTATCTTCTTCACTTTCTTTCTTCATCATGTTATGAGTTTTCAAATACAGCTGTTTTACTTCCTTGGTTAAATTTATTCCTAGGTATTTTTTATGCAATTATAAATGGGATTGACTCAGATTCCTTTTCTGATGGTTCTACTCTTGCTCTCATGGTTCCTCAGCTGGATCAAATGCATGTCCTCATATTGGTAGATGACTGGAAAATATCTTTATATTCTGTCTTCACTTCCTTATCTCATTTCCCCTCAGACCTTATTAAGCCCCCTTCACTTTGCAAATAATCACAGTATAGTAGATTCTTTTTTAAGAGGCAACATCTTAAAGAACTTAAATTAAAATAACATTGTTACCTTTTTATTCTACCCCAGCTTCTTAGAAAAGTTAGTAAAGGATTTGATTGCTGTCCAAAGTAAAGTGAGGGAACACTTCAGTTAAAATGCACCTTGAAGATATCTATTATCTAGTATCTGAAAACATTGCTGGAACTACAAAAGCCTATACTAAAAAAAAAAAAAGTCTACTCTGACTTTAAATTTCCTTGGTGCTGTCATTTATATGTGACATACCTCTAAGTATGGATTCTGCTTAGCTGTTAGGTCTCATCTGCTTGCTATTTTAACTTTCAGTGTTTGCATTCTAGCCCAGTAACTACAGAACACCACACCCCTGGCTCATTTTTGCCAAGTCTGCACAGAATATGATATAAATGGAATTGCAGATTGCTCAACAGCATCATAGAGGACCTTAGGGGATAAGGTGGACATAGTGAGAACTTTGCTTTGGCCCTTTATTCCTTGAGAATTTAATTTGGTTGAAGGAATCAAAGCCAAAGTTTACATTATAATAAAAACAAAAGTTAATAGAATGGAGAATATCTTACTATTATTTCTTTCCTTTGCCCAATGGTTAAAATAACGAAGTCACTTATAGTGAAAGGTCATTAGAGCAAAGACTTAACACTGAAAGTGTCAGTGTTTGAACATGTTTATTTAAAAATGAAATGACATCTACACAATGGAATATTATGCTGCTATAAAAAAAGAAGGAATTCTTACCATTTGCAGCAGCATGGATGGAACTGGAGAGCATTATGATAAGTGAAATAAGCCAGTCAATGAAAGAAAAATACCACATGATCTCACTCATTTATGGATAATAAATAATATTACAACCTGATGAACAAAAAGATAGATACAAAGGCAGTAAAAAGCATCAAACAGACTGTCAAATTACAGCAGGAAGGTTAGGGGGTTGGAGATAAGAGATCAACTGAAGGAGTTGTATGCATGCATATAAGCATAATCAATGGTCTCAAGACACTGGGGATGAGGGCATGTATGGGAGTGAGGGGTGCAATGGGGAGATATGGACACATGTAATACCTTAATCAATAAAAAAATTTTTTGAAAAAAAGGAGGCAACTAAAATCTAAGAAAAAGTGAAATAAAAATCAGGGAAACAAAATAGTTTTTACTGGCTTGAAAGGTGATATGTCTGTATATGGAATTTTCTTCCTCTTGCATGGTGGCTGTGATTCAGAAGGGTCTGAAATGTATTCAGCCAGCTCTCACTGCTCCCTCTCTCCTCAGTTTACCAATCAAGTTTAGTGATCTTCTTGTTTCATAAAGGAGTTTGCTTAATTATAGTTAGTTGACCAGAGTTCACTTTCCTGAAAGAATATCCAAAACCCTGAGGCAATGGTATTCTTGGTACACACATATATGAGACAGGCAACGATAAAGTTAGAGAGAGAAAAGAAAATTCTTCCAGCTCCTCTTCTGCCTCGGCCAGTGGTATGCATCTCGTCTGAGAAAATAACATAATAATGAATTTGGTTTTGATTCTTTTAAACACTTGATGAGCCATGGCTAGAAGCTTTGGCTGTCTTTTCACAGAAGGGAATGTGAAGGAGATGTGGGTTAAATTAAACAAGACAAATTATCTGGGTATTATTTTCTTAATTTATTCATAAACGTACGGACAGGCTTATGAGGAACGCACGTCATCTCCTGGTACTTGTCAATCCTGGTTGTATGTTAGAATAGCCTTGGGAGCATTGTAGGTACCCTCCTACCATGATTAATCTGGTTTAATTAGCCTGGAGTATGTCCAGGGCATCAATAGTTTTCAAAGTTTCTTAAATGGTTCTATTATGCCCCTGGGGTTGCATTTAGAGCAAACAATCTGAGTTCTGGAATGATATTAGTTCTTTAAACAACTAACATTTAATTTCATATATTGATATGTACTTTAAAATGTAAAAATATAAACATAAGTTTGATCATTGTCTCTGACCTCAGGAATTAATTAGCTAATTGGGAGGACTGGGATGATCACAACTTAACCTTAATGCTGGAATGAATTGGTACAAATAAATCAGAGAACACTGGCATCAATAAATTGCTTTTTAAATGAAAACTTTCAATCTCATGAAGAACCTGGTTTGAGCTCAACCTTAAATTGGGTATCCTTGGTTAAAGATCAGCATTTTCAGAGACTCCAGAGCCAGCAGGGCATGTTTGGGAGACAAAAAGGTAGTTTGGGGTGGTTCATTTGATGGATACAATAGGAAGGAAGCTATAAAAGCTTCCCAGGACCAGACTGTGAAGGGTCTTAAATACCAAAAATACGTTCAAGTATGAGAGAAATAATGGAAATGCGATAGCAGTGTCAAAATCTAGTGTTTTACATTTCGAGCAATATTTTCCAAACGTTCTTTAGGCTCCTAACTGGGTCAATTCTACAAAGAGGTTTTAATTAGCAAAAACCAGGAATCAAACTCAAACATGAAAGCAGAACTCATGAGGTCTTAAACATCACACCATCTTGCCTCAGGCTTCTCATGCATATTGTAATGAGATAAATCTTTTCCATCTTATACCTTGGCTGTGATTGATCGAATGAGATAGTGCACCTTTGATATTTCACTGCATGCCTGATACATACTAAGTGCTTGGTAAATTATATATTTCTGCCCTATGGTGCTTTCAATCTGGTGGGCTCTATGCTTGTGTTGCCTCCAGCAATGCAAGCATGCACACTCAGCATTTCTACCTGCAATGCTTAGTTACACACTGATTGACAGCCTCCTTTATCCACATTCTTAGTGTGATTTCTCAGTCTTCTCATCCAATTTAATTTAATAGGTATTTACTGAAAGCTTACCAGTGCTTAGCAGACCATGTAGGAGGCCCTATGTTAGGTTAAGAGGATACAAAAATGAATATGGCATACTCTCTGCATGCCAAGAGTCTGCAATCCAATGGGTAAAATAAATAAACTTATATTCATATAAATATCTAATACCAAGTTCAGTGTGGACATAGGTTTGATTGCCTGTGAGAGGCATATATAGGGCAGATGTTAAAATCTTATAGTTTTGTACAGTTTATTTTTTCACTAGGCCTAAGTATTTCAGCTGATTTAAGTTGGAAACATTTGGCAAAAAGCCTAACATGTCCTGATTTAGAAATTACACATGAATTATAATCAAATTTATCTTAGGAAGTAGAGGAAAACATGTCTAATTGCTCAGTTTGTGATTTCTTATCTTTTTAATAACCGAGCAAACAAAAACTAATTTATCAACTGGACAGTTATACTGCATTTCACCATGATTGTGTCCAAAAATATAAAGATATATTTTATAGAATTCAGTAAATGAAACTTTTATTTTCTCTCATAAATTATCCAGCAGTAACCCTTGTCAGTTCTCTAAAGCCTAAACTCAAATCACTGAAGTAGTTTACTTATTAAACACATCTATAAAAATGACAACACTGACAAATTGTTCCAGGGAGTCTTTTGATTAGCATTGGTTCTGTTTGTTTCTTCAGTCTCAAATGTTTTATTAAATATTTAGGTTCTTTATCATAGATACAGTCAATATTGGAAAATTGTAAGTTCCCTGAAGCCTGAAATCTATGAATAGTTGTTACAAAAACTTGAATTATTATTTGGGGTACTTTTCCATACTGTTTATGCTAGTCACCTAATTCACATTAGCTTATCTCCCTGCGAAAGTAAAACACACAGCAATTGGGGCATTATTTATCATTAAAGAAAAGTAAACATATCTAAAAATATCATTACTTAATCAGGAAATCCACTTGAAAGAAAGCCTCGGAAAGCCAATACTAAGTTCTTCTCAGTCATTTAATTTTTTTTTTTAAGTTGAAGGACCAGCATTATATCTTTTTTATATAATGTGAAGATACTCTAATTAGACTGCACCTTTCATCACACTGCACAGCCTCGGAGTTCTCATCTGGAAGGCAATAACACATGTTGTGTAAAGCTAAATTTGGCTTCCAATCTTAATTAAGAAAGTGCAGTTATGTACAGCAAGACCAAGCCCACACCTTTCCCAATACCCAGTTCCCAGTGAAGACATAGATTCCTCACTGCCTGAATCAATACTGGTATGCAGGCACATAAGGATCAGTATCTTCATCGCTAGCTCATAATTTCTGATTGCTTATTGTTTATTGGCAAAGGTACTCTTAACTAGTCACGCTATTGGGTACACACATAACCAGAATGCTGACAGTAATGCTTTTACATCTGAGGGTTCCTCTGGAGCAAAAGCAAGAAGCCTCTGGAAGATGACAGTCATGTACAGAATTGCATTTTATGAAGTAGGGAAAATTACTGAGAGAATAGAAACATAAACCAATATTACCCACCGGATACAACTCATATATATTATTATATAAGAAACTTCTTTATGATACTCAAAACTAGGCTCTCTTTTGTGAAAAAAATGAAATACTGGTATGCATTGTAGAACTAAGAGAGAACTTGAAATGGAGAACACTATGAGGAAATTTGAGGTCAAAGCTCTAGTAGGGGTATCCAGAGAGTATGTTGGAGAAAGGATATTAAGAAATATATTTTCCCAGTGAATAGTGATAATAATGTACTAATAATTGAGCTGAAAGAGAGTTGAACCCATATTGATCATTAGTCATGTTCAACCAACAAATGCTGAGTAAATGCCTAGGCACAAGGGATAAGTCATAAATGAGAATAATATTCTCTGCTCTCAAGAATAGCAATAAAATGTAAACTAGTAAAGGAACAAATTAAATTCAACTTGTAGTGATATTATGCAGAAAATAAGAACATGTGATGTGATAGAGAGAGGTCCTAAAGTGCAGGTATCTTTAGAATATTATAGAAAGAACAAGAAGGCCTGTGTGACTGAAACACAATGAGGGTGGAAGAGAGGGATTAAAGAGAGAGTCAGGGCCACATCTTCCCTGTAGGGAAGGAATTTTGATTTTATTCAAAACATAATTCTAGCAATTAGAGGGTTTAAGCAGGAAAATAAAGATTCTTTGCTCTAGAGTTCAACCCTTAAATGCTGCCTTACATTTTTTTTTTTTTATTGTCTAAAGTTTTACATATGTCTCCTTTTTCCTCAATTGACCTTCCCCTCATCCCCCAGCCATTCCCACCCAGGGCAAGCCCCCACCACCCCAGTGTCTCAGTCCATTGGCTATGCATTCACACAAGTCCCTTGGTTGCTCTCTAACCCCACCTCCCCTGACATTTGTCTCTGGATCTATTCTTGTTCATCAAATTATGTTGATCATTTTATCCCACATATGAGTGAGATCATTGATATGTATCTTTCTCCAACTGGCTTATTTCACTTAACATAATGCTCTTCAGTTCCATCCTTGCTATTGCAAATGGTAAAAGTTCCTTCTTTTTTAGAGCGTCCTAAGTATTCCTTTATGTGGATGTACCACAGTTTTTAATCCACTCATCTGCTGATGGGCACTTAGACTATTTCCAAATCTTAGCTACAGTGAATTGTGCTGCTATGAACATAGGGGTGCATATATCCTTTCTGATTGGTGTTTCTGTTTTCTTGGGATATATCCCTAGGAGTGGGATCACTGGGTCAAATGGGAGTTCCATTTTTAGTTTTTTTGAGGAAACTTCATATTGTTCTCCACAGTGGCTGCACCAGTCTGCATTCCCACCAGCAGTAATGGAGGGTTCCTTTTTCTCCACATCCTCGCCAGCACTTGTTGTTTGTTGATTTGTTGATGATGGCCATTCTGACATGTGTGAGGTGGTACCTCATTTTTGTTTTGATTTGCATCTTTCGGATGATTAGTGACTTTGCACATGTTTTCATATGTCTCTTGGCTTTCTGAATGTCCTCTTTCAAAAAGTGTCTATTTAGGTCCTTTGCCCATTTTTGATTGGATTGTTTATATTACGTTTGTTAAATTGTATGAGTTCCTTGTAAATGTTGGAGATTAAACCCTTATCAGAGATAACTTTGGCAAATATGTTCTCCCATGCAGTGGGCTTTCTTGTTGTTTTGTTGATGGTTTCTTTTGCTGTGTAGAGTTTTTTATTTTAGGTAGTCCCATTTGTTTATTATCTCCTTAATCTCCATTGTCCTAGGAGCTGTGTCGGTTAAGATCATGCTACGACATATGTCTGCTATTTTGCTGCCTATGGAATCTTGTAGGATTTTTATGGTTTCCCATCTTACATCATTAAATTCTGCCTTACATTTTAAAAGATCGCTGTGACTATAGTATCAGAATTATGTTGCAAAGGTGGTGGTTGCAGTGTAGAAAGAGCCATGGAATAATTCAGGCAAAATATTATGGTGAAGTGGATTTGGTGTGTTAGGAATAGAGGTGAAGATAAAGGAACAAAGTTAGAATCTCTTTCAGAGTTAGAGCAATAGGAACTGATACACTGATTTGCCTGCTGGAAGCAGAGTTAGAAAACTACACAAAACTTGATGTTTATACAGATTGTTTATAAGAGTGGGAATATAGTCACAAAATAAAGTGTCATGCCCCATTTTGAACAAAATTATTGTGTCTCTGCTCCAGAAATACTGCAGGTGTCTCTGATTAGGATACTTCAAGGAGAAGGAAAGAGATTTACAAAAAGGCCTAGAAAAAGCTAATGAAATGTTTAAGGGGCAGAGCCCTGTGGAATGACTGCCGGGTGAAGGAAAAAAGCCAGCCCAGAGAGTCAGAAGGCTTGAGTTCTACATCCAGCTCTATTTCTATCTTGAGGTGGAATTCTGAGGAATGAGCTTTATCTTCCTCAAGCTCTGTCTCCTCCTTTGTAAAACAGATTTCCTCACAGATGGTTAAGAGATTCGCAATAAAAGTGTATACAACTGTGTTCTAGTTTTCTTCAGTAAATTAAAGAATATGTTAAACTTTGGAAAAGAATGAATTTTATTCATGTGAAAGGCAATACTGCTTTATTTAAGAAATAGTGAAATTATTAAATGTCTGCTTTATATATTGAATAACTATCCATTCTCTAAGTAATAATTAACTTCTTATGTGTTAGGCTCCAAAAATATAAAGGTCTTTTGTTATTATTGTTTGTTGTTGTTAATCCTCTCCTGAGAATATTTTTTCCTTTGATTTTTAGAGAGAGTGGAGGGGAGGGGGAGAGACAAAGAGAGAAAAACAATAATGTGAGTGAGACACATTGATTGATTGCCTTACACGGGGATCAAGCCTGCAACCAAGATATGTGCCTTTGACCAGAACTGAACCCATAACGTTCCAGTCCGAGGGCCGACAGTATATCCACTGAGCCATACTGGCCAGAGCCAAATATATAAAGTCCTTTTATAGGATCATAAAATCATGTATAAGGCACTTACCATATGCCAGATACTAAGTGCTTTAGAATATTAACTCAATTCTCAAGATACCCTTACAAGTTAAGTGCTGTTTTTATAACTATCACATAGATGAGCACATGAGACAGAGAAATTAACTAACTTTCCTAAGGTTACAAAGTTAATAAGTGAATAAGTCAAGATCTTACTGCAGGATATCTGGCACTAGGGTCTTTGCCCTAAATGCTATAATATATCTAAGGTTGATAAGTAAAGTCCTGTATTTTTCCTTTAAGAATTTAGTATAGAGAAGCAATTTCTGGATTCCTAATGAATTGTTCCCCTTTACCATGAGGAAGAGAGCAAAGAACCTCAAATTCCATAGAAATGAAGTGAGAGGAAATGAAGAAGAATTTATGAGCCAAAGACTTATTATACATTCAGTAGAGATGATTGAATAAACTGACTATCGATATATCTACACTAATAAAAGAGAAACATGCAAATTAATCATCATTTCACTACACCCACCAGCCAATCAGGAGAAACTGTAAATTAGAAGGAGAAAGATGGTGGCTGCCCAGCTGCTCTGGGCATGGAGTAGATGGGCAGGGCAGAACGCCTGCTATGAGAGGGCAGGCAGGGGCCAAGGGAGCTACAGGAGCTGCACTCTGGCCACAGTGAAGACAAAGACGGCAGACTCTGGCCAGAGTCTGCAGCGAAGCAGCGAAAGTGAAGATGGCAGGACTCCAGCCTGAATCTGCAGTGAAGATGGTAGACCCCAGCAGGAGTCTGCAGTGAAGATGAGGAAGGCAGATTCCAGCCAGAGCAAAGGCCTGGGTCCCAGGTGCCGGAGGAAAACCAGTGCTGGAAGCCAAGGGAAGGAAGGCCTGTTGCAGGAACCTCTTTGTGTAATGGACCTCTAGTACGAGTATAAAAGGCTAATACACTTGGTGTCCATCCACATGACAACCGGTTGCTATGATGCACACTGACCACCAGGGAGCAGACATTCAATGCAAGAACTGCTGTGACATACACTGGCCATTAACAGAGAAACAGCAGCACGGACCTGGTGCCAACAAAGCAACACTTGGCTTCCCCCAAGTGGGACACAGGCCCTGCCCCCACGCTAGAGTGACAGCCTACCAAACTGCAGCCGATTCTGCCAAGACTCCCTGGAGCAAAATGCGTTCCACAGCCCAGCCCAGCCAAGCCCAGAAATGGTCACTGTGGGCACCAGGTAATGACATCACGTAGCAATGCCTGGATTCCTTTCTCTAGCAACTAGTCTCCTTGCAGTTTATCCAGCCCAGGAATACAACTTGCTTTATAGCCAGGAAGAAACATTTCACACTGTAACCAAATGTCTGTGAAGTGTTTCCCCGTGCTTCATCTCATTTGATCCTCACAGAAGTCCTGAAGTAGGTAGATAGGAGACTCGGTGGAATCCTATTTTCTTTTTATTAACTGGAAAATGAAGATTTAGAAAGCTTAGAAACTTGACCCAACTGAAAAGAAGTAAGAAATGGTGGGCCTTGAAAATGACTTCAGGTTTCCTCACTGCGCAGAATATAGTCAGACACTGCTGCAGTTAAATATTTTACCCTTTGTTCTCCCTGCGTGATCTACAATCATAATCTGCTTCGTGTTGATACTTACTGCTATGTTGCTAACAATTACTTGAAAGAAAAGTTGGGGTGCTTCACTGGGCTGGAAAAAGTTTAGCTAAATCAGAAAGCAGGTCTAATTAAACAAATTATTCTCTCTATATAAAAGGCTAAGTTGAGCCGAAACCGGTTTGGCTCAGTGATAGAGCGTCGGTCTTCAGACTGAGGGGTCCCTGGTTCGATTCCGGTCAAGGGCATGTATGTTGGCTGCGGGCACATCCCCAGGTGGGGGATGTGCAGGAGGCGGCTGGTCGATGTTTCTCTCTCATCGATGTTTCTGGCTCTCTATCTCCCTCCCTTCCTCTCTGTAAAAAATCAATAAAATATATTTAAAACAAACAAACAAACAAAAGGCTAAGTTGACTCGCACATATATGTGTAACACATATAAAGCAATCACCTGTGTTTCCATCTGTTATTGTTGATAGTGATTTGGTTGACACTTTTATTATAAAGAAAGGGAGAATAGAGATGTTAAAATATTTCTTCTAATTAATTTCCTTTTAATGTTCACAAATTTGTGCACCAGACCACTAGTATAATATATGTTTGTTGAGTTAATCCATGCTAGAATAGATTTCAAGTGGATTCATTTACAACCAGCAAGTTTTCCCTGCTAATCTTTAAGATTATTTGATTAAAGGGTATGAGGGGACTGGAAAAGATCAACCAAAGAACATATATGCATAGCCCATGGACATAGATAATAATGTGGGGAATGCCTGAAATAGGGCAGGGCCTGGGTAGAGGGGGACAAAGTGTGTGTGCACGCAGGAGGGGGAGGGAGGTGTGAGGAATGGAGGACATCTGTAATACTCTCAACATTTAAAAAAAGAAATGAACTCTGACAAGTTTGGCTTAGTGGATAGAATGTCAGCCTACAGAACGAGGGTTGTGGGTTTGATTCCAATCACGGGCACACACCTCAGTTGCAGGCTCTGTCCCTGGCGTGGTCCTGGTCGGGGTACTTGTGAAGGCAACCAATCAATGTATCTCTTTCACATGGATGTTGCTCTCTCTGTGCCCCTCCCCCAACCTTCCACTTTCTTTAAAAGTCAATTGGGAAAATATCCACGGATAAGGATTAACAAAAAACAAACAAACAAGCAAACAAAAAGATGAGTTGATTAGAGTGATTTCAAAGATTTTATTTTTCCCAAAGGATGAGAGGAGAAGGGGAGAATTGCTTGTAGGGTATGCTATAGAACTATTTCCCAAACATATTTTCTCAAAAGTACACATAAAAGTTGGGTGTTATATGTATGTAACTGACATAAATTTTGGACTTACTGCAATTAAATTTTGTTAACCACAAAATTACATTCACTTATCTTAAACAAGAACTTTTCTTTCACTGAGATGAAAGATGTAGAAAGACTTTTTTCTGTCAGAAGGCAAACCTAATCCATTATTTTTTAAATTTGGTTTTTATTTGGTTTCTGTGAGAGAATATAAAAGTTAAAAATATCAAATATGAATCCTATATAATAAAGAGCTATTGGGTCGGCAACTAAGTAATTGCGGATTTTTTAAAGAAAATCAAAGACAATTTTTTCATGGAACTAAATAACTTTATTCTGTAATGTATTGCCCATTTTGATCAATGACCTTTTGCCATCTTTCAGGCAGCATCATAATCCCACGTTCAAAAAACTTCTGGTTTTTATTAGCAAAAAACTGAATCAGGTACGATTTGACATCATCATCATTATTGAAATTTTTACCATTCAAGGAGTTTTGTAAAGATCGAAACAAAACGTAATCAGATGGTGCAAGGTCAGGACTATATGGTGGATGTGGCAAAACATCCCAACCAAGCTCCATTAATTTTTGCCGAGTGACCAAAGATGTGTGTGGCCTTGCATTGTCATGATGGAATACAACACCTTTTCGATTTGTCAATTCGGGCCGCTTTTCTTCAACTGTATTGTTTAATTTCGTTAGTTGTTCAATGTAGACATCAGAATTGATCGTTCGGTTGGGTGGTAAGAGTTCAAAGTAGACAATTCCTTTGTAATCCCACCAAACTGATAACAAAACCTTCTTTTGATGAATATCAGCTTTTGATGTTGTTTGAGTTGGTTCACCTGGCCTGCTCCACGATCTTTTCCGCTTGATATTGTTGTAAACAACCCATTTTTCATCGCCAGTTATCAGTCGTTTTAAAAATGGATCATTTTCATTACGTTTCTTTAGCAAATCGCAGCTGCTAATGCGTTGCGTTAACTGTGATTCTTTCAGTTCGTGAGGAACCCATGTATCGAGTTTTTGAACATAGCCAAGTTGTTTTAAGTGATTTTCAATGCATGTATGTGATACATGAAGCTTCTCTGCAATCTCACGTGTTGTACTGTGACAGTCCGAATTGATTATTGCTTTGATTAGGGCGTCATCAACTTCAACTGGACGACCAGAGCGTTTTTCATCTTGGAGTGAAAAATCACCAGAACGAAATTTGGCAAACCAATTTTGACACTGCCGTTCTTTTAAGGCTTCGTCACCATAAACAGCACATAACTTTTTATGAGCTTGCGATGCGTTTTTCCCTTTGTGGAAATAAAAAAGCAAAATATGACGAAAATGTTCCTTTTGATTTTCCATTTTTCAACGAACGCCAAACGAAAACTACAAAACAGATCAAAAAACTTTTTTTACTGATTAACAGCTGAATAGCCAACTATCAAATAACAAAATGTGTTTTACATTTGTACTACGTCTACAAATCTAAAAATTCAACTGAAGCCATATATGTGTGAAACCCGCAATTACTTAGCTGCCGACCCAATAGTATGCAAATGAACATCACACCCTGATGCCATCACACCATGATGCCCTCGTGCTGTCACATCCATCACCAGGAGGCTGCATGCAGTAGGACACTTTTATATATTATCTCATGAGGACATTATAGTGTCCCCTCTCCTCCCCTAAAGGAAGATTGGTTTATTATTAGGGGACAAAATATTTATGTTTGTCTACCCTTAGGTTTTAAGGGTTTTTTTTCCTTTTTATTTTTCAATTCTCTAATCTTTCCTGCCTTCTCTAGTTACATGACAGCACAATTTAGTTTTTATAACTGCAAAACAGAATCTAGGAAAACAATAATTATACTCCCTAGTCTAGTTTCTTACATTTTGTAAATTCTAATATTTTGAGAAATGGTGTAGATCACATATTTTACTGAGAAGTCATTCAAGTTTTCTAAACCTACAGACTATTGAACATCAATGACAGAAAGGCAGTCAATTATATTAATACTAGAGGCCCGATGCACGAAATTCGTGAAGAATAGGCCTTTGCAGGCTCAGATACCTTGGCCCTCACAGCCCCAGCTTCATCTGGATAGTCATTCCACTGTTCAGTCATTCAGTTGATTTGCATATTACACTTTTATTATTATAGATCAGTTCTTGTCACACAAGACACAGTTCAATATTTCATCATATAATGAGAATAGTTTGAACATTTCATCATGAATGATTTCATCATTTTATCAAATGGTGAGAACAGCATGATGTGCCAACTAGGATTTCTCATAGGCTTTGTCTTAAAGTTTTCTGATAATAAAAATAAACCTAAAAAATATTGCTAGCAATGTATAGCCTATACATTCAATTTTTAAAATAAGGCTTGTGTGTAATAGGTATAATGGGTCATACATTTCTTGGTTTTGTTTTAGAGACATAAGTGTGTGTGTGTGTGTGTGTGTGTGTGTGTGTGTGTGTACTGTATTTCCAACTGTATTTCAGTCAATACTCATTATCTGGCAATAATGAAATTTCAATACTCATTATCTGGAGATAATTTAACTGGAGATAATTTCAAACATCTATATAGGAAATTCTATTGAAAAGTATGTATTTAATTAGTGTTAGTGGTATTTCCATAGTTATACTCATATTGCATATGCCTTCAATATATGCTTTCCTATAAAAATTACCTTTACAATAGATATTTTATTGTTATTTAAGCAATCATTGTTTGAAATAGGAAACCATTTTAATTTGGATTATTTAATAAGTAATTTTACAAGAATATTTATAAATTTTATATTTTATAGATTCACTTTTATCAAATTATATTGTATTCTTTTTATTTTATTAGTTGGTACATGGAAACAGAAAATCAAGAAATCATTTCACAAATACTTTATAACTATTTTCAATTATATGATTAGAAATTTAGGAAAGTATGAATTTTTTGGTGAAGGTAGTTAATTAAATATATTAATTTACTTTCATTACCTCAGAACACTTCGCCAAAAGAAGTGAAGGGAAATAGAAGGTTTATGCTAACAAGGACAAACAAAGCAAAGGGTGAAGGGAGAAGAAAGTATTTCAGATGAGAAAGGTCAATATGTCAACCGAATTGTGGAAAATGAAAATTAAATGGAAGAGTGATAACTCACTTAGCCATGGTACCTGGGATGATTATCTTCCAGGAGGGAAACTGCTTTCCCTTCCTGCTATTCTGTTTTGTCTATGCCAAGGGGTGGAATTGCTATGTAAGAATTAGGTCTATGTTCATCTATAGTAGATACTACCAAATAGTTCTCCAAGTGACAGTACCAATTTAAACTTCTCCAGCAATGTATAAGAGTAGGTATTGCCCCATGTCCTCACCAGAGTTAGTTTTGTGTGTCTTTTTCACTTTAGAATTCTGATAAATGGTAATAGTGTTGCATTGTACTTTGAAATAAGTTTTTAAAGTTTGTCTCTAAGAAACCAGGTATAGTAGATAGGAGTTGTACATTATACTAGTAGAAGGGAATGAAATATGAAGACAATCTATACTAATAAAAATCTTGGGTACAATCAGGCCAGCAGTGGAGGGCAATTGGGAGCTATCAGGCTGTCTGGGGAGCAATTATGGGGAGATCAGTCTGGCAGGCAGAAGTGGTTAGGGGCAATCAGACAGGTAGGCAGGCAGGCAAGAGGTTAGGAGTCAGCAGTCCTGGATTGTAAGAGGGATATCTGACTGCTGGTTTGGGGATCTGGCCTAAACCAGCAGTGGGACATCCCTCGAGGAGGTCCCAGATTGGAGAGGGTGCAGGCCGGCTGAGGACACACCCCCCCCCCATGTACAAATTTTGTGCACCAGGCCACTATTCTACACTAATAAAAGAGAAAGATGCAAATTTCCCTTACCACTGCAATGCCCACCAGAAAAATCATGAATGAGTACACAAATTAACCCAATCAAATGACTGGTTAATTTGCATGTGCAGGCACAGAGCAAAGACTGAAGGCTCTGCCTGAGCGAAGACTGAAGACTGAAGGCTCTGCTGCAGCCGGAGCCAAGTCTGAAGGCTAAAGACTTGACTCCGCTGCAGCCTGGGTCTTGGGTGCTGGAGGAAAACTGGTGCCGGCATCCAGGGTAAGGAAGGCCTGTTGTACAAATCTTCATGATGAAAATAAAGAAATCGATGCAAAATATATGAAAAGCAACTTTTAAGACACAAAACAAAATAATGAAGCACAGAGATCATAGAGAGCTGGTAAATAAAGGAGAAGTCCTATAGTTGTCCTAATTTAGTGCTTTGACAGGTTCCAGGTCATGCCCAGGGAGAAGGTCCCAGTAGGACTCCTTTCTGGATTGAGAACACAGAGCCCTGTAGGACAGCTAGGTTTCACAAGGTAGAATATGAACGAGTAGAGTGCTCCTCTGAAACAAAACTCCTGAGAGCCGCAGAGGTTCTCTGAGTGTTCACGGAGTTTTGCTAATAAGTATTATAGATAAACTAACAAAGGAAATAAAGTGAGGTCATTAAAAGCACACAGTTCTTCTGAAAGAAGGCAGAAAAAGAAAATAGAACAAAAGAACAGATGGGGAAAATGGAAAACAAATATCAAGATGGACTTAAATCTAACCATATCAGTAATCATATCAAATGTAAATAGTCTAAACATGTAAACTTAAAGGCAGAGATTATCAGTTTAGACTTTAAAAAGACAAGACCTAGGTAAGTACTACATATAGGAAACATATTTTAAAATATAAAAATTAATATAAGTAAAAACAAAGAGGTAAAAATAAAGAAAACTTTTATGGTTAATAGATAATGTTCACTGTCTTAATTGTGGTAAAGATTTTACAATTATATGCATATGTCAAAATTTATCAAATTGTACACTATGTCCAATTTTTTGCATGCCAATTCCATCTCAAGCTGTTAAAAAAGCATTGTTTATGTGGGAAGTGGGAAGAAGTCTAAAATTTCTTCAATAGAATGTAGTAATTTTGGAAAAATAGGTGTGACCTCCATTCTGAAGGAATTTAAATACTGAACTGAGTTTGGTCTTTATTCTAGAGACAAGGTATTAGCAAACGTTTTTTATAAAGGGCCAGATAGCATATATTTAAGGCTTTGCAGACCAATAGTCAAAGGAAAAGCTATCGTATACCCATACAATGGCTGGGGAGGCAGGCGTACCTGAGATGATTGCAGTAGTGCAGGATGTGTGGATTTACTTAACAAAGCTATAGAATTATGCAAACTAAAACAGAATCACTTTAGACCTTCTTTATCCATTCTTCTGTTGATGGATACTTTCGTTGTTTCCATATCTTGGCTACTGTGAATAAACAGGAGTGCAAATATCTTTTTGATATACTGTTTTCATTTCCTTTGGCTACAAAACCAGGCGTGGGATTGCTGGATCATATGGTAGTTCTATTTTTAATTTTCTGAGGAACCTCTATCCCGTTTGTTTTGTTGTTGTTATTGTTTTATAATTCCTGCACCAATTCACATTCCCAGGCACAGTGCACAAGGGTTACATTTTCCTTACATCCTCACCAAAAACCGTTAATCTCTTGTCTTCTTGATGATAGCCAAAAATACAGGTGTTTAGTGATATGGTTTGGATTTACATTTCCCTGATGACGAGTGATGGTGAGCATCTTTTTATGTATGTGTTGGCCATTTGTGTAATTTTTTTTTTAGAGAAATGTTTATTCATTTCCTATGCCCATTTTAAAATTAAATTGTTTGAGGTTTTGCGTCTTGATTAGCATGTGTTGTGTTCTGGATTTAATGGGAGTGAGGAGGGGAGTGTGGAATAGGCCAAGGATCCAAACAGGTGAATTCCCTGATCTTGGCGCCCCTCTCAGGTCTCAGGCTAGCGGCTCAGCCAGGAGAGTCTGGGGCTCTAAAGCTCTGAGGTCCAGCACTGGCCTCCAGATACCTGGGTGGTCTGTCCCTCATCCTCTACCCCCACCTTCACCCCCTCACACTCCCAACCCCAAACACATAAATGTGCTTGGCACCAGGGGGAAAATGTTTGAGGTTTTGTTGCTGCTGCTGTTGTTATTGAGTTGTATGAGTTGTATGAGTTCTTTAGTAGTATATATTTTAGTATATATTTACATATGGTTTGCAAGAATTTTATGCCTTTTCATTGGTTGCTTTTGCTTTCTTTTTGGTTGTTTCTTTTGCTGAGCAGAAGCTTTTTAATTTGATGTTGTCCCACTTCTTTATTTTTGCTCTTGTTGCTTGTGTTTTTGTTGTCATATTTTTAAAAAGTATTGCCAAGATGAATGTCAAGGAGCTTTTCTCTCATCTTTTCTTTTAGGGGTTTTAGTTTTAGGTCTTTATTTAATTCTCAAAACTCAGGTGAATCCTTGCAGAGAACCTCTGCATTTCGAGTTAATTTTTGTAAGTGGAGTAAGACAGGGGGTTCAATTTCATTTTTCTGTATGCAGTTACCCAAGTTTCCCAATACATTTATTAAAGACACTATCATTCCCCCATTGTATATTCTTGTCTCCCTTGTCAAATGTTAGTTGACTATATATGTAGGAGTTTATTTCTGGGTTCTCTATTCTGTTCCAACAGACTACATGTCTAACTTTTATACCATCACCATATTGTTTTATTTACCATAACTTTGTAGTGTAGCTTGAAATCAAGAAGTGTGATGCTTCCCATTTTGTTCTTCTTTGTGATTATTCCTTTGGTTATTTTGTGGTTGGTTGTTTTGGGTTTTTTGTTTTTTTGTTTTTCTGTTTGTTTGTTTGTTTTGTGTGTGTGTGTGTTTCCATACAAATTTTAGGATATTTCTTTCTATTTTTGTAAAAAAAAAAAAAAAAAAAAAAAAGGCATTGAAATTCTGCTAGGGATAGAATTGAATCTATAGTTTGCTTTGGGTGATATGGACATTTTAACAATATTCATTATTTAAGTCCATGAACACAGGATATCTTCCATTTGTTTGTGATCTCTTTGATTTTTTCATTAGAATCTTATAGCTTTTATTGTATTGATCTTTCACTTCCTTGGTAAGTGTATCTCTAATTACTTTATTGATTTTAATTAGGTAATATTATGAATAGGGTTGTTTTGTTTACATTTTTATGAACAAAGTCAATATGAAACTTTTAGAAAAGTATGTACAATAAAAATGACAAATACAATGTTAATATTGCTAATAAACAACTATTATAAATTAATAGAAAAACAAGCAATCAATAGAAAAAGATGAAAGGATAAAAAAAAAGCAGTTTATCCGCAACTATAACAATATGGCCAATAAAAATATGAAAAAATATGCAACATTAGTCACAATCAAGCAACTTCAATTTAAGTAATAATGGTATTTAACTTCATATATTATTAAAATGTTTAAAAAGGACTAACAGTTATAGGGATTAGTGGCATGAAGGGGTAAGGTGCTTTCTTACATTGTTGTGAGTTTTTCTAAATGTTTAGGAATGAAACATGTATGTATTAAAACAAATAATAAACATACCCTGACCCAGAGCTCCTACTCTGGGAACTAAAACATAAACATCATCACAAAAATGTTTATTTCAACATAGTTTAGAAAGTATTTCTCTTAGCTGGGAGATCATTGATAGAAATACTATATATATATACTACAAAGATATACTTGGTAATTAAGAAAAACAGTATAAAGTTTATATTATCTGTGTTTTAGAATTAACAATAATAAATTCTTCTGATCATACATATATGATCTATGCAGCAATGTGTTAGCATTTTAGGAAAGTGATATTTGAAGAGGAAAGGAGAAAGAATAGGTGCAAATAAGTCAAATGTCTAAATGGCATTTCAAAATAAATATCCATATAAATAGATAATACACATGATGATCTTATTTATATAAACATAATGTTTTGGATATATAAATAAAGATATATTAAAAAGTTATTATAGAAAATTATGATTTGACTTGAAATTCTATATCTGAATAGATTTTTTTTAAGAAGAAAATGATTTTAACCACTGAATAGATTATCTTTAGCTTTCCAACTACATAGTTTATAGTATTGACAGGTATTAGAAAAATATTCTTGTCCTGATGGCTTGTTTTTTGGTAATTAACTTACATATCCAGAAACAGAGAAGTAAGGAGGAGATAGAGAAAGAGGTGGGAGATGAAAGAAGCAGGGTCAAAGGTGATGGGTGGGGATAAAATTGCGAAATGCCTGGCAGGCATTTAATAGAGTAATGGGATTTACTCAAGAAGATTAGGAAGACATTGGAAAGCTCAGAGCCCACTGATATTATGATCTGATATGTATGTGCTAAGGATGTCACAGACTTTGGGGTTGAGAATAGACTGTAGACAGGCAAAATCTTAATTGTCTGAGGGTGTTGTATTAGGGACAGCTTCATGGAATGTGGCTGGAACTACAGGTAGGGAGAAACCATGGGTAAATTTGTAATGCAAGGTAAATATTTTAAATTTTAATTATAAAGGTGTTTTTTAAGCATGAGGATGTAATGAGCAAATCTATGTGTTCAAATATTGTACTATCCAGTATGGTAACCACATGAGGTTACTGGACACTTTAAATGTGACTAGTTGGAATTGGAATAAGCCATTAATATAAAATATTTAAGGGATTTCAAATACTACAAAAAAATTTTTTAAAAAACTTCAAGTGTAAAATATTTCAAAAGCTTATTTATATATTAAAATGATAATAGTTGGGGTATATTGAGTTAAAATATATTATTTAAATTAATTTCACCTGTTTCTTTTTAGTTTTTATTGTGGTTACTACAATGAAAATAGTTTATATGGCTCACTTTATATTACTGTTGGAGAGTGCAGGTTTAGAAGATAACTCTGTCCCCAGATATATTGAAGTGCATAAAAATGGATGCTGAGAGACCAGTTAGGCTGTTATCAAGAACACTTTTAATATCATTAAGATATTTCAAAGTATTTTAAGAGATGTCTTAAGCATTTCAAGAGGATTCCAAAAGAAAATAAATAAAAAATTAACTGAAAACTCCTCAGATAAAAATCATTTAATTTATTTTATTTACCAAAGAAAAAAATAAAATATAGCAATGTTTTGCTGCACAAAATCAAGTTATAAGTGACTACATCATATGCTAAACAGTATTTATGGATGTGATTTGAATGGCTGATAACAGAAAGAAAACAAAATGTTTAAAGCTTTTGCCTTTGTGTTTAATAGCTTTTATATCTGTACTTAATAATAAATTTTAATGTTTTTCATTTTTTTCTAGTTTTATTGGGAAATAATTCACACACATTACTGTATAAATTTTAAGGTGTTGAGTATGATGATTTGATTTGCATGTATTGTGAAATGATTAGCACAATAGGTTAGTTAACATCCAACATCTTAAAATAAATAAATATATATATATATATATATATATATATATATATATATATATACACACACACACACACACATATATTATAGCTTTTTTACAGAGAGGAAGGTAGTAGTATAGAGTTAGAAATATCGATGAGAGAGAAACATCGGTCAGCCGCCTCCTGCATATGCCCTACTGGGGATGTGCCCACAACTCTGTAAAAAGCTTCCCTTACTCCTATCTCCCTTACCCCTGCCTTTGCTATATTTAATCTTACATATTCCGGTTTATTTTGTTGTTCCTGTTCTGTGCTGTTCCTGCCACACCCCTCTCCCTTGTTCTCTCCCTCACCCCAACACCACCATCTGTTACCCCTTCCAAGCCTGAGCTTAGGCGAGGAGCAGCTGGCTCCCACTGAGTGACTGCAGCTGGGTCACCTGACAGGCTGAGTCAGGGGCCACAGGCTCCTGGACCAGTGAAGCCAGCCCCCAGCTGCTGAGAAGCTCACCTTTGGCACAAGTGTCCCTCCCTGAGGCCTGGGTGAAGGTGCTGTGCCCGCACAGGCTGCCCCGCCTGCATCCACAGTGGAGTAGGCCCAGCCAGGCACAGAGACACCTGTGCTACAGGGCTGCCAAGGCCTCAGCCGGAGGGGCAACCTCCTGCCTCAATATTTTAATGATAGTGTTTTTATTGATTAGCCATACAGTATTAATTTATGACCAAGTTACAGAAGAAACTGCGTTATTGTTATTTATGGTACCAGCAGTCACAGCTTAATAGATATTGATTAACCAATCATTTAATAGTAATTTTACCGTAGAGAATTGATCATTCTACTTCTCCTTAATTTTTCAATCATTTACAAGAAGTACTTTTATAAAAGCAAACATAAACTATCAAAAATAACAGTTATAATGTGTGTGTTTATGTCCATGCCTAGTACATAGTATATTTCTAGTATCAATAGAATTGCATTCATTTAGACTTGTACAAATATTCATCAACATATGTACTATAGCAAAATAGTTATTTTATTTTGACTCATTTAGGTAGGAATAAAATTTACTTCAAAAAATTAATGGCAGTTATTTTTTTCTGTCCTCAATATATAAGCAGAAGCCCGAAACATATATTTATTACTGTTAAATTAGGATTTTTGTATATTTTTAATAGAACATTTTATGAAAATATGTTGAGTTATAAAATAAGTAGTTTGTTAAAACATTTATTAGCGTAATATATGTCACTGGAAAATTACTTTAATTTTGTATGATAGTGTTAATTTAGAAAGTGACCAGCAGTGATTTCTCTAAGACCAAATAGAACTAAGCCTTTTTACATTTCTTGACCTTTGGGTGTACATCTCTCATAGGAGCCTTTTTTTAGGTTTTTCCATTCCCATAAAAATGTACTCTAAAAATAACATGGATTTAAGCAAAGATAAAATCAACAACACTTTTCATCATATAACTTCACTCATTTACATTTTAATGTTCATGGTTTTTGGTGAAAATTTAGTCATCTGCATTCCATTTTTATGTTTTTTGCCATATGCATATAGCATATATATAACTTATTTATTTAATATTTGTCTACTCACTTTGTAACTAATTTAAAATTTTAAAGTGCATTTATTTCAATATAATAAATAGCAAAGTTATGTGACTAAAAATGCCTCACTGCCAATTCAATATCAACAAGCTCCCAGACTTGAGATTTGGTGAACAGGGAGACTTTATTCAATCAAAACAAATCAATTGTGAAACAGTTCAGTTTTTAACAGCATGGAGATGGGACAGCACAGCTTGGCCCAGGTGGCTTGAGGTAGCCCACACCAGGAGGCTGCAGTGACACAGCTCCCACGTCACAGCTCTGCTCAGACAACACAGCTCCACTGTGCCCAGCCAGACAGCGCCTCCCCACTTTACAGCTTCTGCCAGGGAAACACAGTTTTCAATGGAAACTGAAAGTGTGCTCCAAGAGACAGAGGGGAGATTGACATAGAAGTTTCCACACCTTGTCCCAGATTGGTCCATACCTATGCAAATGAGACATCCAAATATAGTTTGCTTGGTCCAAATAGCAGTATCCTCATTGGTCAGAATGGAGCCATTCTGATTGGTTGGTGAAATGTAAATGCGGATATAGCTGCACAGCTCTGGTTGAATGGGGAAAGTCTCAGTCTTACTGGCAGCATTTTTATCCTAGGAGCTCTCTCAGAAGGCTGGAGCACAGGACAGCAGGCTCAGCAGGTTACTCTGTGGCTTTTCACAGGGTGCATGAGAGGCCTCTGTAAACAACGGCTGCTGGACTCTGGTTATAAATTTGGGCTTGATTAACCATATGGAGCCCTTCTTGGCAGGTATATTCTCCTCGGGGTCAACACTTGTTTGACATAATAAGTAAAAATGATTAAAAATAGAGCAATATAGTTATCTGGATCTTGCTTGCTACGGTCTCTGAATATAAGGCCAGCTCTCATTTTGTTAAAAGGGGTTTTTTTTAGCCCTTAAGAAAGGTATTAAAGATATCTAAGCACCACCCTGGGACTTTCTCCTTGAGAGTCCAGAAGGACTGAGAAAGAAATGGAACATAAATACATTTTTAACAGCGTGAATCAGTGTGAGTTAGAGCCATCTCTCAGGTCTCCACAAACGATTTCCTTTTCTGCTGGTTATGGACATCCCCACCCTGATAAGCACTGCTGTCCTGTGTATGTGTGTTTCAGATATGCATTTAAACATTCGCTACCTTGAGTAAAATGTGAAGCCACCGTTGTGTTACTAATTTTGAATAATTTAATTCATTAATATTAACATATGTTGACTTTTCTGTGTATGGTATATATGACATTAAACTCTGATGTTCAAAGTGTATTTCATTAAAACATGTTGTACAGGTAAAAATCAAAGAACTCTAGCGATAATTAAAAAAATTTTCTATTGTTACAGCTTGCAGACCAGGATTCTATAAAGCATTTGCTGGGAACACAAAATGTTCTAAATGCCCTCCACACAGCTTAACCTACATGGAAGCAACTTCTGTCTGTCAGTGTGAAAAGGGTTACTTCCGAGCTGAAAAAGACCCACCTTCAATGGCCTGTACCAGTAAGTCTATATTTTGCATTTGGAAATTCCATTTCAGACCCTTTTGGTTTCTATTCTAATATTTTTGAAATGTGGATATACAAAATCCTGTACCATCAGTGCTAATTGCCTTTGATAACAGTCAAGGAAAAAGTTTCTCTTTATTATCAATAGTTTCTAACTCCTTGCAAAGAATGTGTTTATTCCTCAAAATTCACATTTATCCTTGACATGCAAATACCAAATACTGGTTTGAAGTCCTATAAATTGTCCCTAACCATAATCAGTCTTTAGGAAATTGAAGTAGTTTAAGGCTACCTGAACTTCTCTACTTCGCTTCCAAAGCAAAACTTCTCTACTTCGCTTCCAATTTTGACCATTTTTTACGCAGTTCAAGTTAGGACTATCAAGTTTTCCATGTGAGAAAACTTCCCCAGGGGACAATAGCCATTGTGCTATTGATATGATAAAAAAAGTTTTGAGGCTTTTTTTTGACATTTTTCTTTAAAGGAAGATATTTCTGAGTTTGTTTACATTTCATCTCTCCTTCTTTCTCCAATTTTAGGATTGGAACCAATAGATTTAAATCTAAATGTTAAGGTCATTTTAATACATACACTGAGTATTTTAAATTATTTGTATTTTGTTATTAAAGTATTGTAAAATATATGTGCATTGTAAAAATAAAAATGAATATATGAATGCATTCCTAGGCTATGCAAAAGTAAAATGTCACATCTTAGTTATAAAAAATCTTATTAAATACATGAATAAGATAGTATAGTGACATTTTGCCCATCTTTTTGATGAATTAGTACCAAAATATTACTTACCTTGTATAATTCCTTAGAGGCAAAAATATATTGAGAATTATGTAATGTGACATATTCCTTAGAGGCAATAGATATGTCCCATTTTTTAAACTAATAGTTGGATTTGTTTGTATTACTACAGACTTTCATATAAAATATTTTTATGAACACATTTAATAAAAATGCAACACACTCATTAACAGATATAATTCTTATTTTTTTGTAAATGCTGAGACACTACCTTATTCAGATATCTGTAGCCTGGGAAATTACTACCTTGACATATTTTTCCCTAAGGAAATATTTTAAGTTTATAAATAGGAAAAGGAAAATTCTAAATATAATTTCTCAAGTGCTGTGGAAATAGTTTTGAACCGGTAGAACTTGCTATTGCTATACACAGTAACCCTTCTTTCACAGTTGGTGGATATCATTATATTATACAAGCGGCCCAGTGCATGGGTGCGGGGGTGGGAGGTTTCCTCAGCCCAGCCTCCACCCTCTCCAATCGGGGACCCCATGGGGGACCAACAGGAATATGGCCAAAACTAGCAGTCAGACATCCCTCTCTCAATCTGGGACCACTGGCTCCTAACTGCTCACCTGGCTGCTTGCCTGATCGCCCCTAACTGCTTCTGCATACCTGCCTGATCACCCCAAGTGCTCTCCCCTGCCAGATTGATCGCCCCTAACTACCTCTGCCTGCCTGATGGCACCTAACTGCCCTCCCCTGCCAGCCTGATTTCCCCTAATGTCCTCTGCCTTGGCCCCCACCACCATGGGTTTGTCCAGAAGGAAGTCAGATGTTCAGAAGATGGCCGGTGGATCTGGTCTAATTAGCATATTACACTTTTAGTAGTATAGATATATAGGATAGGATTGCTTAAATGGGGGAAAGCCTTTTTCATCAGGAATTGAAGACAAAAATACATAATCCCTATATCTGGACTGATAACCAGCCATATGCACTATACTGCCAAACCGCTTTCTTACCTCTTACACCAAACAGCTGTGGCCCTTAAAACCCCTCCTTAGCACCTTAGATTCTGCCTTCAAAGTTCACCCAAATTTGGTTCTGATTTGTCAGTTTCTATGCCAGTCAGCATCAAAAGCTCTGCCCCCTAGGCAGCCATTGGCTTCTCCTCGCAGTTCACCCAAATTTGTTTCTGATTGGTCAGTTCTAAGCCAGTCAGTGTCTCTGGGTCTATCAATGGGCCTGGTCAGAGAGGCGGGGCTGATCAGCAGCCACCCCAGGCTGCTGGTGAGTGGGCAGAACTGCTGAATTTTTTTTTTTTTTGGGGGGGGGAATGAAAGGGGGGGTTGGTTGCTGGTGAGGCCTGTAGAGTGAGCTGATGATCAGACCAACCTCTCTCTTCGAGAGGTCAACAGGTTTTCCTGCTAACCAGTCCCCACCCGCCTGAGCCTGCTACACACTCAGCCACATGTGTCAAACACAAGGCCCGCGGGCCAAATCCAGCCCGCCAGGCCTTGCAATGTGGCCCGCACCGCGCTGTCGTCACTGCACTCCGCTGTCAGTTTATGACATTGTCAGTTTATGACTGTTCAGTAAACCATTCGGCCCGCGATTTAGGCTGGATTTTAGATTTTGTCCCCTTCTCTGATTGAGTTCGACACCCCTACGTCCCTTCAGTTGTTTTGGACATTCCGGACCCTGGCTCTTTATATATATAGATTGTGGATAACATATTCCAGCTTAGGTAGATGGTGGAGTTTGAAATATCTACAGTACTACCAGGCAAGTATCTCTCAAATCCTATATCAGAAAGTGAATGAGCTTCTTATGTGAGTGATAGAAGAGAATATCTTCACTTTATTTTCTTAGATCATAAATATACAGTTGAAAAGCTGAAGTAATATATTGGGTCTTATTACTATAACCCTTTAGTGAGGTAGCAATATAGTTAGTTTGCAGGACTTACAGTTCTTCGGAGCGAGAGACTAATTAAGGAAATAAATAGGAATGCAACAAGGTCTGTGAACCTGGTAAGCTAGTCAGTCAGTCATTGTTGATTCAGATATGTGTTTTTAGCAGCTTAATGTTTTATGTTTTCTGGATTTTCTTTCATTTTAAAAAAATCTTTTTTTATGCTTGGTATTATAAATTATGTGTTTAAATGCTTGTCTGCCTTAGCTATACGAAGTGCAATTAAAATTTAATTCTGGTCATTGTTGGCAGTGCTTCAGGCAGAGAACAGCATTCTGTGTTGCCATCAGGTATTGCCACATGTACCAGTTAATTATGCGGATTTTGTAATCAAAGAAAATACGATAACTTCAAGAGAAACATCAAAGGTGCCTTTTTCAAAGTAATGTCATTGCTAACTACACATTTACCCATCTTTCAGGTAATTTGTGGATACTGTCCCAATATAACTTTTCTTGTTTTGAGGCAAACCATTCAGAGACCAAATTTTTCACTTCTTCGTAAGTTTTGAAGTGCTGCTCAGAAAGTGCATGTGCTATTGATCAGAACAAGTGGTAATCCAAAGGAATAAGGTCTGGTGAATACAGTGGGTGGGTTAATACTTCCCAGGAAAGATCTTTTAACATGTCTTTAACTGGTTTTGAAGTGTTTGATGGTGCATCATCATGAAGCAAAATTACTTTGCTGTCTTCTGGTCCATTCTGGTTGTTTTATGATCAAACCTTGGTTCAAATTGATTATTTGTTGTCAGTAGCGATCAGTATTAATGGTTTCACTTGGTTTTAGAAACTCGTAATACACCACACCTTCCTGATCCCACCAAATGTAGAGCATTGTCTTCTTTCCAAAGCGATTTGGCCTTGCAGTCAATGTTAATGGTTGACCTCGATCAACCCATGATTTTGTGTATTCGGGATTCTCAAAATAAATCCACTTTTAATTACCAGTCACAATTCGATGCAAAAAAGACTCTTTCCTAACCTTGAAGCAACATTTTACTGATGACTTTTTGGTTTTCCGTTTTTCTTTCGTTCAGTTGATGTGGCACCCATTTTCCTTCCTTTAAAATCTTTCCCATTGCTTGTAAATGATCGGAAATTGTTTGCTGAGCAATATTTACTTTTTTGCAAGTTGTTTTTGAGTTTGACACACATCTTCATCCATTGTAATTGTTGGTCTTCAAATGTTTTTGGTTGATCTGGACATTCTTTGTCTTTTGCATCAAAATCATCGCTTTTAAAGTGTTTAAACCAGTGTTCACAAGTATCTTGAGATGGAGCATGTTTACCATAAGCTTCTCTAAGTATTTAGAGCACTTTTCAGCAGCACTTTTCTTCAAAATAAAGTGATTAATTAAAACTTCCCACAAATGCTCTATTTTTGGCATGAAATTTAACATTTTTAAATTGTAAAAGTATCTAATATCTATGATATTAAGTTTTGCAATTTTGTCATATGAAATTTTGAAGTTTTCTGTCTATACAACAAAATATCATACATATCAAATTGCATATATATCAACATATGAGTGACTCCAGATATTGAAAAAATCTGCATTATTAACTGATATACCTGGTAAAGATAGAACTCCCCCAAAAAAGCTGAAAGTTTTGTCAGGTCTCCTAGTCCAGTCCTAAAGGGCTCCCCTCTCAAGGCTTTTCTCTACTGCATCCTTGAAAACTTCTTTGTCTTATTTTAGCAAAGACTTAAAATAGTGTGTTAGTAATTTGCTATCTTTTAGAGTCAAATTATCTGAGTATAAATCTTGGTTTTTGTGGTTACTAGGTATGTCACCTTGGACAAATTATTTAACTTCTATTATCCTCAGTTGTACCATTTGTAGTGATCATAACAGTACCTAACTCATTCTTTTGTTATGATGATTAAATAAATTAATATTTAAAAAGTGCTAAGAGCAATACCTAACACATAATAGGTATCTGATGTCAGCAAAGTTTTTGAATTACACTCTGATTAGATGAGAGACCCTTGTTGTTATTGCAGTGTTCAGGAAAATGGAGACACATAAACTCCAAAGCATCATAGCTCAGAAAAATTAAAGGGTTACATTATTAGGGGGGGGGGGGGAAATCAGGAAAATGATAAGTCAGGAGCTCATTGAACAACTAGACAACTAGACCCTGGTCCTTCTTAAGAGGACAACTGGGATTTACCAAGACATGGTCCTTTTGAAGCTTCAAATCAAGCAAGTAGTCAACCCTTCTCCATTAACCACAAACAATATTCAAATTTTAATAACTCCAGGCTCCCTTGACTTCGACATCATATATCTACATATTAGCCATTCTTTAATGCCTTTACTACAATAGTGTATTATATAAGGGTCAGAATTTGGGTCAGGTAAATAGTCAATCCCATCACTTTCTGATGATTTTTTTTTTTTTTTTTTTGTCAGTCTAAGCATTTGAAACTGTTTTCAGAGAATTTTTCAGGGGTTTAAAAGAGGTATTTTTCCCCTTAGTATCACGGGCAGGGAGATTTTGAATGTATGAGTTTAAAAGAAAATAAGGTAGTAAAATATTGGGAATGACTAACCAGGAATTTTGGCTGATAAACAGCAAAGTAAGGATAGAGTTCATATATGTATTGTATATGTATGATTATATGTATGATTGATTATAGAAATGATGTGATTTTAAGGACTCCAGGGAAGTCATCCCCTGCCTCTCAGAGCTATCAACAACCCTTACGTTTCTGGTACAACAATGCATGTGATTTCACCATTCAGATTTCTCATGAACAAAATAAATAGGCAAACAAAAAAGAAACAAACTTATAATAGATACAGAGAACAGACTGGCTGTTGTCAGAGGGGAAAGGGTTTGGGGGGCAGGGTGAAAAAGGTCAAGGGATCCAGCAGAACAAATTGGTAGTTACAGAATAGTCACAGAGATATAGATTACAGCATAGGGAATATAGTCAGTAATATTGTGATAAATATGTATGGGGCCAGGTAAGTTCTTGAAACAGCAGGAGGACCACTCTATAAAGTACATGATTTTCTAACGACTTTGCTGTACATATGAAATGGATACAGAATAATATTGAATGTAAACTGTAAATTATATATATTTATATATATAAAACTTTAGAGTTTAATAGCCCTGGCCAGGGTGGCTCGGTTGGAGCCTTGAATATTGCTTTCTCTCCCTCAATACAGAGATATATATGTCTTTTTTATTTCATGATCTTGAAACATGGAGCATACATAATTTATTTAAATAAAGACTTTTGTTAATATTGCTTTCTTTTAGAACAGTTTTAGATTCACAACAAAATTAAGAGATAGCATGGAGATTTTCCATGTATCCTCCTACCTCTGATATTCATAGCTTTCCTCATTATCAACATCCTCATCAGAATGATACATAGGTTACAACTTATGGATCTGCATTGACACATCATAATCACCTCAAGTCCATAGTTTACATTAGAGATTACTCTTGGTTTGTACATTCTATGGATTTGGACAAACATATAAGGACAGGTGCCCATCACTATGGCATCACACAGAATCTTTTCACTGCCACAAAATCTGTGCCCTGCCTATCCCTCCTTTCCTCCCACCAACCCATGGAAACCACTTATCTTTTTACTGTCTCATTCATAATACAGTATGTAGCCTTTTTAGACTGGCTTCTTCCACTCAGTAATATTTATTTAAGATTCTTCCACATCTTTTTAATGGCTAGATAGATTACTTGTTTTTTAGTGCTGTCTGGGTGTACCACAGCTCATATATCCATTTACCTACTAAGGACAGCTTGGCTGCCTCCCAGTTTTGGCAATTATGAATAAGCTGATAAATATGAATGTGAAGTTTTTTGTATGACCTAAGTTTTCAGCTTCTTTGAGTAAATATCATGAAGTGTGACTGCTGGATTATCTGGTAAGAGTATGTTTAATTTTGTAGGAAACCACTAAATTATTATTTTGCATTCCCACCAATAATGAATGAAAGTTCCTGTTGCCCCACATTCTTGCCAGCATTTGATGTTGTCCGTGTTGTGTATTTTGGCTATTTCTAATAGGTGTATAGAGATATCTTGTTGTTTTCATTTGCATTTCCCTGATGACATGCTATGCAGAGTGTCTTTTCATATGATTATTTTCCACCTATGTATAAAATTTTTGGTGAGGTCTCTACATAAAGATTTGTAGATGTTTCAAAACGTTGAAACAAACAAACAAACAAACAAACAAACAAAAAGATGTCCCATAATCAGAGCTAATCTCTTGAACAGTTATGTTGGTGGTGGTGGTAAGGTAATCTGATCCTTTAACTTTCTACTGGCCTGGCTATGGCTATCATTCTTAATTTCCTCTTTTGATTTTTTTTTTTTCACTAACTTCTGGCTCACAGCCTATAAGTAGACTCAAACTTCTATCATTAAAAAAAATGCTCTCAATCCAATATTCTTTCTCCTCAAAAACACATCTTGAAAAAGCAGTCTTCATTGGCTATAGCTACTTCTTCACTTTTAATTTAATTTTCATTCTACTGCAATCAGATTTTTCTTCCACCACTTCAACTATAACATATAAAAAAAAATTCACCAATGATCTTATTTGCCATTTTCCATTAGAAACATTTTTGTCCTGTTACAACATTTATTTTTTATTACTTCCTATTTTCTTGAAACTACCTGTTCTCTTTCAGTCTAAGATAGTGCAATCTTACCTCACCCTCTTAATTTTTTCACCATTGTGTTTGTCCCTATTAATGAGTTCTCTTCTTCTGCTCACCAATTAAATGTTAATTTTTCTCACATCCCTTTCTTTGCCTTTTTATCTTTTCACATGTTCTCTTCCTCAAATGGCACAAAACCTTGATCATATTTCCACTTCCTCTACCTAAAGTTAATGGGTGATGCCTACATTTTATCCTTATCCCAGTCTTCTCTCCTAAGGTTCAGAGTGTTCTAGCATACTAATTATGGATCTGACAACCTATTTGTCCTATGGAAACCTGGCTGTATCTCCAACCTTCTGTTACAGGATTCCAGGGCAGGAGGAATAGGGAAACAGGCAGGAAAGTTAAAACAAGGCCAAACAGTGTGGGCAATTTGCATCCAGATTGTAATTATTTTCAAATGGTTAAAAGCTTTCCTAATAAGAGAATTCAGAGAGGGGGGGGGCAGTTTTACTCCCTAAGTAGAGTAGCCAGCAGTCTCAAGGCTTGGCAAGGAAGTCTTACTTCTATGATGTTAAGGTCGTTCTCATCCTTAATGCCAGAAGTTTCTTCTCCTTGAAATGCCCTCTATGCCTGAATATGACTGTTTTCTTTTTGTTATTCAGTCTCAAATACCAGTTCTTAGGACAGGCATTATAATCCCTCCCAGTTACTCTTTGAAAATATCAGATTTATTTGTATAATTGCTTCCTTGTTTATAGTCATTCAACCCATAGTATAGGGTCGGCAACTAAGTAATTGCGGGTTCCACACATATATGGCTTCAGTTGAATTTTTAGGTTTGCAGACGTAGTACAAATGTAAAACACATTTTGTTATTTGATAGTTGGCTATTCAGCTGTTAATCAGGAAAAAAAGTTTTTTGATCTGTTTTGTAGTTGTCGTTTGGCGTTCCTTGAAAAATGGAAAATCAAAAGGAACATTTTCGTCATATTTTGCTTTTTTATTTCCACAAAGGGAAAAACGCATCGCAAGCTCATAAAAAGTTATGTGCTGTTTATGGTGACGAAGCCTTAAAAGAACGGCAGTGTCAAAATTGGTTTGCCAAATTTCGTTCTGGTGATTTTTCACTCCAAGATGAAAAATGCTCTGGTCGTCCAGTTGAAGTTGATGACGCCCTAATCAAAGCAATAATCAATTCGGACTGTCACAGTACAACACGTGAGATTGCAGAGAAGCTTCATGTATCACATACATGCATTGAAAATCACTTAAAACAACTTGGCTATGTTCAAAAACTCGATACATGGGTTCCTCACGAACTGAAAGAATCACAGTTAACGCAACGCATTAGCAGCTGCGATTTGCTAAAGAAACGTAATGAAAATGATCCATTTTTAAAACGACTGATAACTGGCGATGAAAAATGGGTTGTTTACAACAATATCAAGTGGAAAAGATCGTGGAGCAGGCCAGGTGAACCAACTCAAACAACATCAAAAGCTGATATTCATCAAAAGAAGGTTTTGTTATCAGTTTGGTGGGATTACAAAGGAATTGTCTACTTTGAACTCTTACCACCCAACCGAACGATCAATTCTGATGTCTACATTGAACAACTAATGAAATTAAACAATGCAGTTGAAGAAAAGCGGCCCGAATTGACAAATCGAAAAGGTGTTGTATTCCATCATGACAATGCAAGGCCACACACATCTTTGGTCACTCGGCAAAAATTAATGGAGCTTGGTTGGGATGTTTTGCCACATCCACCATATAGTCCTGACCTTGCACCATCTGATTACTTTTTGTTTCGATCTTTACAAAACTCCTTGAATGGTAAAAATTTCAATAATGATGATGATATCAAATCGTACCTGATTCAGTTTTTTGCTAATAAAAACCAGAAGTTTTTTGAACGTGGGATTATGATGCTGCCTGAAAGATGGCAAAAGGTCATTGATCAAAATGGGCAATACATTACAGAATAAAGTTATTTAGTTCCATGAAAAAATTGTCTTTGATTTTCTTTAAAAAATCCGCAATTACTTATTTGCCGACCCAATAGATTGAAAAGGCCATGAGGTCATGGATATTCTTTCTTTATTGTATCTTTTGCACAAATAATAGTACCTGGCTGATCCTAGGCACTAAGTAAAATTTAATGAACAAATTAACTAATAATTTTGAGCTCAATATGCAAAAGCCAATTTATTTCTTTCTACCCCAGCTTACTCATATACCCCTGGTGAATCTTTATCCACCTATCCATTCAAGCCAATAGTTTAGATTCATAAATCTCCCCAACCTCAACATGTTCAAGTGGTCACAAGTCCTACTTCTCGGCATTTCTTCATTTCATTCTTTCCTGTCAGTTCCTAACTCTTTCCTTTTAGTTAAGGCCCTCAACTATTCCTTAGATTAATTTAATAATATCTCGGCAAGTCCCCTTCCTTGTCTTTCATCCCTCAAAATATTCCAAACTATTAGGAAATATTGTTGCTAAAAACACAAACAAAACCTTGATCATATTTCCACTTCCTCTACCTAAAGTCTTTCAAAGCCCAATATTGTAAGAGTTAATTCAAGGACATAAAGTCTAGCCCTGGTCTGTCTCAACCTCTCCAACTTTAACTACATTAGGGTCTCTCTCAAATAGTCCTAATACACAGTTGTACTAATGGTATACTTCAGAGTTTGGGTCTTCTTGATTTTTACAAACTCATGTGTGTATACAGCTGGCATGACTCAGTAGCTGAGCGTTGACCTATGAATCAGGAGGTCATTGTTGGATTCCCTGTAAGGCACATGCCTAGGTTGCAGGCTTGGTCCCCAGTTTGGGACATGCAAGATGCAGCTGATCAATGAATCTCATCATTGATGTTTCTATCTCTCTCTCCCTCTTCCTTCCTCTCTGAAATGAACAAAAATACATTTTTAAGAGTTCGTTCTTTTTTGCATTAACTGAAAAATATACAAAGAAATTATAAGTAAGAAATTTAAAATGAAATACTGAAATGTTTTCTCTAGTTTCTTAATCTACTTTATAAACTCTTAACTTTATTTCTCAGGCGACTCATTAATGTATGTTCTATGCTTAAAGGATGAGCTGTGGGGACTCTCCACAATATTAAGCCTGGATCAATTAGGGCAGGAGACCCTGCTGCCTGCCAAGTCTGTTATCAAAATAACTGTCTAAGGCTTTTGCAGGCCAGAAGGGAAATTACTGAGGTTGAAGAAACAAAGGAAAATAAGAGTTACTAAGAAAGTGCTTGTCAAGCAGAAAAGGCAGAAAGCATGAAAAGGTCAAGAGAAATGAAATGAGGGTTTATATATGGATGCATGAAAAGTTAGGCAAAATATCATTCCATACTCATAGCATTTTTATTTTGATGTTCCTCTTGTGTTTAAATCCGTAGAATTTTTTAAAGCTACTGAAACAGGTCCTGGAAGATTAATATATTAGACAAGCATTTGTGCTACCTATTTAGAAAAGTTCAAAAAATAAAATGTCACTCATATAAGTATATAATTCTAATGCACATCAGAATTTCTTTCTTTTTTCTTTTCTTTTTTTTTGTCATTTAAATAAGCAACCAAGTACCTTGTGTGTAAAAATAGTATTTTCAAACTTCATGCTTAATGCAAGACAAATATCATGTCTTTGTTTCTTTGTATTTGACATACAGTAACAGTGATTGGGACGAAAGTGTACAAGTTGAATTTACTTTTGCTCTACAGCTAACATTGTAAAACATGACTTCCTTGCTGCTGGAATAATTGGCCATCTAAGAAAGTCATATTTTGTCACTCTTATTTTGAGTAGAACAGACAGTGTGCTGGCTGTAGCAGGAGAGATGCTCTTCATTTCTGCTGCCCTACTTAGGAATCCCACTTTGGGTGGGTACAGGTACCCCTGCTCTGCCTGCTATCTCTTTTTTCTTTCTCCATCTCTTAGAAACCCCCACCACCACCACCATCTCCTAAGCACATTCTGGTTCCTTGCTTTTTTCATCTCACAACTGAAATACAAAAGTGCAAATGATTGGCTACGTGGTTCATTGCAAACCCAGTGTAGCAGCCACAGTTTTACAAAGGCCAAAATAGAAGTTGTAAAGATGGATTTTATTACTTTTAGCAGGATGTGCTATATTCTTGACTTGTCTTTTTATAGAAAATAACTCTAAATATTCACTCCATGTATTGCAGTGGTTTTTATTTTTAAATCAAAATGACCTTTACACTACAGAATAGATACCGGTATGTAATGAATCCACTTCCCTAATACAGATCGCTCATATAAGATATCACTTGAACTTCGTAGAGTTTCCTAAGCACAAATACTTTAATTTTTATTTCAATGGAGGATCTTTTACCAAATCACCTGGGAGAGGAAGAGAGTATTAATGGTCCTTCTGCTAATACTAAAGCTGGAGAATTGAGTTACCACTCTGGAGAACTGGATTACCTCTTGCTTCCAGGGTGAATCTGTTCTTGCCCTCTGCAGTTGGAACTCAGAGAGAGTTATCCCTTTTAGTATCAGCAGCTGGTACACAACACACCATTTACCAATAAGCATGCATAATTGGAAAGAGAAGGTTCATAATTATCCCCACGACGTCACACATTTTGATTGTGCTTGGTCTCTTCATATTTCTCTTTTCTATTTCTAATGCATGTTTAACTCTAGCAGAAAGGGATTTTTGTAGATGTGCATGATTTCTCCTTTTTCATGGCATTATGGAAAACAGATCATTTTTAACTCAGAAGACACAACAAGGCCAGCCTTCTGATTATTTTATTTGTAGTTTAGTGTGTTTTTATCATATCTGTGGTTTTGCCCTTTCACTCCTGACCTGCACAGCTATAGTACACTTCAGTAATTCTTACAATTAGTTATTCTGTAGGTTTGGTGTTCTTTTATACATTGATGAGGATGGTTGATAACTATTTTTTGGAATTTTCCCAAGGTAAACTTTTATCCATTCTATATAGCATAAACATTTAGGGCTGAAGTATTTACTTTGAAAGTTTTTAAGTATCTATAGAACTATATTTTAAGAAGTTTTTCTTTCTTCCCAACAGATAGATTGATAGATGGGTGGCTATTCACTTTGTTATGAATCATTAGTTCATCATGATTGTGATGATATTAATATTTCCTTTTGCTTCTCAGATGTCAAGCCATGTGGGTCAGGCTCTTGCAAAAAGTATAACCTTGAACTCTGTTTTACAAAACTGTCGAATTTTACACTATGTAAAAATCAATTATTGAAAGATTGCATAAAGCCATGCATTATATTCATTCCCTTTGTCAAAACAGATATTGCCTTTGGTTCAGGTTGGACCACAGTAGACTTGTGTACATGAATACAGGTATTTCAGTGTAATATGTAATTTGATAAGCATCAGTCACTTCTATAAGATAGGGATACTAATAACTACCCTATAGATTTATTATGATAATTGAATTAAATAAGTCATGTGAAATGCTAAGTACACTCTTTAAAAAAAAAATGAGTGCTTTAAAATGTTGACTATATTTCTGAATACATGACTACAAGGTTTAAAAGTGAACAGTTCTGACTGAGGACAAAAGGAGGGTGTCACAAAGGAGTAAAACCTAAATTGGACCGGCTTCTCAGTTGGTTGGTACGTCATTTGATACACCAGAAGTTGGCTGGTTTGATTCCAGTCAGGGCACATACCTGGGTTGCAGGTTTGATCTCCAGTTGGGGTGTGTGTGTGTGTGTGTGTGTGTGTGTGTGTGTGTGTGTGGCAACCTACCTCTCTATCTCCCTCCCTCCCTCTCTCCATCCCTTTCTCCCTCTAAGGACAATAAACTAAAGAAAATAATAATAATTAAAAAAAGAAATAGCATGTGCAAAGGAGATGCAGCAAAAGGGAGCATGAGGCAAAGGGATGGGCCTAGATATGAAAATTCTCGTAGACAAGATTGACTTTAGTTTTTATTCCAAAGTGAATGTTATTTTATCTATTAGATTTTTCTTTTTTCTTTAACTATGAGTTTTAGAAAGAATGGAGAATCTAAACCAAATTATCTAAATTGTCATTAACAGTATTATGAAAACATTAATGGAAAACACATCTTAATTTTAGATATCAATTTAGTTACTGAAGAAGGTGCAAAATACTGAAGAAAATGAGAGTATGTGAAATACAAAAAATTTAAAGTACACATGCTTCTGTTTATTTTGAGCATATTTATTTTGAAAATTTAATTTTCAATTGCTCTTCTGTAAATAACTCTTTTAAATGCTTTAAGATAACATTGTTAAAAGGAATCTGTTGTAATAAGGCAAAAAGTTGCTCAATAATTTGCATGTCTTCAAAATTTGTATTTGACAGTACTGTCTAAACAAAGCACTGTGAAATACTTTTTGTGTTTATTTAACAGACCTTCTTTGTCTAGGATGAATGCAATGTGGTATTAAAAAAATCTAAACATAAAAGATCCTTGAATTATCCTTTCACTAATATACTACATAACCTTGGCACAATTATAGTACTTACCTGGGCCTCATTTTTTTATCTGAATAAATTGATTTAGTTTCTTCTTACCCATGGAGCACCAGTTTTATGATTACTTGTCATCCATTTCCAAACATACAAACATTTTGTGAACAAAATTTATAAATAGAGTACAAATTGGTTTAGAGAAAAATAATATAAAATTCTGCTTATAGATGATCTTATTAAATATACTTTTCAGAAATTATATAGAAAGGATATTTTGTTGGCAATATGGACATGGATAAAAGTTAAACTAATAGTGATTATACAAAGAATAAAATAACTTTCAGATTTTTAAATCATTTTTATATGCAGATCTGACAACATATTGTAGTAGATTAGTAGAATAACTGCTCTTTTTCTATGAAGAAGTACAGTCTAGTGATATACTTTCTCATTTGTTCCTATGTATTTATCTTTCTTTAGTAAATTCTTTAATTTACGTATTTGCAAAAGTATTTATCTAAACATCTCTAGATGGCTCAATATTTTTTAGTGTTCTCTTTGACATACATTAACATAGATATATTTTTTTCTCATTTAATAAACTCATAGATATAAAAATTTGCTTTTATTAGAAAATAGTATAACTACCTTTATTGTCAGGTAGTAATTTCGCTTTAGAGCCTGTCATGACTTGATATCTTCAGTTATTTGGATCAAATTTTCATTTGAATGACAATGTTCTTAAGGCTAAAAATGTATCTGCAAACCACAATTACCGGTAATCATAGAGTTCATGAGCAAATAGCCACTCTTCAGTCAACATGAAGAAGACCCTATTTATTTTTTAGGTATATTCCTATAATTTTAAACATGAAATATTAATCTACAGCAATCAATATAGTAACTGAAATATGACACTTTTTCATATGCCTATCACCCTTTAAGAGTATTCTGCTGGATGCTAGTATTTATGAAATTGCTTCTTGGAAAAGAATACTCTATAAACAAATGTTTGGGAAATGGTGGATTCAACAACGTGAAACAAATTATTTAACTTTCGTTTCAGTGTCAATCTTCCAGAGGAATCTTAATTTGAGTGCTTAGCTCATTATTGTGTGTAATATCTCATGGGACTAAAGATATTGCACAGGATATATTTTAAAAAATACCTGTTCAACTTAAAAAACTTTACATGGAAAAAACTTAAATGAAATAATACAAAACCATAGTCCACCTGCCCTCTGCTGCTCTGAGCGGAAGAGGGGGCTGCAAGGCCAGGTGCTTTCTCGGGAAGGGAAGAGCCAGGCTGCCTCAGTCTTCTTTTTGCTTTGCTCTTAGAGTACCGTTTCCTTATTCTTTAAAAGAATGCAAATAGAAGCAACAACAAAAAAGGGAAGAAGATTGAAAAATGTGATTTTCTAGAATACTAGTAAAAATAAAATTGTAGTTTTTATGTAAGGTTTATTATATGATGAGCTTAGAAAACAGCTATTTGTAAATCAGAATAATTGCCCTTTTCCTATGAAGTCATTTTGGAGGGTGAAGATTGCTTTTCTTCTATGTGAATTACTTGATTTTTTTTTAAGAAAAAAATCAAACATGAAAATAAGGAAAACCCTGAAAAATTTCAATACAGATGTCTCCAAAAGGGTTATTGCTCCTAAGAGATTCCTCCCGCCCCAATGTGTCACATAATCTTTGTATAATTTATAAATGATAACAAAGCATTCAGGCCACATTCATAGAAGTCCAGTGACACATAATTTAGTTGAATCCGAGGATTAGAATTAATTGTCTCTCTTTGTTCCAAGTTCTAAATCTTAGTAAATGATTCACTGCATGTCATTACAGCTTAATATTTGCATGAAATCACAGTTTAGCTGGCACAATTTAACAGCAATTAAAAAGCTATTTAATCGTCATGCTAATTGATATGAGGACCCTTGAGTAAGAAGGGTATCTGCCTTTTTTTTAAGTATCTCCAAGCGGACAGTCATATACGTGCAGACACCCATAACATAATTGATAACATTCTTCCTATTCAGGGAGATATAAGTGAATAATAATTCATGTTCTCCGTTATAAATAAGACAAAAGAGCAACAATATGAATATGCCATCTGTAAGAAGATGTTATTATGGTAATGATAATGTATCTTTATCACCCAGGCATAAGTCTAGGTTGGAGGTAAAAGCTACACTTGTCCCTGTGCTCTAGTTTATAATCCCTTCCATATCTTCCTTTCTGAAGGCAGATGTTTCTGTAGCTCTCTGGAACATAAAATGCATAAAGCAACTTATGCAGAAACCTTTTAGAAAAACTAACCGTCTCATTTCTAGGTATAGATGGCTGAGGCCCCTACCCATCATATTGTTGATATCAGGATCCAGCAAAATAAAAAAGGAAAATAGCCCTGGGCAGTTTGATTCAATGATTAGAGCATCAGCCTGTGGACCAAGGGGTTGCAGGTTCAATTCCTGGTCAAGGGCAGGCACTTGGGTTGCAGGATCCCCTTCCTGATTGGAGTGTGTGCCAGAGGCAACTGATTGATGTGTCTGTTTCTGTCTCTCTGTCTCTCTCCTTCTCTCCCTTACACTCTCTCCAAAAATCAATGGAAAAAATATTCTCAGGTGAGGATTAACAAAAAAATAAATAAATAAATAAAAGAAAATATATAATAACACTTTTTATATTTCAAACCCAATACAGTCATTTAGATTATGACTGATGTTCTGCTACTCTGACACCATCCATATAACAGATCTCACTGAGGAGAGATCTCCCTGTCCTCACTAAGTCCATTCTCTACACAAACACTCTTTTTTAAAAAGATTACTTCACGGTGGCGAAGACATGGAAGGAACCAAAGTATCCTTCAGAGATGATTGGATAAAGAAAATGTGGTACATATATAAAATGGGAAACTACTCAACCATAAGCAAAGGTGAAATACTGCCATTTGCAACATGGGTGGATCTTGAGAATATCATGCTAAATAAGATAAGTCAGACAGAAAAAGTCAAGAATTATTTTATTATTCTGTTTATGTGTGTGTTTATCTAGCCATTCAACTAAAATATAAATAATAAGAAAGCATTAATATCTATCATATTCACACTATAAATCCAAGATCTCGAAGAGTATCTAGCACACATAAGAGTCACTAAAAAAATTATTTAGTGAATGAATGACTATAATCCAAAAGAAGCCTATATTAAAATGTGAATTTCTGAGGCGAGAATGTTAAAGAGAAATTCCTTCCCACCTTCTAAGCAAATGCACTTCGTAGCAGAAATTTCAAAAAATTCTTAAAAATAGATCCTCTGAAAATTAGCAGGAAGTTTTTTCATTAGTTATTTATGCAAAGAATTATTTTTCACAATATATATTATAAGCATAATCTCACAAAAAGGATTCTTTGGTGTTTCACATATAACACACAGTGCAGTGTTTGGCACCTAGTAGAACGTGAGTTAATATTTTTCAACAAATATTATACTGAAGTTTGAATGACTCTGATAAGAGTAAAAGATTATTTATACAACTTTAAGAAAGGGCTGGAAGAGTTAAAGGATTTAAGTATGGAAAAAGAGTGAAAAGGAACATACTCACTCACTCCTTGGGACCAACTTGGTTTATGCAGAGTCTTGATGACAAATAAGGGGTTGTGTGGGTCTTTTTATCAGCTCTTAAGAACACACTTGTGCTTAAAATAGTCTCAATAAAAGTCTAGTCACCATTTCTTATGTGCTTTTTTTTTTTTTTTTTTTTTTTCCAAATAATGCTTTTATCCCTTGGAATTGGGAGGCTCTAATAGAAACCATTCTCCTGCCTCCAGTTTCCCTTTGTCTTCCTCCTCTTCCAAACTTTCTTTTCACCCTAAATTTATCGTCATTTATTTTCAGCCTGTGAGAAACAGATACTTAGGGATTATCAAAGGTAATGAATTGTAGTTTTATCTACATACCAAACATAGTATGAAAACTGAAGGACTGAGTACATGAATATACATGCATTGCTATAACTTATACTTATGTTAATATTCCTTTTTAAAAATTTTAATATGGTGAAGTAAATATTAAGATATAATTAAAACCTTCACATAATTTAAAATAATGTTTGATTATTATATATTTTCAATCACCAAATTTAAAAATATAATTACCATATCTTTTAGAGATTTTCAACTTTTTTTATTAAATATTATTAAATTCATAAATTCAAAAAGTTAGATTCTAGACTATCTTCACCCCTAAAGACTCCTTTCTTACTGGACTTAATCAGGTGTTATTAACCATATGTTCTTTATGGTTCCCATCAGAAGAAAGAGCTCAAGCTAATATAAAAGACCAATAAGTGTTTATTGATGAAGCTTTCAAGTTAGCATTATTAACTTATTGTCCTATACATGTACATTTGTTTTTAATTGCTTTTCTCTAGGGCCACCTTCAGCTCCTAGGAATGTGGTTTTTAACATCAATGAAACAGCCCTTATTTTGGAATGGAGCCCACCAAGTGACACAGGAGGGAGAAAAGATCTCACATACAGTGTAATCTGTAAGAAATGTGGCTTAGACACCAGCCAGTGTGAGGACTGTGGTGGAGGACTCCGCTTCATCCCAAGACATACTGGCCTGACCAACAGTTCCGTGATAGTTCTTGACTTTGTGTCTCACGTGAACTATACCTTTGAAATAGAAGCCATGAATGGAGTTTCTGAGTTGAGTTTTTCTCCCAAGCCATTCACAGCCATTACAGTGACCACAGATCAAGACGGTAAGTGCCACTGCTCTTCTCTCAAAACAGACCCATCATTCCCCTCTGATGCCTAACATTCTTGGTGGACCTATATTTACTGAAGTTGCAGTTGTATACTCTATATACTAAGGGGCGATTTTCTGGTTGTCTCTTGTAGTTTCCTAAAATGCAGAAGGATATTTTTGATGTTTCCTCTTAGTACTACATTAATTAGATACAGTGCTTCTCTCTATTGTTTATACATTTATGTTTTTTATATAATCCTATATACTCCAATATATCTTAATGTGTCAGTTCATATTACTAATGAATTTAGACATAAAAATATTATATGAATAGAAATTATGTTGCCCCATTTATGCTGCCATCCCTTTTTCCATAAATAAAGCAAATAGTAAGAATTTATGTTAATTATAATTTATATCTATATAGTGAAAAGATTTCAGTCAACATATTTAACCATGATCTACTCTGAAAAGAAATAGCAAAATATTTAGAATATGTCCAAATGGTGCTATTTAAGTGCAGTTTGTAAAAAGTAGTTAAACTATATATTTTTTTAAAAAATCCAGTTGCTTTCAGTTAAATGTTCTCTTTATAATGCTATAGATTTAGTTGGGTCCAAATACTCCTATAATTTTTATATAATTGTATATTCTCTTTAATTCTTCCATAATAATTTATTGCAGAGTAATAAAGGAAAAGCTTCAGAGATTTTAAAAATTCCCTTTGAGAAGCATTCATAAATTATTCTCTTATGGAAGAAAGTATTGTTTCATATGAATATACATATGAAACAAATGTATAAAGATAAAACTGTGTTCAAACACTGTATTTATTTTTCTAGGTCTGTTATAACAGATGCCATAGACCAGGGACTTTAACAACAGAAATTTATTTTCTCACAGTTCTGGATACTAGAAGTCTAAGATCAAGGTGTCAGCAGGGTTGAACTCATTCTGAAGCCTCTCTCCTTGGCTTGTAAATAGCCATTTTCTCCCTGTGTCTTCACATGGTCTTTCCTCTGTGTGTGTCTGTATCCTAGACTTAAAGACCTTATCTCCAAATATGGTCACATTCTGAGGTACCAAGGTTGGGACTTAAACATATGAATTTTAGGAGGATGCAGTTCAGCCCATAACAAGCACTAAAAGCAACATATATATTGATATTTATATCTATATCTATATCTATATCATCTATATCAATATCTATATCTATATCTATATCTATATCTATATCTATATCTATATATATATCTATATATCTATATATATATATATATATATATATATATATAGAGAGAGAGAGAGAGAGAGAGAGAGAGAGAGAGAGAGAGGGAGGGAGGGAGGGAGGGAGAGGTAATATGCAAATTAGCCGGGACACTGTAACTGTCACAACTGGCTTAGGAGGAGGCTGTATGCACAGATGGGTGGGAGGGGACTGTGTGCTTGTGAGGCACAGTGTGGGTGGAGGAGGCCTGGAGTGAACACACACACAGGGGGTGTCTACCCAAGCCACCATGGTGCAGCTGGAGCAGGCCCAGAGTGGACACACATGGTGTGCCAGCAATCCCTCCAGAGGGAACACCTTTTCTGACTGCTCATTGGCTAGGCTCCCTATATGCTTCTCACAGTGTTCTTGGTAACTTGGGTAATAAGAATCCAAGAAGGTGATCTAGGGTTTTTCCACCTCACTCCTGGAGGGGAAAAAATGAAGATTCGGTGCTGGAGGAGCTAAGAAATGTCACATCCTATGCTAGCCAGTTCATGATCAAGGGCATATACCTAAGTTGCAAGCTTCTCCTTGGCCAGGTCCCAGGTCAGAGCTCATCCAGGAGGCAACCAATCAATGTGTCTCTCCCTCTCACATTGATGTTTCTCCCTGTCTTTCCCTCTCTCTTCCATGCTCTCTAAAATTCAATGGAAAAATACCCCCAGGTGAGGATTTAAAAAGAGAAATAAAGAAATATCATATCTTATGAAGCAGACATCTTGAAAATGCCTAAAGAAAGTTGTCATTTCTTTTCGTGGTGAAGGAACTGGAGTCCATGTTGATGAAAACACCTTGGCGGCCGTGGCGGCTGGCAATGACAGTAGCAGCAGGGTGATTGGGTGGCACTTTCCCCTGATCAGCCCAGGTGCCTCCTGCCGAGGAAGGCCTGACTGTGTCCTTCAGTAGGACATCCCCTGAGGGCTCCCAGACTGTGAGAGGGGGCAGGCTGTGCTAAGGGACCCCCTTCCCCAATGGATGAATTTTGTGCACTGGGCCTCTAGTTTTAAATAAAAGTATATAGAAAGTGGTGGAATACAACTCAGCAATTAAAAGACTATTGATACAAGCTCTTGGATTAACTTTAAGGGCACAGTGTTGGATATAAAAACCAATCTCAAAAGTTGGCATACTGTATGATTCACTTGTATAGCATTCTTGAAATAACACATTTGGAGAATTTGTTAGTGGCCAGAGGATTAGTGATTAGGAGTAGAGCAATGTGAACCTATAATTATTGGGGGAAGGGGTTTAAAAAACATTGCTAAACCTGTAAAATATGCAGGAAGAAATTTTAATATTCTACTAAACATATTTGAAATGCCTGTGACTATTTTATTCAAAATATTATATATTTCACATTGCTGATGTCTTCAGAAATGCATCAAAAAAATAAAGCAAAGACCAATAGTATCACACAATCACCATCTCTGTCTTTACTATGCAATTTTCCCCTTTATTTAACAAATAGCTCTACTTCATAGAAGTTGCTTTACAGTTGTTCAAAATGAAATTCTTTTAAAAAATATATTTTATTAATTTTTTTACAAAGAGGAAGGGAGAGGAATAAAGAGTTAGAAACATCAATGAGAGAGAACCATCAATCAACTGCCTCCTGCACACCCCCAACTGAGGATGTGCCTGCAACCAAGGTACCCTTGACCAGAATTGAACCTGGGACCCTTCAGTCCACAGGCCGACCCTCTATCCACTGAACCAAACCAGTTAGGGCTCAAAATTGAATTCTTATTTCTTCTCTTTTTTCTTCTTTCCCACAACATCAACAAAATATTGACAAATATACCTCCAGGACAGAACAGATTAGGGTCTTTTGTTATTCTCTGCTTTAGCAGATTATTTCTAAGGCTCTTTTGATGCTACCTAATTAACAAAAAATACATCCCAGCATAACTATTTTTAACTATAGGGTATAAATAATTGCATTAGTATAAAAACAATATATCTAAAATTAAAGATGTATGTTAATATGCATCATAATTTTATACATACATATAGCAGCCTTTCATTCTGAGATTAGGAGAAAGTTTATTTATTGTGCTTTTCCACTTAGCAGAGAATAGAATATAAATTTTCACTTCATTAAAACTATTGTTGTAAGGACAGAAGGTATAGTAAGAATGAAATAAGTTATAATATCAATATATTGAGACTATACATTTTAGAAGGAAAATGTTCATAAGCAATCTTCCCTAATAAATCTATCTTTTAGAATAATATTAAGGAATGATTATTCCTAATTTAATTTGACTATTTTAATGTGTGATCCTATCTAATAAAAGAGTAATATGCAAATGTATCATACCTCCACTCATCCACAAGCCATGCCCACCAGCCAATCAGAAGTGAATATGCAAATTAACCCAACCAAGATGGCTGCAATCACAGAGCAAGCAGAAGGCTTGGGTTTCCCCAGTAATGGAGGAAGCCAAGCTTTCCAGAAACCCTGGATTCCACTCAAGGCTACAAAGTTTCAATTATAGAAGATAAATAAATCCCACATAACAGGGCCTCCACTTAGATCGCCAGGGGACATGGCTGGCCTGCAAACCACCACACGCCCCTCTCCCAGGCTGCCCCATTTTCCAAGGGAACCCCCATCTTGATCCAGGACACCTTTCAGGGCACACCAGCTGGCCCCCACTCATGCACCAGGCCTCTATCCTATCTAATTAAAGTGTAATATGAAGATTGACCATCACTCCCACACACAAGATGGCTGCCCCCATGTGGACACAAGATGGCCACCACAAGATGGCCAGCGGGGAGGAAGTTTGGAGGGACCAGGCCTTCAAGGGAGGGCAGTTGGAAGTGATCAAGCCTGCAGGGGAGGGCAGTTAGGGGTGACCAGGCCGACAGAGGAGGGAAGTTTGGACAAACAGGCTGGCAGGGGGGTGATTAGACATCAATCAGGCTGACAGGCAGAAGCAGTTAGGGACAATCAGGAAGGTATGCAGGTGAGCAGTTGGGAGTCAGCACTCCTGGATTGTGAGAGGGATGTCCAGCTGCCCATTTAGGAACCTAACCTACCAGGATCAGGCCTAATAGGGTAGTAGGACATCCATCAAAGCATCCCAGATTGCAGCTGGGCTGAGGGATACACCGACCTCGAGCATTAATTTCATGCACTGGGCCTCTAATTAGTAATAAAAAAAATCAACAAACTTTTAAATTTTATTTGGAAAATGTGTAAAAGTCCAAAATTGAACTAAAATATTGCCACACATTATTAAATATGACCAGCCTTGCATGCCTGAGTGACAATCTCATGTCGTAATTTTTAGAAACACCAAGAAGCCCCTATCTCTTTGTGCCTGAAGTTCTGACATTAGAGACTCACATCATGAAAAAATGCAGATGCTCCAGGCAAGAGTAACATTATGAAGCCATTCATCTGTGGATGTATCAGTTGTTATTTTTATATCAAAAGAAGCCAGATCCTCATTGGGTAAAAGAGGAGCTTATAGAAACTGGAGTGTCCAAGAACTAAACTTCAGCCTTGAAAAGATAATACTTTTACAACTGCAGATTCAGTAAGGTTTTTCTGATTATTTTATTTGCTTATCTTTGGAAATTCTCTTTGAAGTGCCTGAGTGACATTTTTTTCAAAGTTATTTGACAACACATGAAATTTTATTAAACTGGAGGGACCACAGTAAATGATTTGTTTCATTATCTATAGGTTACATATTATTGTTTTTATACTAAAAAATAAAAGCAATATGTGCTATTCATAAACCTTTAATTTGTTCAACAGATGAACAATGATAAACGAGTCCTTAAACCTCACCCTCTGGTGGGGAGGCAGATACTGCATAGGTAACTTGACAAGTATGTAATTAGTACTGTGGTTAAGTCCTACAAAGGAGAGGAGCTCAGGACATTTTAATAGCATGTATTCTCCAGGTGCGGAGGATAACGGCTGCTCTTTCTGAGGAAACAACATTTAAATTAGTTCTGTTTTAAGAGATGACTAGAAGGTGACTAGGCAAAATGAGGCTGGAAGAAGGGGAAGAATTTTAAGTAGAAGGAACCAAGGGAAGGTTGAGCAGTTGAGGAGTGAAGCATTGGCAACTAGTGTACCCAGAGCATCTAAGTAGTTGGTCTATTGCAGAGGTACAGAAGGATTTGAGGAAGAAACTGGAGATTTAAATTAAACTTTGGAGAAGTGAGTGGGTGTCTGCAAATTCGCCAAAACAAGTTAGAGAGTCAGCATTTATTAGAAAATTTTGGTATATTATCAGGGCCACAATTAAGGAAAAGAAAATCAGCATCATAATACTAGTAATATTGTTTATGAGGTGACCCTTACATGAGTAAAGAAATAAAATATTACAGGCCAAAATATATAGACAGTTGTGTTAACTATACTTTCACTGCTCGATATATGCGATGCGATGGATGAGGATAAAGAGGAAGTTTACCCTAAATTGGCTCTTCATCCAGGTAATCATTTCTCATATTTAATAGATATTAAGAAAACTACATTAAACAACCTTGCCTTAATTGTTTGTTATCTGTTTACGATTAAACGAATGTTAAAAAAAAAAAAAGAAAAACTGTTTGCCAAATCACTTAGAAGCACTTAGCTGTAGTTATGTGAAACATTCCTTGATTATTCTGATTCTAGTTGGATAAATAAGATTTTAGATTTAAGACTGTGACTCTCATAATTAGAAATCTTTGCAATAAACCTTAATTAACTGTCTCCTATAACCCCTAAGAGCTATATTTGTAACCTTCTATTTTCTTAGTTTATTTAAGTAGTCCTTCAAGATGTTTCATTTACAGATCAAAACCAGAAAGCAACACATAGAAAATATTTAATTTGAATCTTTAGTTCATGATAGGAAAACTAGGATGTGCAATTCAGTAAAAGGGATTATTCTGGTCAGAGACAGTAAGGGAAAATGTTAATCATGGAGAGTCAACCTGAAACAAATTTTGTTTGTAGATATTCTGACATGTGCAAAAACCCTTAGGGGCCAGAGTAAAAGGTATGCTAAATTACAAACCAGTTCTGCTGACATTTGCTAAAGGGTCTTTAAAGTAATTATTGTCAGGAGCAGATTGTCCAATTCATTGGTTTCTTAAAATATACATTCAACACTCCAGTCTGTGCCACTGGGTGACTATTCTGTTTAGGTCTTGCCGTAGGCTCACGTTTTGATTGCACATTTAATATATTTGCTCATGAATGAATTGAACTGACACTGAAATAGATGTAAATAAACAAAATTATTCATATATTTATAAACGTAATATGTATATTTAATTTACAGTTCACTTCCTTTAGGTAATACAGTCTATTTCAAATGCCAACATTTTGTACATTGCTAGAGTAGGTAACTAGGGACACTGTAAACATACATGCATCTTTATATCTGTATTTTAATGAATTTTATGACCTGATATTTCTCACAGTCTGCATTGTGTTTTCAAAATTTTGACAGCAAATATTCTATTTTCTAAAATCTGTGCATCTATTCAAAGTAAAAAAAAATTGTATAAAAGTTCTAAATGCTCACCAAAATACACTGAATATAAGCCAGTGGCATGATTAGTTGAAAAAGGCAATAACCATAATTTAAAGTAACAGATATGCTATACTATTTGTATTTTTCATATATCTTTAAACCTAAGAAAATAATTTTAAAACTACAGACAACTTACATTGAAGGGCAAAATTTTACTGTCTCCTCAGGAAAAGTTGTTTCTCTTCTGAAAGGTGCACTGAATATTTTATTTATGGAGGATAATTGAAATGCCAGTCTAGTTCATCATAACTAAATGACTTTATGGTCCATCCAAATATTAAATTGTAATAGAGTCTGGATGACTGTAAACTTTGTTTTCACTCCTGAGAAACATTAAATTACTTCAAGTTTGCTGCCATTTTGTGGCATGCATCTTTTGAATAAATGAATGATATAGAAAAGTCCCATAGACCTTAACAATTAATTCCCTTAGGCTTAAATAAAGAATTTGAACTGCTCCCAGTCAGTCAAGTACATAAATTGAATTGCTCCCAGTCAATTGTGTATAATAGTGCTCAGAGTTCTATCTCCCTGGACCATAATTGTATTTTGTAATAGTTTGCTTTCCTAACCAATATGTAAGTTTCTTGATAGCAAGAATGATGTATTATTTGACTAAGAATATCCTCAATCTACATTATGTATAACTTAATATATCTCTGTCAATTGCATTAACAGAAATTGGAGATGGTTTGAGTTCATCTTTGTGAATTTATTAATTCATTCAAAAATATTTATTGGCCCTAACCGATTTGGCTCAGTGGATAGAGTGTCGGCCTGTGGACTGAAGGGTTCCAAGTTCAGTTCCAGTCAAGGGCATGTACTTTGGTTGCGGGCATAGTCTCAGTAGGGGGTGTGCAAGAGGCAGCTGATCAATGTTTCCCTCTCATTGGTGTTTCTAACTCTTTACTCCTCTCTGTAAAAAAAAAAAAAAAAAAAAAAAAAAAAAAAAATCAATAAAATATGTTTTAAAAAATATTGAATATTTGCTATCTGTCTGGAATTTTATTTTTCTATGTGCTTGGGTTATAGCAACAAAAAACAAAAAAAGAAAGAAAAACAAATAAATGATTAACAGTGTCCCTGTCTTCATGGACATTATATTTTAATGTTGAATAAGGACATGTCCCATGAAGAAGAATTAAGAAAAAAATGATGTGGAAGTATTGAGGACATGGGCAATTTTACACAGAAGAACAAAAAACACCTTTCTTGATAATATAATAATACTTGAACGGATCATAAATAGAAGAGAAAACTCTGTTAATATATAAAAGAAGACTACTCCAGGAAGTTGGACTTAAAAAAAATAAATAAATAAATAAGGAAAAAGCTTAGCCGGTTGAGCTCACTGATAGAGCATCAGCCTGCAGACTGAAGGGTCTGGATTTAATTCCAGCCAAGGACACATGCCCAGGTTGCAGGTTCAATTCCCAGGAGGGGGTGTGCAGGAGGCAGCCAATCAATGATTCTCTCTCATCATTGATGATTCTTTCTCTCCTAATCCCTTCCTCTCTGAAATGAATATTTAAAAATGGCTTGTTTAAAAAAAAGGGGGGGGGGAGTTTTAATTTAACTAGGAATTTGTCTAGAAAGTAACAAGAAAATATTATTGCATGTACTAAGTTTCATGCTCACTAAATCCTGGTGCTATACTTACAGAATTTGCAACAAAAGATTTTAATCAACACTAAACTTCTTTAATAGCAATTATGCTTTTTCTTTGATCATATATTGTTAAGAAATTTGTTTAATCCTAAACTTTATTTTAAGCAACTGCCCTTTAGTCATCAACTGTTTCTCTGAGAAATTCACATTTGCACATTTAGCAAGAAAGGTAACTATTTTCTTTAGTATAAAATAATAAAATCTTACTGTACTTTTAATATTTCTACTAATACATCAACAATCTTAATAAAAAATAGTCTTCCCTTTACTCTTTTCCTTTCAAATAATCAAAATCTTACAATATTGATATGATACAATTCAATATACATTTTCAAGAACTGAATGCCTGATACCTTACTAAGTATACTAGTCCTAAAAATACATATAAAATAGTAAGTGATTAAATATTGATATGATAGGCAATGAATGTTAATATTTCATTGATCTGGTTTTATGAAAGAGACCCTAGTTGTCTGACCACACATTTATCATTTTAGGCAGTAAGCAAAGTATTTAATAATAAAAAATTAAAAAACAAAAATTGAACTATAGTTTTCTAATTTGCCTAATACTATCTTTATTATTTTGATATGCTAAGGAATCTAATGATATATTTCATAGCTATTGATACCTTTGTGCTCTGCTAAGGTATCAATAGCTATATCCTCCCTTACTTCTTCTCTACCAGGCTCTCACTCTAACCCAGGTCTTAGACTTATTATTGTCTGTGATCATGGCCTATGTATAGATGCATATGAAATTGTTGGTTAATCTCTTTTCACCCTCCCTGCCCTCCTTCTTTCTGAAATTCATCATTGTGTTCCATACTTCCATGTCTCTGGACCTATTTTGTACACCAGTTTATTTTGTAATCATATTATATATTTCTTAAGTAATCTTTTTTTTAAAAAAATATATTTTATTGATTTTTCACAGAGAGGAAGAGAGAGGGATAGAGAGTTAGAAACATCGATGAGAGAGAATCATCGATCAGGTGCCTCTTGCACACCCTCTACTGGGGATGTGCCCGCAACCAAGGTACATGCCCTTGACTGGAATCGAACCCCGGGTCTTTCAGTCCGCAGGCCGACGCTCTATCCACTGAGCCAAACCGGTCCCAGCTTAAGTAATCTTCTATAAAGCATGTAAATAACTTACCAAAAATGATAAATATATCTATATGAGTAGAAATCCCCTTTCATTTTGTCTTTAAAACCTTATTTTAGCCTGGTGGTGTGGTTCAGTGGTTAAGCATTGACTTATGAACAAGGAAGTCCCAGTCAAGGGGACAGGTTGCATATTAGCCTTCTATTATATAGAATACTCATGTAAATGGATTTCTTCTGTTATTTACTTTTTATATAAATAGTGGATGATTAGCTATTTTCTATCTATGAATTTAGATTATATTTGCATAAGTTTATTTGAAAGTTATGTCCTATCTCATAATTTTAAAATTTTAAGTTTTTTTTATTTCTTTTCATAAAGATAAATGTGTTGGTTAATTATAGATATGACGTACACATTCAGATTCTAGAAATAGGGAGTAAGTTCCTACTAATGTCTAATGTGCTGCACATTTTGAATATTTAAAATGTTCAAAAGCCCTAGTAGGTTTTCTCAGTGGTTAGAGCATTGACCTGCAGACCAAAGAGTCCCAGGTTTGATTCTATTTAAGGGCACATACATAGGTTGGAGGGTCCTCCCTGACAGAGACCCCAGTCAGGGCACATGCATGAGGCAGCCAATCAGTGTATTTCTCTCACATTGATATATCTCTCTGTCATTCCCTCTCTCTAAAATTCAATGGAAAAATATCCTCAATGAGGAGATATATATACAGTATATATTTATAAAAGCCTAAGCGACCATCGCAACCAAATGGACTACTGACTACTGAACAAATAGTGGTGACTAGGCTGTCAGGGGGGTTAGTGAGGGACGACCAAACAACTGAGCAGCAGGGTGCATGGGGCAATCAGACTGGCAGGGAGGTTAGTTAGGGATGACCAAATGACCAAACAGCAGGGTGTGTGGAGTGACCAAGCCTGCGGGGGGTGGGGGGTGGAGGGAGGTGTCAACTGAGTCAGCAGGGGGGCCACGAGGCCAGCAGAGGGGAGCAGTTAGGGGAGACTAGATTGGCAGTGGGGGCCATAAGGGGTTACCACACTGGTGGGGGGCAGTTAGGGATGATCAGGCAGGCAGGCAGGCAGGCAGGTGAGCAGTTAAGAGCCAGTGGCCCTGGATTGTGAGAGGGATATCCAACTGCTGGTTTAGGCCCGGCAGTTGGACATCCCCCAAGGGGTGCCAGATTGGAGAGGGTGCAAGCTGGGCTGAGGGGACCCCACCATGCATGTATTTCATGAACTAGTCCTCTAGTAAATAAATAAAATGTTCAACTGCTGTTTTTATTTTTATCATCCAAATGTTTATTTTTACTAATTCTTTATTGTTTAAAGAATTACATATAATATTACATATGTCTCCTTTTTTCCCCATTGACCTATTCCCAGCCACCTCCAACTTTCCACCTCCCAGCTCATGTTTTCACCCCCCTAGTGTCTGTGTCCACTGGTTATGTTTATATGCATGCCTACACGTCCTTTGGTTGATCGCTTATCCTCCCCTCTCCGCTGCCTTCCCTCTGAGGTTTGACAGTCTGTTCAATGCATCTATGCTCTGGCTCTATTTTTGCTCATCAGTTTATGTTATTCATTAAATTTTACAAATTATTGACATCACAGAATATCTATTGTTCTCTGACTGGCTTGTTTCCCCTAGCATAATGCTATCCATATCCATCCATGCTGTTGTGAATGCTAAGAGTTCTTTCTTTTTTACAGCAGTATAGAATTTTGCATCATGCTACATTGCTGAATTCATTTTTTAAATCTAGTAGTTTTTTTATGGAGTCTTTAGGGTTTTCTACGTATGACATAGAAATATATAATTTGTGAATATATTATTTGTGTATAATATATTACTTGTGAATAATGACAGTTTTAATTCTTTTCCAATTCAGATGCTTTTTATATATTTTTTTATTGATTTTATACAGAGAGGAAGGGAGAGAGAGAGAGAGTTAGAAACATCGATTAGAGAGAGTCATCGATCAGCTGCCTCTTGCACACTCCCCACTGGGGATATGCCCGCAACCAAGGTACATGCCCTTGACCAGAATCAAACCCAGGACCCTTCAGTCTTCAAGCCGCCGCTCTATCCATTGAGCCAAACCAGTTTCGGCTCAGATGCTTTTTATTTCTTCTTATTGTCTGATCACCATGGCTAGCACTTCCAGTACTGTGCCAAGCAGGCATGGTGAAAGTGGGCATCCCTGTTTGTTCCTGATCTAAGGGGAAATGGTTTTAGTGTTTGCCAATGGAATATAATGTTAGCTGTAGGTTTGTCATATAAGGTTTTTATTCTGTTGAGATATGATCCCTCTATTCCCACTTTGCTGAGGATTTTTATCAAGAAAGTGTATTGGATTTTTTTCAAAAGCTTTTCTGCATCAATTAATATTATTATGTGATTTTTTATCTCTCAATTTGTTTATGTGGTGTATCACATTTATTGATCTGAAGATATTATACCATCCTTGCATTCCAGAATAAATCCAACTTGGTCATGGTGTATGATCTTTCTAATGATCCAGTTTGCTAGAATTTTGTTGAGGATTTTTGCACCTATCAGAATATTGGCCTGTAATTCTCTTTTGTTGCAGTGTCTTCATTTGGTTTTGGGATTAGGGTAATGGTGGTTTCATAGAAAGAACATGGAAGTATTCCTTCCTCTTGAATGTTTTAGAATAATCTGAGGAGAGTAGGTTTTATTCTTTGAATCTTTGGTAAAACTCCCCTGTGAAGCCATCTATCCAAGAGCTTTTGTTTATTGGAAGTTTTTATTACTGCTTCAATTTTCTCCATAGTTATTGGTCTATTCAATTTTTTAAAATATATTTTATTGATTTTTTACAGAGAGGAAGGGAGAGGGATAGAGAGCTAGAAATGTCGAGAGAGAAACATCAACCAGCTGCCTTCTGCACAAGCCCTACCGGGGATGTGCCCGCAACCAAGGTATATGCCCTTGACCGGAATCAAACCCAGGACCTTGCAGTCTGCAGGCCAACTCTCTATCCACTAAGCCAAACCTGTTTTGGTTATTCAAATTTTTTTATTCTTCCTGATTAAATTCTGGAAGATCGTTTTTTTCTAGGAATATGTCCATTTCTTCTAGGTTGACCAGTTTTTTTTAAATAGATTTGTTCATGGTATTTTTTTTTATTGTACAATTCTTTGTATTTCTGTGGGGTCTGTTATTATTTCATCTCTTTCATTTCTGATTTTGTTTATTTGGGTCCTCTTTCTTTGCTTCTTGGTGAGTCTGGCTAGAGGTTCATCAATCTTGTTTATCCTTTCAAGGAACCAACTCTTGGTTTCATTGGTCTTTCGTAGTGTGTGTGTGTGTGTGTGTGTGTGTGTGTGTGTGTGTGTGTCTATGTCATTTCCACTTTGATCTTTATTATTTACTTCCTTCTTTTCACTTTGGGCTTTTCTTGTTGCTTTCTTTCTAATTCTTTAAGTTGTAGAGTTAGATAATTCATTACAAGTTATCCTTATTTCTTGAGGTAGGCCTGTAGAACTATGTACTTTCCTCTCAGGACTGCTTTCACTGTTTCCCATAAATTTTGGATTGTAATTTATTTCCAGGATGTTTTTAATTTCTTCTTTGATCTCTTTGGTAACCCAATTATTGTTTAATAGCATGCTATTTAGCCTCCAAGTGTTTAAATTTTTATGATTATTTTTATTGTAGTTGATTTCTAATATTATGCCATTGTGATCTGAGAAGATGCTTTATATAATTTCAATCTTCTTGAATTTGAAGAGACTTTGCCTGTGTCCCAAAACATGGTCTCTCTTTGAATATGTCCCCTGTGCACTTGAGAATATATACTCCATAACTTTGGGTGAAATGTTCTGAAGATATTAAGTCCATCTGATCTATGAGTCATGTAGGATTGCTGTTTCTTTGCTGACTTTTTTGTCTAGAGGATTTTTCCAGTGACGTTAATGGGCAATTAAAGTTCCCTAATGATTGTATTGTTGTCAATCTCTCCTTTGTATCTTCCAGAATTTGTTTATGTTTTTGGGTGCTCCTGCATTGGGTACATATATATTTACCAGCATTATATTTTCTTGTTGTATGGATCCCTTTATTATTATGACTAGGGGCCTAGTGCATGAATTTGTGCACCTTGAAATGAACTGTGGGCAGAGAGCCTGTGGTGGGCACAGGGGCAGATCTCACCCCATCCTCCTTGTCCCTGGTGGCCACCTCCTGCCACTGCTCCCAACCTCTGTCTGCTGGCAATCCTGCTCCCACCACTGCCCCACCCACTCACTGACCACTTAGAGATTGGGGCCGGCACCAGCAGTGAGTACTAGTAGGGCTGGCACCATCAGTGAGTGCGAGCGGCAGCTGCTTCCCTGATCACCCCTAAGGAGGAGGGGAAGGTGAAGAAGCCTCAGGGGTGGATGGGGCTGGCAGCCTCAGCTCGCATGCACTGACGGCACTGAGTGATTGGGACCAGCACTGGGAGCTGGCAGCGGTTGTGAGCAATGGCTCCGGTGCTGGCTGCGGGTGCAAGTGGCAGCTCTGGCACTGGCTGCGGGTGCAAATGGGATGGTGCCCTATATCCCTGTGGCGGTGCACTTGCAGATGGTCCTGTGACTTGTGGCTTGGCATAATAGGTCTCACCAGTAGTTCTGATCTGGGCTGCTGCTAGGGCACATGCTGGGTGTCAGCTCTTTCTGTACTGGGTGCAGAGTGCTCACAGAACAAAGTCTGTGCCCAGGGAGAGGTACACACCAGCCAAAGGCTCTGTCTGTGCTGCTGGCAGAGCACCCACTGGCCCAAGGATCTGTCTCTGCCAGGGGTGTAGCACACACTGGACTGTGCCTCTGACTGTGCCGGTGATGGGATACATACCAGCCAAAGGGTCTGTCTGTGCTGGTGGCAGGGGGAGCTCTGTCTGTGCTGGGGTTGGGGTGCTCCCTGGCCACGGGCTCTGTCTGGGCAGAGGGTGCAGCACACACCAGCTGAGGTTCTGTATTGGAATCAGGGATGGAGTAGGGAGTGGGGTGCCCGTGGCTTGCACTGGTAGCACAGGGATCTGAAGCACAGGGTCCTGGGACTCTGGGTTTGGGCTCCAGCTAGGAGGCACAGCTCAGGAGATCTGTCTTGTGTGCACTCACTGCAGACAACTGAGACTCACATCATGGTACTATGCTGCTCACCGCCAAGCATGGTGGTGGTTCCATGAAGGTTATGGCTGGCATCTGGCTCTCTGCACAGGTCTGAGGGTGCTGTCTGAGGTCAGTCTGGATGTTGATGTGGCAGCACTCCTGGCCTCCGTTGCTCCCCTCTAGAAGATGGCATAGGTTCCTTGCCAAAGCCAAGCCAGCCTGGGGTGCCCACTGTGGTAGCAGGGTCTCCCCATCTAGGAGAGCCTGGACTGTCACTGCCTGGGACTCCTGAGATATCTATCTATCCCTCACTCACCATACACATACCACACGCCCCTCAAAATACTTTACTCTGACACACTCTCTCCCTCCCTGTAGTCCTGTTGGCCACCATGTTGGATCTCCTCAACTGCTGTTTTTATTTAGCTGTTTTACAAAATGTGAGATACTTGTATTAATAGCTGCACAATTAAACACTTTTAAATTCCACTTAATTATATACTTAAACTATAACTGACCTGAAAAATTATTTACTAAAAAAGATATTTCAACCATTTGAATGGTATTAATTGGACTGCTGCCAGCTTATGTTAGTTTTACATGTATAAAGTATTAAAGGTATTAATTTTAAGATGCCTAAAAATGTTAGATTTTAGCTGCAAATCATCAGGCAGGATCCACATGAATAAAAGAGAAACATGCAAATTGACCATACCTCCATTGTGCCCACAAGCCACATCTACCAGCCAATCAGGTGTGAGTATGCAAATTAACTCAACCAAGATGGCTGTGACCACGGAACGAGCAAGAGGCTAAGGTTGCCCCCGATTACAGAGAAAGCCAAGTTTCCCGTCCAGTCTCACCTGCCCTGGCCTCCTCTCAAGGCTAAAAAGTTTCAATTATAGAAGATAAATAAATCCCAGATACCAGGGCCTCCACTTGGGCCACCAGGGGGCGTGGCCAGCCTGCAAACCCCCACAGGCCCCTCTCCCAGGCTGCCCCACGCCCCAAGGGAACCCCCACCTTGATCCGGGACACCCTTCAGGGCAAACCAGCTGGCCCCCACCCATGCACCAGACCTCTATCCTATCTAATAAAAGATTAATATTCAAATTGACCATCACTCCCACACACAAGATGGCTGCCCCCATGTGGACACAAGATGGCCACCACAAGATGGCCAGCATGGGAGAGTAGTTGGGAGGCACAAGGTCTGCAAGGGAGTGCAGTAGGGGGTGATCAAGCCTGTAGGGGAGGGCAGTTAGGGGTGACTAGTTTGGCAAAGGAGGGAAGTTGGAGGAGACTGGGCCTGTAGGGAAGGGCATTTGGAGGGGGGAACCCAAGCCTGCAGGGGAGAGGAGTTGGGGTGACCAGGCCTGTAGGGGAGGGCAGTTAGGGGCAATCAGGCCAACAGGGGAGAAGTTAGGCATCAATCAGGCTGGCAGGAGAGTAGTGAGGGGGTGATCAGGCTGGCAGGCATAAGTGGTTAGGGGCAATCAGAAAGGCTGGCAGGCAAGCAATGTGGAGCAGCAGTCCTGGATTGTGAAGGGATGTCTGACTGCCCATTTAGTCCCAATCCTACTGGGATCGAACCTAAATGGGCAGTCAGACATTCCTCACGGGATCCCAGATTGGAGAGGGTGCAGGTTGGGCTGAGGGACACTTCCTCCTGAGCACAAATTTTGTACACCAGGCCTCTAGTTATAAATAAATGTTATTTTTATCCCATTTCAAAAATCTCCCTGATTTTCCATATTGTTATTTTTTTTAAATGACCTTTTTATGCTGGTCTTCCATATATTTCACCTACAATATTCCTTCTGCCTGTGGAAATGTTAGCCTATTTAAGAAGAAAATAGAAAAAAAATAAAATGTGATTTCTATTAAATAAAACTACTTATTTCTATTTAACAAACAATTTATAAGGATGGTCTCTTGTAAATATTTTGCACAGAATTTATTGATACTTTAAAAGTAAATGTTAACCTATGAGAAATTAATTTATTTTATATAAATAAAATTTTAAAAATAAATTATTAATATAACATAATTTTATTCTAATTTTCTCAATGAAAAAGAATCTACAATGATAGATGAAATACAAATAGTAACTACATTACATTAGCATTTTGATAGATCTTTTCTTAGGATGCATCCTTGATATATCCTCTTTCTTTATTCATGTACAATTAACATTTTAATGACATTTCATGGCAAAATCCTTAGTCATGTGCTATGATATAAAACTAAATATTGTTATCTAAACTGTCCTCTACAAATGTTCCTTTTTTTTATTTCTCAAATTAATTTCAGTTACATTATCTACTTCCACAAATTTTACTTTTCCCCTTCTGGTGGTTCATAGTCAGAGGAGGATATGAAGTCATATACCTGTGACTTTCAAAGTCAAAGTGTCAAAGCACCATAGGCAACTTATGGGGAAAATTACCCTTTACATAAATTTGGCCAATAGGATTGATATTGTAGAACAATATTTTAGAGTCCGAGAGGGCTAAAATTATTATTGTCTATTTATTAGATAGCTAAGAATAATAAATATGTTTAAGATTTAAAACAGCTAAGTAAAAATTCAGATTCTACACTGTCTAAAGTTAACACATAAACATGGCAAACAGATGGAATCACTATACTAGATTTTGCAAAAAAAAAAGCCCTTTATTTTCAAATTCTCGCTTTTTAAGAAATTGCTTTCCTCATGATTTCATTTCTCCACTGAAGTTTTGCTTAACTTTCTGTGTAAAAGTTTTCTTAGAGAGTATGACAGGAGGTTTTTGTAATAATTTCCAGAAATTCAGTGCATTTCGTTTGTGCATTTAAAATGTCATCTCTTGCTAGGATAATGAAGATGTTATATAAATGCAAATGTAATGCCATTGCATTTGGATAAGACATTTAAAAAATGGATTCTCATCCAAGAATATCCCCTTAAAATATAAAAAGTGTATTTTATCAAAATAAAAGATAAAGACAACTTCTGATCAAAAGAACAGAAGAGATAGCCTAAAAATGCAGTTTTTAATATGCAGAGTTTTAACATAGAATAAAAGTACATCTACTATCAATGGGAAATGTACACATCTTTGAATAAAATTTGTTGAGAAAAAATTATTATTTAAAACTGGAGGCCCAGTACATGAAATTCATGAACAGGAGGTATGAACCTCAGCCCTGCTTGCACCCTCTCCATTCTGAGACACCTCGAGGGATGTCTGACTGCTCATTTAGGCATGAAACCTGTAGGATTGGGCCTAAATGGGCAGTTGGACATCCCTCTCACAATCCAGAACTGCTGACTCCCAACTGCTCGCCTACCTGCCTTCCTGGTTGCCCCTAACCACTTCTGCCTGCCAGCCTGATGGATGCCTAACTGCTCCCCTGCCAGCCTGAGTGCCCCTAGTCCTGGACTCCCCCAACTGCTCTCCCTTACAGGCCTGGGTCCCCCACAACTGCCCTTCCCTGCAGGCCCGGTTGCCCCCAACGTCCCTCCTCTGCCAGCCTGGTCATCCCTAACTGCCCTCCCTTACAGACCTGGTAACTCCTAATTGCCCTCCCCTGCTGGACATCTTGTGGAAGCCATCTTGTGTCCACATGGGGGAAACCATCTTTGACCACATGTGGGCAGCCATCTTGTGTGTTGGAGTGATGGTCAATTTGCACATTACTCTTTTATTAGATAGGATAGAGGCCTGGTGCACAGGTGCGGGCCAGCTGGTTTTCCCTGAAGGTTGTCCCAGAACAGGGTGGTGGTTCCCTTAGGGCAGGGGTCTTCAAACTATGGCCCTCGGGCCACATGCAGCCCCCAGGGGAGTCTGATCCTGCCCACCAGGTTTTTTGGGCAGTGAGCGCAGCCAAGGTGTTACAGTAGGGATTAGTAGTTCATATAGTCCGGCCCTCCAGCTCTCTGAGGGACCGTGATCTGGCCCCCACTTTAAAAAGTTTGAGGACCCCTGCCTTAGGGTATGGGGTAGCCTGGGAGAGGGGCATGTGGTGGTTTGCAGGCTGGCCACGCCCCCTGGTGGCCCAAGTGGAGGCCCTGGTATCTGGGATTTATTTATCTTCTATAATTGAAACATTTTAGCCTTGTGTGGAGGAAGCTTGGCTTTCTCCATCACAGGGGGAAACAAACCTCATTCACTCTCCAGCTCCATGGCTGTTGCCATTTTTGTTTGGATTTATTTATCTTGTATAATTGAAACTTTGTGACTTTGAGTGAAGGCCTAGGCTGGCCAGGGTGTGCTGATAGTTTGGCTTCCTCCATTACTGGGGACGCCCAAGCCTCCTGCTCACTCCATGGCAACTATCTTGGTTTGGTTAATTTGCATACTCATTCCTGATTGGGTGGTAGGTGTTGCTTATGGGTGTCACAGGGGCACAGTCAATTTGCATATTACTCTTTCATTAGATTGGCTATTTCAAGTTATCCTTAACAACAAAACTATCTTAAAGTAATTCCAAGTGATTAGACAGATTTCAACATAAAATCTTAAGTTACAGTAAATATGAATAGTGAATGTAGAATAACTAAATAGTGAATGTAGAATCATAACTAAATTGTGAATGTAGAAACATAAAAAATATTACAAAAGCAAAGGATAGATTAGTTTAACAGAAATTTTTTCATTCTAAGTTATTATAAGGTCAAATTAAGTAGTAAATCATATGGTAATAAGTATCCAACATGTTAAAATTACTATAATCTTTAAATTCACTATTGTATATTATCTGATAAAAATAAGGCATATAGAAAAACTACATGTGTGCATTAACATACATCATTTATAATAAGGAAATGTGTAAATATCCTAAATGAGCAAGAATAAATAGCAAGTAAAATGTATTATGTTTATAAGACAGAATGTTAGGGTTAATGAATGAAAATAATGCTACTATATTATAAGTGTCATAGGACTAGAAACTCTTTATACATTATCACCCAATTTTATAAACAACAAGAGGCCTTGTGTACAAAATTTGTGCAGTGGGTGGTGTCCCTCAGCCCAGCCTGCACCCTCTCCAATCTGGGACCCCTCAGGAGATGTCCTACTGCTGGTTTAGGCCCAATCCTGCATGGATCCTTGAGGGATCGGTCCTAAAGCAGCAGTCGGACATCCCTCTCACAATCCAGGACTACTGGCTCCTAACCCACTCACCTGCCTGCCTGCCTGACTGCTCCTAGCTACTTCTGTCTGCCAGCTTAACAATCCCTAACCAGTCCCCTGCCACCCTGGTCACCCCAAACTGCCCTCTCCTGCAGGCCTAGTCACCCCCAACTGCCCTTCCCTACTAACACAATCACCCCCAACTGCCTTCCCCTGCCAGCTCAATCTCCATCCCCAACTACCCTCCCCTGCTGGCCTGATTGCCCCCAACTCCCTTCCCTTGCTGGCCTGATCACCCACAACTGCCCTCCCCTGCCGGCCATCTTGTGGCAGCCATCTTGTGATGGTCATCTTGTGGTGGCCATCTTGTGATAACATGAGGCCGCCATCTTGCGTTGGACATCTTGTGATAGTGTGGTGGTGGCTATCTTGTGATAACATGAGGCATGAGGGCCACCTAGGCTTTTATTACTATAGGTGCTGCTATGAACATAGTGGTGCATATATCCTCTCTGATTGGTGTTTCCAGGTTCTTAGGATATATTTACAGAAGTGGAATCACTGGTCCAAAGACAGTTCCATTTTAATTTCTTGAGGAAACTCCATGCTGTTTTCCACAGTGGCTGCACTAATCTGTGTAGGGTTTTCTTTTCTCAACATCCTCAGGGATACATGGAACAGACTGGCAGCTGTCAGAGGAGACGGGGGTAGGGAGGACTAGATGAAAGAAGGTGAAGTGATTAACCAAAGATATATATTCACAACCCTTGCCAAGCTCGTCTACACTAATAAAAGAGAAACATACAAATTGTCCCTCTGCTACACCCACCAGCCAATCAGGAGTGAGTATACAAATTAACCCAACAAAGATGGCATTGGCCATGGAGCTGGAGCAAGCAGGAGGCTTGGGTTTCCCCCAGCAATGGAGAGAGCCACGTTTCCCGCCCACCCTGGCTGCTACTGAAGAGGTGGCTGGAGCCTGGGTCACCAGGGCCAACCGAGGCTTCCAGCTGGCCCTGGCCTCCACTCAAGGAGTGTTTAAAAAAAGGGGGGGGGGGCTGGGAGCCCTAGCCTCTGCTCAAGGAGTGGCTGGGGGCCTGGATCGCCAGGGGGTGTGTTCAGCCTGAAAATGGCCCTCAGCTCCTTACCCAGGCAGCCCACATGCCCATGAGTCAAGGGTACCTACTAGGGGGCTTGGCCAGCCCTCAAACAGCCATCAGCCCCTCACCCAGGCTGGCCAGGCACCCCACTAGGAACCCTCACCCTGAAGGGGGTGTGGCCAGCTTGAAAATGGCCCTCAGCCCCTCACCCAGGCTGACCACACACCAGCAGCAGGGACCCTCACCCCATGGGGGTGTGGCTGGCCTGCAAACCATCACAGGCCCCTCACCCAGGCCACCCTGATCCTGGACACCCTTCAGGACAAACCAGCCAGCCCCCACCTGTGAACCAGGCCTCTGTCTATACTAATAAAAGGGTAATATGCTAATTAGACTGGGAGACCTTCCCTGAGACCTTCTGGATGTTCTTCTGGACAAAGCCATGGTGGCAGGGTGGAGGTAGAAGCAGTTAGAGGCCAAGAGGGATGGGCAGTTGTGGGTGAGCAGGCCAGCGGGGGAGGGGGTGCGGGGGAGGGAGGAGAGATTGGAGCAGGCCAGTGGGGGAGGAGAGTTGGAGGTGAGCATGCCAGCAGGCAAAGTGATTAGGAGCAGTCAGGCAGGCAGGCAGGTGAGTGTTAGGAGGCAGCAGTCCCGGATTGCAAGAGGGATCTCTGACTACAGGTTTAGGCCTGATCTCTGTAAATCCTTCAAGGGGTCCCTGATTGGAGAGGGTGCAGACCAGGCTGAGGAACAACCCCCTGTGAACAATTTCGTGCACCAGGCCACTAGTCTATATATATATATATATATATAAAAGCCTAAGTGACTTAACCGTTTGACTGTTTGACTAGTAGCTATGATGTGCACTGATGACAGGGGCAGATGCTCAGTTCACAGGCATGGAAACATGGAACAGACTGATGAATCTCGGAGGAAAGGAGGAGGGGAGAGGACAAGAAGAGATTATCCAAAGATCTTATATGCATACTAGAGGCCTGGTGAACGTATTTGTGCACCAGTGAGATCCCTCAGCCTGGCCCGCGGGGATCAAGCAAAAAGCAGCAGTCTGACTTCCCCCAGATTGCAAGAGGGTGCAGGCCAGGTCGAGGAACACCACCATTGCGCAAATATGAGCACCAGGGCTCTAGTGTAGTCATAAGAAAATAAATAGCCAATTTTCAAATGTCATGCATGTGTGTGGTGGGATAATGGTGGATTATTTCTCTAAAGTGACTTACAGGTCCTTCATGATCATTTCCTGATTATTGTTGTATCAGAGGCCTGGTGTGCAAATTCATGCATGGGTGGAGTCTGGCCAGGGAGAGGGGATAAGAGAGGTTGGCCAGCTGTTCCCGCCCTCTGGTTGAATTTACAGTTGAACTCCCTGTCAAGGGGACAATTTGTATATTAGTATTTTATTATAGAGGATAGCTTTTTATATTTACCTGTTTGTCACAGTACTTACCATGTTCTGCATTTCAATTATATGTTAGTTTATTTCTATTGGATTTTTTACTGAATTTATTGGCGTGACATTGGTTAATAAAATTATATGTTTCAAATATACATTCTACAGTATATCATCCTATAGTGTGTTGTATATTCACCACCACAAGTAAAGTTTCCTTCCATCTATTGGATTTTTGATGAATCTTTATATCCTATGCCAAATATCCAAACATCTCAACTTTCACATAAAATCTATGTATTAAATATTTACTAAGCAAATTTGTGAATTAAGTGCATGGATATACATACCCCCCTACACACACATCCACAAACACACACATGTATATGCAAACTTCTACTATACTCAAAGTGAATCTTTTAAAAAGCTTTAAAGGCATGATACTTTTGTCCCTTAGTAGTAAAGTGCTTACTAAGGACAGCAACAGTGAGCATTCTATTTATAGACACATTGTCCTGGACTAGATCTATAGAAGGCACAGTGTTCATTTGTATAAACCTTAGCAGGATTGCCCTGAAAAATAACAGGAGAGATTATTGTCCATTTGGTTTTATGGATCTCTAGGGCCCAAATTTCATACCCTGCGTACTTAGTTTAGTCTGCTATTTACCATCTGCAGAGCCATGAATTTATAGCTCATGATGCCATTTCCCCCCCTCTCTTATAATATCCAGTAGTTTAGTCATATATAGAGACAGAAAACAGCTGGTCAGAATATGATCAACTCTGAGTTCTGGTCCCTAACCTGCTACTACCCAGCTATGTAAATTCAGGCAGGTTATTTAATCTTTCTTCTGGATCTCAAATTCTTCATTTGCAAAATGAGTCAATTACATTGCAGCATTCTAATCTATAATAATAAAAGCAAAATATGCTAATTAGACCAGTCCTCCTTCTGGACCACCTTCCAGACGAAGCCTGGGTCCTGGGTGCCTGCCAGAAGCCATTGGAAAGCCCAGGTCCCGGGTGCCTGCCAGTGGCCAGAGGGAAGCCAGGGTCCAGGTTGCCAGAGGGAAGCCAGCGCCAGCAGCGGGGGGGGAGGGGGGGGGGGGGGGGGGGGAAGAAAGGCCTACTCTTGCATGAATTTCATGCATCTGGCCTTTAGTCCTATATAATAAAGAGGTAATATGTAAATTGACTGTTACTCCAACACTCAAGATGGCTACCCCCATGTGGTCAAAGACGGCTGCCCCTATGTGGACAGAAGATGGTCACCACAAGATGGCCAGCAGGAGAGGGCAGTTGCTGGCGATCAGGCCAGCAGGGGAGGACAGTTAGAAGTGACTGGGTTGGCAGAGGAGGGCATTTAGGAGTGATCAAGCTGGCAGGGGAGGGCAGTTAGGGGTTATCAGGATGGCAAGGGAGGGAAGTTAGGGGTGACTAGGCCAGCAGGGGAGGGCAATTGGGGGGAACCAGGCTTGCAGGGGAGGACAGTTGGGGGGATCAGCCCTGCAGGAGAGAGCAGTTGGGAGCAACCAGACCAGCAGAGGAGGACAATTAGGGGTGACTGGGCCATCAAGAGAGGGCAGTTAGGGGCAGCCAGGCCTGCAGGAGAGGGCAGTTGGGGGCAACCAGGCCTGCAGGGGAGGACAGTTAGGGGAAACTAGGCCTGCAGGGGAGGACAGTTAGGGGAAACCAGGCCGGCAGGAAAGGGCAGTTAGGGTGACCAGGCCAGCAGGGGAGAGAAATTAGGGACAATCAGGCTTCCAGGGGAGGATAGTTAGAGGCAACAAGGGGACAAGGCCTGCAGAGAAGTGCAGTTGGGGGCAGCCAGGCCTGCAGGGGAGGGAATTTAGGGCCAACCAAGCTGGCAAGGGAGAACAGTTAGGGGCAGCCAGGCCAGCAGGGAAGGGCAGTTAGGGGTGACCAGGCTGGCAGGTGAGTGCAGTAAGGGGCAACCAGGCCAGCAGGGAAGGACAGTAAGGGTTGATCAGGCCAGCAGGGGAAGGAAGTTAGGGGCAATTGGGCCTGCAGGGGAGGGCATTAGGGGGAACCAGGCTGGCAAGGGAGGGAAGTTAGGGGTGACTGGGCCAGCAGGGAAGACTATTAGGAGTCACTAGGCCAGCAGAGGAAGACAATTAGGAGTAACTAGGCTATCAGGGGAGGACAGTTACAGGCAATTGGGCTTGCAAGGGAGCAGTTAGGTTAAGGGGTGATGCGGCCTGCAGGCAGAAGCAGTTAGGGGCAATCTGGCAGGCAGGCATGTGAGCAGTTGGGAGCCAGGAGTCCTGGATTGTTAGAGGGATGTCCAACTGCCTGTTTAGGTCCGATTCAACCAGGAATCAGGAAGTTGGACATCCTTCGCTGTGACCCAGATTGGATAGGGTACAGGCTGGGCTGAGGGACACACACACACACACACACACACACACACACACACACACTCCCCCATGCATGAATTTCGTACACCAGGCCTCTAGTATTGAATAATCACTTTGACCTGAGAACTCTATGTACACAGTCTTTTCATACTTAAAAACAGTTTTCTTTAGAATTCTAAAGACTTGCTGTTATAAAAACAAGAAAATAACAGTTTAGAGATATGAAGTACTCTTTTGACCCTTTCATTATTAATGTCACCCCACTAAATTCAATAAAAGGATATCTCCCCTAAAATGTATTGTAATTCTCCATGCATACAGAAAGTACTTTAGGCCATACACAATAATATTTTGAGATATTTTTGAAACTCCAGTTGTGCAATTGTTTTTAGAAGGTAAAGTAGAAGTATCTCAGTAATATTTTCGTCCACATCTTTTTATTTTCAGTAAGAAAAAAAAAACTTTAAAATGTATTATATTGAAACTCTGATGATATAAAATAGAAACAATGTTGTTTCAAATTTCTCTCTCTCTCTCTCTCTCTCTCTCTCTCTCTCTCTCTCTCTATATATATATATATATATATATATATATATATATATATATATGTTGTTAAGCTCTTATTTTGATTCTATGTTTATTTCCCCAGATTGTTCCTAAATCACTTTCTTCAAAGTTATTTGGGTGTGTTATTTATTCCATTACCTAATTTCATTTTGTAATAAATGCTAAATATAATTTGGTCTTTCAAGAATAAAATATAAACTCCATTAGGTCTAGACTTTTTCACTGTATTTTATTGGTTGGTTTACTCTTATCTCCATAGCCGTGAAGTAGCTGCTCAGTAAATATTTGTCTAACAAATGGATGAGCAAACATTTATTAAGCCATAGTGTATGATTGGTACTATATTTCATCACATAGTACAGGTAAGAAAGGAAGAAGCTAGTGTGACTTTCTCAAAGCTGTTACTTACCCTAGTTGGGGAGATAAGGTTAGCAGGCTTAAAATAGCCAGCAGAGAATAAAAGGAAGCATATTTCTAAGCTAAGTGCTTATAGCTGAGCTGGAATACTTCCTTAAGGAGCTTAATCTTAAAGGAGGAATGGCATTTGTATTGGTCATGCCTATTGAGTATTGAGATTCTGAAGCCATGGAGGGGGAACACATTTTCAACATCTGTTTATGTCAGAGTTGGGGAAAAAAAAAAAAAAAGCCTAATTCTTTATGTATGTATCTGAAGAAATCTTTACCAAGTCAAGATTTACACTACAAAGGCAGACATTGGTAAGAAATTTACAGAACATACTCAATTAAGAGATGATTTTGCATGCAATAGTATGGATTAGGTTTTAGTAGTAATATTCTGCTTCCTCAAATATGAGCAATGCTGGATAGTTTTGAATATGAAAGATGAAATTTGTCCGAGAGAGAAGCTTACTGTTGGAGGGAGGTTTCTTTTAAGGAAGCAGGCTTAGCAAAAATAATTTTCATCCGGTAGCACATTTACAGGACACTGTTACAAGATGCACAGTTTTGGTAGTGATTTACAAATAGCCATTAGAGTGGCATACTTGTCTTCCCACAGCAGCAACTCTGAGCGCTAAGCACTTTTTGGTCAAGCCTCTAGGATTTAACTGCAGGGTGTACACTTTTAAAACCATTTCTCATTGATCTGAGCTGTTGAGTTCTTAACTGTAGCTTATTTTCACTTTGATTTTGAAATCCATAAATGCCAGTCACAGCTTTTAGGAACTAAAATCATTGGCACAGGAATTTAAATGAAGAGTGATAAATCAAGGCTGCCAGTGGCGATTGCCTCAGCCAGATGCAAACACCACAACCAGTTTTTAATAGCCTTGTGTGCCTAATTTCAAATTAAGTGTGACAAATTAAGCAGGAAGTTAATTACTGTCTTGAAACAAATAGTCTGATGTTGATTGGAAAGGGCATCATAAAGCTGTTTTACCTTAACAGAATATTCCAATAAAATATTATAAAATAAAGAGCAACAAATAAAGATTAATTCAGGTAAAATAAATAAATAAATAAATAAATAAATAAATAAATAAATAAATAAATAAAAAAAAAAGAGGGGGGTAAGGGACTGCATTATGAATCTGGTTAGATGAGTCCGGGCATATCAAAATGAATCTTTCTTTGAGAATAGCTTTACCAGTCTAAAGGCACGAAGTGCATTAACAGATGCATCAGAATCTTGGTAGCTACATAGTGGATGAAGGAGGGGGGGGGGGGGGGGGCTCAGATGCATTTACGTCTGCCACTGCTGACTAGCATTAGAACGCCTGTCTACTCTTCTCATGGCAGAAGTGCTAAAAGGAGCTTAAAGTGGATGTGACCTTAAAAACTCAAAGATGTTATAAATCACACCATTTTCTACTAGTCCTTCATTTTATTTTTCTGCACCTGCACTTCATGGTCCTTATTGTCTTTAGAGATTTATTGGACGGCAGCTTCTTTTTTAAGTGACTTCCCACTTGACTTAATGTTATTTTTCATGGCGCTTGAGGAAGTCTCAAAAGCAAACCTGTTCTTCGCAGTTTGAGTGGATTTTAGAATAATTCAATGTTCATATAATGTGATAAAGTTACAAATAGCTTACTTTGTCAGACACTGTTCCTAGCACTTCCATTAAATCAAAAACTAAATTAGCACAATTTAGGAACTAAAACACTTATAATAATAGGAAGATACTGACACACCGAGAAACTAAGCAAAATGTCAGTATCACCAGTGAAGATGGGACAAACCAGAATTCATCCCCAGGCAGTCTGAGACCATTAGGACACACTGCCTAGAGTTTTTATAAAACTCTAGTTATGCAGTCCCAAATCATTTTCACTGGTCTTTTTGCTTCTCTACCTACCTATTGAAATTTGGAAACATCTCTTTATTGGAAGATAAAGAAAGATGAGACAGGAAGATTAAGATAACATTTTAGCAGATTCTATAGAAAGTATGATGAGCCACCACAGGAAATTTATAGACTCTAGAGAGACTTTTGAGCTAGCTTTGAAGTGCATGAGCTTTGCCAGCCTCTCACTACAATATCTTGCCTAAAAGAAAAAGACTACAAATCAAATGAACTTTCTGAAACTCAAAAATTATCCTTCTCCCCTTAAAAATTAAATGTTCATATTTCTTTCAAGATTTTTTACCTTAATCTTGAAACAAGTGTTTTTCAATGTGTTAATATCCATATTGCACATTTGATAAATTTTAGAGAAAAAGTAAAAATATGTTTTACAGAGAAATGGTTCAAATTTTTTAGTTTTTAAAAAATATGTTTTTATTAAATTCAGAGCAAGTAAAGAAGAGGGAGAGAAAGATAGGAATCAGGAGTGGTAGGCATGAAAAATTACAATAAAATATATATATATATATATATATATATATATATATATATATATATATATATATATAAAATTGATTTTTTACAGAGAGAAAGGGAGAGGGATAGATAGTTAGAAACATCGATGAGAGAGAAACTGGACACCCCCTACTGGGGATGTGCCCGCAACCAATGTACATGCCCTTGGAGGGAATTGAACCTGGGACCTTTCAGTCCACAGACCGATGCTCTATTTACTGAGCCAAACCAATATTGGCACATGCCCAGGTTTTACAGTCAATCCCTAGTGGGGGGCATGCAGGAGGCATCTAATTCATCTTTTTCTTTCATCAATATTTCTATCTTACCACTCCTGATTCCATTTTCTGCCTTCCTTTTATTTTAATACTTATCACCATTTCCCATTTTACCCAAATATTTCATGTCTCCCATCAACTTTAATGTGAACTCCATGTATGCTAAAACTTTTCTCATATTTATTTCTTATATTCCCAAGGCTTAGAAAAGATCCTGGCTCGCCGGAACCGGTTTGGCTCAGTGGATAGAGCATCGGCCTGCAGACTGAAAGGTCCCAGGTTCGATTCAGGTCAAGGGCATGTACCTTGGTTGTGGGCACATCCCCAGTAGGGGGTGTGCAAGAGGCAACTGATCGATGATTCTCTCTCATCGATGTTTCTAACTCTCTATCCTTCTCTCTCCCTTTCTGTAAAAAATCAATTAAATATATTTAAAAAAAAAAAAAAAAAAAAGAAACTGGCTCATGCAAGGTTCCCAGAATGTGTTTACTGAGTGGATGAATGGGTGAAAAACTGAAAGTTACCATTTCATGATAACATATTAACCACTTTCTAACTAGTTTAAATCTATAATAATAATAAAAGGGTAATATGCTCATTAGAATGGACATCATTCCAGTCATCCTTCCAGACAAAGCCAGGACCAGAGGGAAGCCCAGGCCCCGGGTGCCTGCGGGCGGCTGGAGGAAAGCCAGCCCAGGTCCTGGGTGTCAGAGGGAAGCCAGTGCCAGCAGTTGGGGAAAGGAAGGCCTACTCTTGCATGAATTTCATGCATCGGGCCTCTAGTATATCAATAAATTAGAATTTATATAAAATTCTATTGCAAAACCAATATTTACAATTCAAAACCAATATTTAAAAAAAACAATATTTACAATTCTGATATCTTAACTCTAGTCAATTATTAAAATACTCTGTTTTATCAGCATTTTGTTTCAAAAGCCAATTTTAACTGCTAAGCAGAATCAATTTATATTTAATCATGCCCATATCTCCACTGTGAGCATTGCTTATATGTTTGTTTCTGGAAAAATATAAAACATGTCAAATTGTTTTAAAGAACAAATATTTAAAGGTATCACAGCTCATCTAAATGGTTTCTACTTTATAAGTAGGAATAAATCTAATTCATTACTTTATCTTTAAGGTCTAGTACAGTGCGTAGAACCTAGAAAGTATTAATAAATACTTATTGAATAAAGGAATACATGATTAAATAAAGGAGTACACTTTTAAGGTTTGTTTCCGGAAAAATATAAAACATGTCATAATTATTTGCATATCACAGATAATTAGTGACTTTAAGCATGTTTTCATGTATCTCTTGGCCTTCTGTATGTCCTCATTGGGAAAGTGTATATTTAAGTCATTTGACCATTTTTTGATTGGGTCATTCATCTTCCTTTTTTTAAGTTGTATGAATTCCCTATAAATTTTGGAGATTAAACATTTATCAGAGCTAACATTGGCAAATATGTTCTCCCATACAATGAGTTTTCTTGTTGTTTTGTTGATGGTTTCTTTTATTGTGCAGAAGCTTTTTATTTTCGTGTAGTCCCATTTGCTCATTTTTCTCCTTAATTTCCATTTTTCTCCTTAATTTCCTAGGAGCTGTATAGGTAAAGATATTGTTATGACAAATGTCTAATATTTTCCGCCTATCACTTGCTCTAAGGATTTTATGGTTTCCCATCTTATATTTAAATCCTTTGCCCATTTTGAGTTTATTTTTTGTGTCTCGTGTAAGTTGGTGGTGTAGTTTAATTTTTTTTCATGTATCTGTTCAATTTTCCCAATGCTCTTGCCTGCTTTGTCAAATATTAATTGAGCATAATGACCTGGGTAAGTTTCTGGGTTCTTTGTTCTAGCGTCTGTTCCTAGGCCAGTACCAGGTAGTTTTGAGAACAGTGGCTTTGTAATATAGCTTGATGTGTGGTATTGAGATCCCTCCTACTTTTTCTTTTTCAAGATGAGGTGGCTATTCAGGGTCTTTTTTTATTCATCAATCTTGTTTATCCTTTCATAGAACCAGCTCTTGGTTTCATTGATCTTTTGTATTAATTTTTTGGTCTCTATGTCATTTATTTCCACTCTGATCTTTATTATTTCTCTCCTTTTGCTTACTCTGGGCTTTTATTGCTGTTCTTTTTCTAATTCTTTAAGTTATAGGGTTAGATAATTTATTACAGGTTTTTCTTGTGGTTTTTTTTTTTTTTTTTTAGGTAGACCTGTAGTGCTGTGAACTCTCCTCTCAGGACTGCTGTCACTGTGTCCCATAGATTTTGGATTGTTGTTTTTTCATTGTCATTTGTTTCCAGGATGTTTTAAATTTCTTTTTTGATCTCTTTGGTAACCCAATCATTGTTTAATAGCATGCTATTTAGCCTCCAAGTGTTTGGATTTTTGTGAATGTTTTTATTGTAGATGATTTCTAATATTATGTCCTTGTGGTCCAAGATGATGCTTGATATAATTTCAGTCTTCTTGAATGTGGAGAGACTTTGCCTGTTCCCCAATATGTGGCTTATCTTTGAGAATGTCCCATATGCCCTTGAGAAGAATGTATTTTCTGTAGCATGGGGAGAAAATGTTCTGTAGGTATCGATTAATTCCATTTGATCTAATGAGTTGTTGTTTTTTAATATATTTTATTGATTTTTTATTGAGAGGAAGGGAGAGGGATAGAGAGCTAGAAACATCGATCAGCTGCCGCCTGCACATCCCCCACTGTGGATGTGCCCACAACCAATGTACATGCCCTTGCCCGGAATCGAACCTGGGACCTGTCAGTCCACAGGCCAACACTCTATCCACTGAGCCAAACCGGTTTCGGCTAATGAGTTGTTTAGGATTGATGCTTCTTTGCTTATTTTTTGTCTATAGAATTTATCCAGTAATGTTAATGGGGTATTAAAGTCTTCCACTATGTGTTGCTGTCAATCCCTCCTTTGATATATTCCAGAATTTGTTTTTTAATGTATTTGGGTGCTCCTGCATTGGGAGTATATATGTTTATCTGAGTTATATCCTCTTGTTGTATAGATCCAATGTCACCCCAATAAATTCAATTTAAAAATATTATCTTATTAGAACTCCCCTGCCAAAAGTATCCTATATTATAAAAAGAAAATGTCACTCTAACAAATATAACTAAGGAGAAAAACAATTAACCATTATAAGCATTTTTTTGAGTGCTATTAGGTTGATCAATTGAGAAGAGAGAGACCTATAAAACAGAGCAGGTCAGAGGAGGGGAGGTACAAATAGAGTCAGGTAAGGCTTAAGTGAAATGAAAGAGCACTTTAAAAGAAATTACAAATCTAGTTACATGTTATATCATAGGCAGGAAGCCAAGCAGAGAATCAATGAAAACTGGTTATGATCAAGGTGGATTCAAGGATGGAAGACGATGACAAACAGTAATTGTTTGACATTGTTTGAAGACATGCGTGTCATTTTCACTCCCAAATTTTCTTTAGAAGAAAGGCTCAAAGATATTAGATCAAACACTATCCAACTAATAGGTATTGTTAATCCTGTTAAGTGTAGAAATAACTATGAACAAATTATATTTATTGAAAAATCCAAAGCATTTTGAAATAAAGATGAAGTAGCTTAACTACTACATTTCTTTATCTGTAAAATAAGCATTGATAATAAGGTTCCTTGAAGAATTATTGTGAAGATTAAATGCAATGTCATAAAAACATTTTTTCACAGTTCCAAGCATGTTGTAAATGCTCAAATAACATTATTATTTTTGTTACTTAGCATACCAAAGGAATCTTAAATACACACACACACACACACACACACATACAGAATTAGCAAGGAAACAAATATTGAAACACAATAAACATAGTAAGACTCACTGATATGTTAATCACAGTCTTTACCCTGCCATCTGTATGACCTTTCTGAAGGCACTTCATTGGGGGAGAAGGGAATTTTACTCTATCTTTATAAAAATCAATAAATTGAATTAGATCATCCCTACTGTGTCTCCTAGCACATATGTGATTTTTAGGATCTTATGCAATAGTAATCTTAACATTTTTATAGAGTTGAGATCTATCATATATACATGTTCTTAAGTAATTGTAATATGTATATTTATTTATGCGTCTCTTCATAAGATTGTGAATTTCATACATTGTACACACATCAAGGCAAGTGCCAATACCACCCCCCACCAAAAAAAAAAAAAATCTGGGAATAATTCTATTGTAGAAGGTGGAATCTTGAATTACATTTCTAAAACCCTTTTATAATTAACTATGAGAACATGAAACATGTTCTGCAAGCCAAGTAATTTGACTCTGTTTCTCTTTTTCAAGCAAAAAACTTAACAGATGATATGGTCCACATTTGGCAATTACTCCTTTGAATACTAGAGGAATTTTGTCTTTCATCAGTATATCTTTTTCTACATGATTCAGGCACATGGCAATTTCTGTACTATTTTAAAGTTTAGTAAACCTTTTTATCAGCATTGTTTGTAAGCAAAAGTAATTGACTTTGAGTAACTTAAGATTCCATAAGGATCTCATGGAAATTTTTTGAAAAATGAACTGTAGATCTAGGTAAGAGTAGGAATTAAAGCACTCTAGGATCTATAATAGGTATTCTTCAGGGCATTATTGTTGAGATGACTCAGCCAAACCAGCCTTGTTGTCAGTACTACCAGAATCCAAATAAACAAAATTAACACCTTGTTATTCCTATAATGTGCCCCATACTTCTATTTGTCAGCAGATGGAAAGGCGTTTGGCACACTGCTCCAAGAAGACCATAAAAATTCACGGAAAAGGTCTCCTGAGAAAAATGAGATGGGTGAAAAAAGTTAGGTGTTACCAGGTAACTCTAGAGAAGTGTCATAAAGAACAAAGAATAGTAGAGTTTTGCTTTCAATTTGTAAAGCTACAATCTAAATTGTAGTCATTAATTTGAAAAGTGTGTGTGTGTGTGTGTGTGTGTGTGTGTGTGTGCGTGTGAAAGTCACTGCTTTATTAGAATTATCCATTTAAATACAATTAACTTACAACTTCTTGTATGAAAGGAAGCATGTATGCTAAACAGATAGATGGATCTGGTTTTAATGTACACTATTTTTTTGTATTTCTATTTATGAGTATATGATTGAATTTAGACAATTTAGGGTTCCTTGTGTTACATTTAAATAAAAAGGTATTTGCAAGCTTACTTTGTAATTTTTCCTGCTGTTTTGCAGGGAGAAACATTCTTGTTGGTTTAAGAACAGTTTGAGAGGCTTCATTTCTCTTGTAATCTTTAATCTTCTAAAAACATCTCCATTTAAATGTTTATACATATTATTTCTTTTCTTTACCTATGAGTTTTATTTTGCATCTCCTCTCCCATTTCTTTTGCTTACAAATTTTAACTGTAGCCTCCAATTAATACCTCTACCCTCTGCTGAATGGGCTTTTCTAAAACAAAATCTTCCAAATATATGCCTGCTGATTCCACACAGGAAGGGGGCACTCATTTCTCAAGTGCCAGGTCAGCACTATGGAGTAGAAGTGCCGAATAACATGACATGAAAAATTGTGACCTCTCCCAGATTTCACACTGAGGTTCAATACAGTCTTATTAAATTGGGAGAAGCCAATCCCCAAGGGCATTTTTTTCTCCCCCCGATATTCATCAAATCTGTAATTTGCTTACCAGCACAGTGATTAGAGTGCGTAGTATACATTAATTATGTAATTGCCATCTTTTATTTTAACATGCTTATGGTGTATGTGCTAAGCATTTATAAGGTATTAGGTGAAGGCTAGGGGAATTTTTGACTATATATCTCTGACCTATAGAATATTGCCATCAGGTAAACCTTTGCTGATAGGCATTAATCTGACCATACAGTTGAAATTTAAAACACAAAACGAAATTCATCTTTTAAAGATAGACTTCAGAGACATAAATGATGGTTAAATATCTCTGTTTTGTCAAATATTATGTAATTAAGAGAAACATGACTACAGACATTGGGTATGTAGGATAGTTTGCTCAGGGTGTTGTTTTTCTTATTTGTGTGATTACTTTAATAATAATAAATCTATCTACACTAATAAAAGAGAAATGTGCAAAGCAACACCCACCAGTCAATCAGGAGTGAGTATGCAAATTATCCTAACAAAGATGGTGGTGCCCTCCTCCTCCCCCTCGCTCCCCCAGACCAAGCTGCTCCCGTCCTCTGGGAAGCATGCATGCAGGCACAGAGCTGCCGGGTGGGACGCCTTCTGAGGGGGAAGGCGGGGACGGAGGGAGCTACAGGAGTGGCACTCAGACTGGAGCGAAGACTGAAGGCTCTGGCTGGAGCAAAGATGGAAGGTGGCAGCCAGAGCGAAGTCCTGGGTCCCGGGTGCTGGGGGAAAACAGTGCAGGCAGCCAGGGGAATCTTCATACAACAGGCCTCTACTATATATATATATATATATATATATATATATATATATATATATATATATATATATGACTAAGTGTCCATCCAACTGATAGCTATGATACACACTGACCACCAGAGGGCAGACACTCAACTCAAGAGCTGCCATGAGGTGCACTGGCCATTTAAAAATAAATGGCACCACAGAACTGGAGCCAACAAACCAACATTCAGCTTCTCCCAAGTTGCCCACAGGCCCTGCCACCACCCCAGAGTGACACCCCACCAAATCCCAGCCAACATTGCCAAGACCCCATGGTGCAAAATGCAGCCCACAGCCCCGCCCAGCCCAAAACCATCGCTGTGGATATCAGGTAATGACATGTTTTTGTTGACATTGTAAAGCCAAAATTGTCAACAGAATATGTCTGAAGACCAAATATTGCCACAATATACCTCTGAAGCTGAAAAGAAGTGATGCAATCAATAGAATATGAAAGAAGAACAGTCATCAACAAATATTACCAATACCAGTAGGAACTGCCTTCATAGCAAAAATGAAGTAAATGAGGATGCAATTGTCAAACACAGTTGTGGTGGAATGATGGTTTTATGTCAGTTTTGCCTATCTCTAAATTTCTCCTATGAAAAACTATCTGATGGAAAATTTACTTGATGTTGTAGCAAAGGCAAACTTACTTCAAATTATATAAGTTTTTCAGAATACCCAGTATATTTTTTTTAAAAAAAAACAATGATAAATGAATATTCTGACAGTAAAAACTTTACGGAAAATATTCATTTGATAAATAGTTCTTTTGTTTTTTCTTCAGTGAGTGCAAATAGCGCATCACCATCAGGATATGGGCCATACTGTTTTAGAACACATAGACAAGTTTATCACTGCACTGAAACTTTATATCCTTTGGAGGATGTCTCTCAGAAGTTTGCTCAACTCTATATTTTAGAAACAGCCAAAGTGATGAGTACAAGATTACCAATGCCAGAAAACCAAGCTTGCTCAGAAAGACTCATAATCAATGTCAACAACCTCATGAATCAAATAAACAAATTAACAAAATCATACAAGATACTACAAGAGATAGGAAAGGAAGCCCAATCTGAAGCAGCATCAGCAAAAGGTTGTAGCTGTAAATACTTCATCACAAGGGAAATTTGTCAGGCACTCTGAAAGTATTTTTACTCTTAATGTGGTATAAAGGGAGATATTAGAATAATTTAAATCAATTTATCAGTCATTGTTTTTATCAATGTTGTTTTTATATCATGTTTTGTTGTTTTTATGTCATCTTTTTGTTTTTATACCATGTTTTTTGTTTTTTTCATATCATCTCTTTGTTGTTTTCATATCATGTTATTGTTTAGTTATTAATCAATTTATATATTATTTTTATGTACATTTTACTAATTTTTTTCATCTCTGACACTTGTATTATAGAGAGAGGGTGAAGAGCAATATTAAAATATTTCTTCTAATTAATTTCCTTTCAATATGCACAAATTTGTGCACCAGGCCACTAGTGTATAACTATAATGTTCATTATCTACACTAATAAATGAGAAAAATGCTAATTGACTGTATCTTTGCTATGCCCACAGCCAATCAGAAGAAGTATGTAAATTAGCCCAACAAAGATGGCGGTTAATTTGCATACACTGAGAGAGGGAGGAGTGAAGACTGAAGACAGCATAGAAGGAAGAGGGAGGGAAAAGGAAAAGCAAGGTGCCTGCCAGAGGGAAGGCGAGGGTGGGGCAGGAGGGGCAGGCAGCAGCGGTGGTGTGCAAGTGTAGAAATTTTCTTGCAACGGGCCCCTAGTATATTATAAAATACCTTACTCATTTATAGGACCAGATAAAGTAGAAAATTAGGTATGATTTGCTTCTAATGTATTCTACTCTCTACCAAGTTCGAAGAATGCAAGTGTAACTATTAATCTTATTTCTGAGTATCAGGGAAAAAATCATCATGTACTCCTACTAAATATATAGAACCTAGGGATTTTATAATAATTTTAAATTCTAATTTTATTGCAGGCTTCCTGATTAACTTGGGGAAATTACTCACTGCATTTTTTCTACTCAGTTTTCTGATTTTAAAGCGGTTACATTCATTTATTTAACATGCAGTTTAAAAACACTGCCAATCTATAATCTTATAAAATTTTTCTCAGTGCTTGGAGAACAGATTTTTTTAAACAAAAGTGTGTAGAATTTGGTTTTATTAACACAGAAGCTTACTATATACTCTACCAAACTTCAGTTTCTCTTAAAATCCTCATAACTATCTTTTGGCTGAATAGTTTTTCACTCCTGATCATAGAGTGTGCATGAGAGAGCTTGTGTTTCTGTTTTAGAACCCATATTTTCTTACTCAAGAAATATATGGCCATATGCAAGCATATTTTAGAGGAATGGGAATGAGGTATAAACTGTCCTTTTAAAAACTCATGGAACAGCCAAACCGGTTTGGCTCAATGGATAGAGCGTCGGCTTGGGGACTGAAAGGTCCCGGGTTCGATTCTGGTCAAGGGCATGTACCTTGGTTGCGGGCATATGCCCAGTAGGGGGTGTGCAAGAGGCAGCTGATCAATGACTCTCTCTCATCGATGTTTCTAACTCTCTATCTCTCTCCCTTCCTCTCTGTACAAAATCAATAAAATATATTTTTTAAAATAAATAAATAAAAAAAATAAAAAAATAAAATAAAAACTCATGGAACAAATATAAACTATTATTTTTGAGCCAGACACCCAAGGATTAAAAAGCATTGTTTTTCCTAGAACCAGGCCAAAAGTGAAATAAATGAAGGAGACTTAGTTTTATTTAAGTTGGAAGGATCTTTTCATATTAAAAAGCAACCTAGGATGCCTGAAGCACTCTTTGTGAAGAGTGGGTGAGTATTTTTCACATTGTTTATTTTTATCTGAAAGTTTTAAATCACTGACTGTCCATCAGCATTAGAAACATTATAGAAAGATCGGAGGATCTTTTTTGACTTGATCATTGTATGACTTGATCATTTTGTTACAAAACTATGTGTGTGGTTTTATATACTTTTTTTTTTTTTTTTTTAAATATGTAGTTTGGGAATTTGTCTCTTCTCAGTACATTGTCAAATCACATATAGGTTCCTGGAAACCTAAAATAGCAATTGCAATTATCATTTGACTTTTCTAAGGTTCTGGCTAGGTTAGAAAAGAAGTATTTTATTCAGCACTAGAGTCCCAGTGCACAAATTTGTGCACCAGTGGGCCCTCAGCCTGGCCTGCGGAATCAGACTGAAACTGGCTCTCCAACATCCTCTGATGGGGTCCCAGATTGCAAGAGGGTGCAGGCCAGGACAAGGGATCCCACCAGTGCACAATGGGGACCGGAGAGGTACACAGGAGATTGGCCATTTGGGGAGGGGAAATGGGAGGGCTCCAGAGCATGTATGGCCCAATTGGCCAGACCCCAGCAGCAAGCTAATCTATCAGTTCAAGCATCTGCTCCCTGGTGGTCAATGCATGTCATAGCAACTGGTCAACCAGTTGACTTTCTGCCCCCTGGTGATCAGTGCACATAATTACAAGTGATTGAGCAGCTTTAGCATATCATTAGCATATTATGCTTTGATTGGTTGAATGGATGAATGAACAACCAGATACTTTGCATCTTAGACTTTTATTATATAGGATATTTCAAGAAGAATACATGGCCTTTAGGGAACAGCATGGTTGAACTGAACCTACTCAATAATAGATTGCATTCCCCTGGTTAATTTATTAGCCAACTGTTTCATTCTTACAGTATTATAGAAAAATCAGGGCTCTGTCACTACATATTCAGCATTTTGTGCTCTGTATGTTAAGAGGGATATGTCAAATAAATAATATCTCAAGAGTTGAAATTAAGGATAACAAACATTCATAACTTGCAAGAAAATTATATATAAATTCCATTTTTATTATTTTACTTTATCATAATAGTCTTTTGTTATAAAAATATAAAAATAAATGGAGAAAAATCAAAGCAAGGTCTTGGATTGGCTTAACACCAGTACAAAAACAGTAATGACAGTATTTGAAGCATAAATGCATCTGCCTGGATTAAAAACTATTGTGGATTCCAATGATAATTATAACTTGACAATGAAGACAAAAAGTTTCTGGGTGCCCTGGATAGAGGATAGTAACGTGTCAGACATTACTCTTAACTTTCCTGTACACAGTGCTCATATGCCACTCGAATCGCTCTAACAAAGTGTACTAACCCCCACAAAACATGACCATACTTCCATACACATATAGTAGACAGCAGTCCAATCTTGGTAAATTATGGACATGTTTTACCAACAAAAATTTGAAACAACTCATAGATACAGAAAACACACAGAAGGGAGTGGAGTTGGGAGACTGGGTGAAAGAGATAAAAGGATTAAGTAGAAATTGGTAGTTACAAAAACAGTCATGGGGATGTAAAGCATAAGGAATCCTATGTAATAAAAGCCTAACATGCAAATTGTCCTCCAGACTGGGAGTTCAACTGCTTGCTATGACATGTGTTGACCACCAGGGGATGCCACAGAACATGGTGGGTGTCGGTGACACACTGTGACTTCTCGCCAGCTACCTGGGGGCGGGGGGTGGGGGAGCAGGGATGAAGGTGCAGAGAGAATGTGGGTTGTCCTCCAAGCTCGCTCTCACTCCCCATGTTACCCTTCCCCGGGACGCCAGGGCTTGCACTCCAGGGAAGCCCCCCACACTCAGGTGCCGGGTGCCTGTGAGGAGCCCACCCTGCAACCTGCACAGTGTCTTCCGGGTGAGCTGGGCTGCAGACACCAGGTCCATAGGGCCTGCTCAGGTTCCCTGTGGGTTCACGCAGGAGCCAGGTTGCAAGGCCAGCTGGGAGATAGCATGCAGCCCACTGCTCACTGGCCCCCAGCATCCAGCCATGCTCACAGCATCTCCATGTGAGGACTTGGGCACCGTGACTCAGGCAGAAGGGGATGTGCAGGGGCCCAGGGGCCCAGGTGCTGCCCAGGGCCCAGAGGTCAGCTGGAACTACCCTTCTACAGCAGACACTTGTGCTTCGATCGCTGGCCCGGCCTAGGAACCACACCCCTGCACAAATTTCATGCACTGGGCCTTTAGTATAGTCAATAATATTGCAATGACTATGGTTGGTGCCAGGTGAGTAGTAGCAATATTGGAGTGGGGAGAACACTTTGTAAGATATGTGACTGTCTAACCCAGTGGTTGGCAAACTCATTAGTCAACAGAGCCAATTGGAATTTCTTTTGAGAGCCAAATTTTTTAAACTTAAACTTCTTCTAATGCCACTTTTCCAAAATAGACCCAGGCCGTGGTATTTTGTGAAAGAGCCACACTCAAGGGGCCAAAGAGCTGTATGTGGCTCGCGAGCCACAGTTTGCTGACCACAGGTCTAACCTATAGTGCGTACCTGAAACAAGTGCAAAATAATATTAAATGTAAACTAATTGAAAAAAATTAACTAAAAATACTGGAAAGTAGGAACTGCATGAGCTACAGCTCTAGCTAAACACATTCATACCATGCTCTCTAGTAGCTACTCATTGACTGGAATTTGGGGGTCCCTTCCAAAGTGTGGTCTACCAAGTACATAACAAGTCTTCTTAAAAGTTAATTATTTTAACAAATTGCTCATCTCACCTACATGCTTTATAATCTAATTCTTCTAGAGAAGCCTTACCTTCAAATTTTGAGGTCAATTTTGCTATTACCTAACTCACTGACTTTATTACCCTCACTTTATGTTGTAAATAAAGTCTTGATAATGGTTGCCTGATACATCACATCACATTTGGCTATAAAATATTTTTATGAATTGATCCTACGGGCATAGCTCATGCAGTTCACTCTTTCCCAGTGTATTCTTAACTGTGTTTCACAAACATCTACTTATATCCAAGTATGTTAAGCCCTGGGGCTTTAGTACACATTTTGCTCACTCACAGTTTGAATGATATTCTCCTTGGCACCACTCGCTTTTCTAGAGATTGAGGCCATTATAACTCCAGGATCTTCCTGGTCTCAGCCCCTGAAATTCCATACAAGAGAGACAGAGTCAGATGCCCTGTATTCAAATGTTAACCTCACAGCCAGTAGGTAACTTAAAGAAACCAATGTGCAAGTCAGTGAACTGAAGATAACTGAGCATTTCTTAGAGGGTTGCTGTAAGCATTAATTATGATGAAGACATTGATGATGAGAATGTATAATTAGGCTATTTTTTTAATATGCTTTTATTGATTTCAGAGCGGAAGGGAGAGGGACAGAGATAGAAACATCAATGATAAGAGAGAATCATTAACTGTCTGCCTCCTACACAGCCCCTACTGGGGATCAAGCGTGCAACCGAGGCATATGCCCTGACCAGGGATTAAACCATGATATCCTGGTTTATAGGTCAATGCTCAACCACTTAGCCACACAGGCTACGCATAATTAGGGTATTTTTGTCATATGAGCTGTTAATGTCAGATCCCCATCAGAATAAATACACTAAGTTTCTCTATTCTTAGCTGTCCTTTGAGCTCTGAGAAAATTGAAACGTGTTTTAGCTTTTACTTTGCAAGTTCAGGAAATTCTAGTTTGTCTTTATATTTCCTTGCTTTTTCTTTTTTCTTTTGAATCTGCTTTTACAGGTAGATTTACAGTAATTTTTCTGTCACTGAAGATGAATCTCAATGTCTTCAATGACTTTTTTCTCCCACTTGAAAGTATATTTTCAATGTACCTTGGGTGAAAAAATTATTATAGTAAAGGATTGATGTTAAAAGGCATGTTTGAATTTTAAATCTGTAAAAGCAATGCTTAAAAGTACCAAAAATTGGGTTTTGCTTTTTTTTTTAACTCCCATGCTGTCTAGACTGGTCCGTTATATTGGAGTTATTTTTTATGATTTATGTCCTCAAAAGTAAATTCCTAAGAATCCTAGCTCTCCCTAATGCACAGTGTGCCATTCATCTGAAGAATCCTTCAGGGCGCCTAGAGCTGCGTGGAGATGGGCCTTCTCTTTGCAGGAGGAGGAGAGGAATGACAAGGTATAAGGCAAAAAGGAATCCCAAGGAGCAACACAAAAGGCACAACTGGAAAAGGACTTTGGTTATAGTTTAAGTGGAAGGGGAACAGGGGATCACTTTTGGTTTGCCAGTGAGGAAGCTTGAATTTAAGACTTGTTGGAAGTTCTGAAAATTATCTCCTCTTATATGCAAGAGAGCCAAGAGCCAGAGGTCTAGGTCACAGTGTATACATACATAAGTGAGAGTTTGGAATCATCAGGAGCTTAGGTCTGTTTAAGATAAATATATCAATCTATAGAGGAATCACAGGCTCCAACTAAAGTAAATAATGCCGACACAGGACATTATAATGTTGAAGTCCTGAATAGTTTTAAAACTCAAAATGTAAAGATGACAAGTAGAAGAGGACAGGGACATGGAATTGAAAGAACTCTAACAAACTAACTGGAAGGCAATATTATTCCATTTCATTGATGAGGAAAATTAATCTAAGACTGTATGAAGGATTCACTTAAAATTAGCAATTTAAAGGCAGAGATTCAATTATGTAACCGAGTTCTCCTAAGCCTTAATGCATTTATTGATAAAAATAAAATATTCTCTAACTCCTCAGTTCTAGTTGGAACAACGCTCTGGTGCCCATCCATCCAAAACTAAAGGATCAAAAATTAATGTCACTCTATTCTTTAGTTATAGAGTTCTTAGCAGAGAAGTTCTCTTAACAGCATTGGTAGCACGTTTATCAATACAGAGACTTCTTAGTGTGTAACTTTCTCACTTTTGTTTCAACTTAAAACCATTCATCTAGTTGCACCCTCTGTGAAAATAGAAAAGGTTCTTAATTCATTCTTCACAATAAAGCACTAGTTAAAAGGCAATTTTAAATTTAAATAAAATTCTAATTTTACATTATATATTTTAAAAAACAACTTCTAATTTTCATTACTTAATCACATCAGTATTCTAAACTCTCAGTAGTTCCATGATATTTTCCTTTCTTTCAAATATGGAATCAAAAAATAAACATAGTATTTCACTTTTTTAAAACAAGAGAATAATTCATTTTATATATAATATCTATAATTTTTTCTTAATATTATCTAAGTTTTTCTATATCCTTTTTTAGTTTAAAGACAAGCTATTAGGTAAAATTAAATGATACAATTAAAAATTTTAAATAGAAAATATAAAATGTTACTTTACTAGTTATGTCATGATTTGGGGGTTGTTTAGATATTTGTGCAAGCAAATAGATAAGTAGTAAACCATTTCTAAGATTGTAAAATAGATAAGTAGTAAACCATTTCAAGTAAATTTTAAATTACTTGAAAATTTCTGATGATTTTGCAATATCAATCCATTTTTACAAAATCTCATCTTAAAAACTTTTTCTAAAATTAAGAATAAATTATCTGCTTAGTTCCCTTCTCCCACCCTTCTCCCTTTCTATTTCTTCTTCTCTTTATTGACATTTTGTCTCAAAATTGTCATGGGTTATAATCTTACTCAACACTCTCAGAAAATAAAATTTTATCTTATTTTAGACCAGAGGATATTGAAACATTGAGTACAACACAATAATTTTATTAGTAAATAATTCTCTAGATTATCTACCAACGGTGCATTTTTAATTATTTTTATAGTACTTCATTATACACTGCTATAATATAAACAGATGCATTAAAGTAAAAACATGGAGGTAGATTTTTAGATTTGTAGTTTTTTTTTCTTTCTCTGTTGTAAAACTAACATATCTTTACAAAATAGAAGGCAAAACTTGACGAGATATAATGAGGCATCTGAAATATACTAAATTACTAATCTTCTGTTGACCAATTTGTTCTACATTCTCTGGTTTGAATTTTTTCCTTAAGAAAGACAATAAGGCCCAGGCGGTGTGCCTCATTAATTGAGAGTTGATCTATACACCAGGAGGTTACATGTTGAATTCCAGCTCCAGGCATGTGCCTGGGTTGCTGGCTCAGTCCCCAGGGGAGGGCATGCAAGAGGCAGCCTGTCCAGGATGCCGCTGATCAATGTTGATGTTCCTCAGTTTTCTCTCATCGATACTTCTATCTCTCTCCCTCTACTTTCTTCTCTCTCTAAAAATAAATAAAAATGTATTAAAATAAAGACCGTAAGCAAAATGTAGCCGAAGAGAAATATGTTATCGCACTTCCCTTCCTTTTAAAAAAAACTCAGAGAGCCAAGACCGGTTTGGCTCAATGGATAGAGCATTGGCTTGGGGACTGAAGGGTCCCAGGTTCGATTCCGGTCAAGGGCATGTACCTTGGTTGCAGGGATATCCCCAGTGGGGGGTGTGCAAGAGGCAGCTGATCAATGACTCTCTCTCATCGATGTTTCTAACTCTCTATCTCTCTCCCTTCTTCTCTGTACAAAATCAATAAAATATATATTAAAATAAATAAATAAATAAATAAAACTCAGAGAGAAAAGGTCTCTTCACCCAAAGTGTATATTCCTTTTCGACTGCATAGCCCTCTCTCCGAAAGTACATAAGCTTGTGGGGAGTTTGGAAGAGGGCCCAGCACAGTCTGTGATTCTGCCAACGGCATACTAGTCTAGCCGAGAACTGGGAACGAGAGAGAAATGACACTCCATGGACCCGTGGGCTGCTGCTCTTTTTCTGGACTTAGAATCCTAACATATTTCTGACCTTGAAGGGGCAGCTTATTTACCACATCATTGTGTGTTCTCAGGGGGGGAGAGGGGGAGTATGAATTTAATTATATCCTTGTCAAGAGGTAATTCCATCTCAAAAATTAATTTTCAGTGCTTTGGAGTTACTGCACATTAAAAAATATTGTCACACAGAAAACATGGGTGGCCTGTCACAGACATTATGAAGCTGTTGGCCTTACATAGCTTCATCTGCACCGCTATTGATTATTTTCTGTCTTTATTTTGACATTTCATATGATTTCATCTAAGATTCATCACTGTGGAAATGTCAAGTTTAAGGGTGTGCTTTATTGTTTGGAGAGAACAATCTTAGAAATGGTTTACTAGTTATCTATGTGAGGCAGTAGGCTGGATTCATCAATGTTGGAATGATTCAGCATCAAGTTATCACCCTTATTTTGCCAGAGGTTTTCAGATTGCTCTTTTTCCCTCCTGAGAAGTGAATTGGGTTGTCAAGTTGGATTTTAGATGTCAATAATTTCATAACTGGGCTTTAAGGTAATCAGTGAATACCTTTAATTTGAGGACTTCCTTGGATGTGATAAACACAATGGTTAATTCAGTATAGTTTCTGTGGGGAAGGCAATAGGGCACTAGTACATTTCCAAATACCAATTACATTAGGACACAGTAAGAGATCAACATCTTAATGCAATGTTATCATAAAAATGTTTTTCTTGTCCAAATTTTTAAACTAGATTGTTCATGTTGTCTTTCCTCAGCCCCATGAGATGGGGTTTTAAAGACCTTGCCTGGGGTCTGTGACCAAAATATATGAAGATATGTCTCTCTTTTGCTTACTTTTGTAAAAATGCTATTTGCAGTGTGTGAAGAAATAAACCAACGACTTCACCTGAGCAGTGAATAATCTATGTGTAAATAGATTGACTTTTGTTACTATGAAAATGGAAAGAAGAATCAACAAATTACTTGTGTTACTATAGACTAGTTTCAAACCAGTCAACATCGTGTAAAAATCAAACATCCAGGCAGAACCAGCGACCTAATTTGCAAGTCTCAGTGCAAAATGAAAACGTGGAGCCTTTTGTTCAAAATTATTAAGAATTTCATCAACAACACACATTCAACTAAGCATTGGAGCAGCTAACCAGGTTTGCATGCCCATGAAGCTAGCCTTGTTTCCAGGTCCTGTCCATGAGAATTTAACTTTCTAATTCCATTTGCTAATGAAGAATTCAGTCTCTTTGCATTGCACTTTTCCTTTCTAAAGAAAGTAACCTCAAACATATAATCTACATATACCCTGAAATACCGTTAGCTAACTAAAATTTTTTTTAAAAATTAAAGTATGCAAAACTCATTTTGTTTGACTATTTTTGAAGGTCTCTGAATTAGAGAAATGTTTTAAATGTTATACTTCTAACAGAGGTAAAATTAAATTAAAATAAAACAAAAGTACGTTGCACTTAATCATTTTTATGCTAACATTTCCTGTTTATGGAAGGCGAATCCAAGAGGTTCAATTGTCTCTCCATCTGTAAACAAATTTGCAGGGAAATGTAGTGTTAGTGAAAATGGCAGTCCATACCAGGTGACCTTTAAAAATTACCTACTATTCTCAAAATGACCCTGTTTTCCACAGCAAATTCCCTAAGAAACCATTATTCGGGTTTCATGTTCTCAGCCACTTACTATCAAAGCAGTAATAATTGATTTGAAAGAAAAGAAAAGCATTACAATATGACTATATTATGTTTATTAATGAAATGTTTTGTATTGGCCAGAAAGAAATGTTAATAGATGAGATCTGACCCTATAAAACACATTGGGAGATTTATTCCATATGATTCTTGTTTATGAGTGTTTGCAATGATTTAAAAGCAGTCATTGTACTAAACTGAAATTACATTTTTGGTGACTTGTTTTTTCTTTTAATTGAATTTATAAACTAAGGGTTTTTTTTTTTTAATCTTTAATGCTTTAATTATGTTATTTGATTCAGTGGAGAACAATTCTCCTAATGAGAGCTGCCAACATAATGACATTGCTCAGTGTATTGTTTAATCAGATTTTCTTTCAATTGCAGCATTTACAGCTTTCTTTTATATATTCAAAGCAGGTGATGTTATACTAACATGTGTATTAATGTTAATTGATGTTATTCAGGTGGTTGGCAAAGAAAATTAGACCCCTCAGGGTATCATCTTCCCTTGTAGCTAAAAAAAATAAAAAACTTTCAAGATCAGTGAATATAAATTTGAACAAAATACTCTACTCCACATGCACTATAGGTTTTCTAACTATTTGATCATGAATGTCTCTGACAAGATAGACTTCTCATAAAAAAGAGTTCAAATAATGAAATAGGTTTATAAAACATGGTACATAATTGCAGAAACTAATTTTGACTATAAAACTGTAAGGAAAACATTTTAATAAGTTTGTTAATTTTGTTCATAAAAATTTTATTCTGACAACAGAAAATACAAGGTAGTAAAAAGATACATGCATATATGAAATGAAAAGTAATTAAATATATAGGTTACAACACTTAACAAACTGATGTGGATTATATTTAAAATAAATTTGAGAATGAGGGATGGAGGAATGTCAGAAATAAAAAAACGCATCAGTTTAGTTAGTCAAATGTTCATGTTCCTATACCAAGATATGTTTTATCCTGAGACTTTATTTAAAAAAATATGTCCATGGAATTTGTGATCTATTTAAAATCTTTTGTACTCTTGGAAGTGAAAACTCTAGAAATCTGTCATCCAAAGCAAGTATTTAATTTTATATTCAAATTCGCACATAAAAAAATACTTTAAGAAGGAGTCTAATAAAATTGCAAAATATGAATGGTATCTATTGACTTTAAGCAGAATACAATTTAAAGTAAAAGAAATATTTTCTTTCCCCAATAGTACCACAGGAAGGAAGACAGACAATTTCAAAGCACTAGAGAAAATACAGAGAGCAGTCCTTTAATTGAAAGTTTCAAAGCCGAATGGAAGTGAGAAAGTGTAGCAACTGAAAAATAATTTACTGTCTGCTAATCTAAGAATTAATCATTTTTATTCTGTCATGCCTAACTGAAATTTAAAGCTTTTAGGAATCTCCTATTTCCTCAACTCTGCTCATTAAAAAGTATAGTGTGTGTTGCTTTAAGTTGCAAAACATTGTCCATTACAACAGAATAATTCAAGAGATAGGGATGACTGAATTATAAGAGATTCAAGCAGTGTGCTACAAAGGTGTATAAAATATATGTGTGTGTTGCATGTACCTGATACTGGTACTGTATGAGAAAGGCTGTTCCTGCTCTGAGCTGAAGGTGAAATACTGGAAGTTGTCTTACCCAAGAGCCGCTATATTGAGAATAATGTCACTCTTAGAGAATTCCAGATGGCACAATAGACATATTGTAATCTGAAAACGTTCCCATGAAATTTCCTTCCGTTACAACTGTGTCCAATGACTGAGTTTTACTTACTGTTCAGACAGGAAAAGGCAACTGCTGCTACAAGCTTTTTACAGAATTGTACACTATATTTAGAATACTCTGTCTTTGATACTGTAAGTCAGCTCCCCTTTTTATCTTATTTTCAGCCTATCACATTCAATAATACAACTTTCATTTTTATCTGAATGAATATTTCTAGCTAGCTCAGTAGTGACCATCAAAGGGGGAAAAGTAACCAGGAAAATAATCTAAGATGTGAAAATTACTCCATCTGCAGAGATTTAACTGCCCATTTCTGAGGAAAAGTGGATTAAGAATATTCCCTTAGAAACTACTTAGAACTTAAGAAGCATAAACTTTTATAATTCAAGTACTATATTCTTTAAAGAAGTTTCAGTGTTTTAGTCTTTGGTCAAACAATTGGAAGCACACACATCACGAAACAGAAAAACCTTTTCCACAGTAAAGGATAAAATAATTTTAAACAAACTGTTGAACTGCTGTAATTGTGGTAGAAAAGTACTGGAAATCTGATGAGATTTCTAAGAAATATGATTTGCCTCATTTCACATCCTCTGAAAGTAAAGTGAGAAATGTCTTAATTTGCATAAAAATGGCCTGACCAAGCCACTAGTGCTCCTGAGCACAGTGTTGTGTATCAGAGTTTTGTGAATTCAAACAAGGGCTTAAACCAATACTTTCCCTATTATGAAGCAGCTTCTCAGTGGCAGGGGGGGAGTTCAGTCTTCCAAATACTGCGATTAACACTCTTGCCCCAGAGGCTATCCTGACTTTTGTTTTATCAGGGAAGCTGAGCCAGGAACACTTCTTCTTGTCACATTTAATTAAATTCAGCTGCATATTTTTAATAAACCAGGAAAGTTTACTGTTAAAAGTAATAAGCAGTAAATTACATTATAAAATATAAAAGTACTTTTAATGCAACAAATCCTCATCTACTTCATATATTTACTAACTGTAAGTCAATTATTTTCCTTTGTTTTGTGAACATCAAAATATATATGAGTTACTTTAACATTTACATGCAGTATGTCTTGGTATAAACAGAGAAGGAAGGGAATGACGAGTAAGAGGATTTCCAAGTTTATTTTTTAAATATTTATATATTAGTTCTTTTAATAACAGTGAGTTCATTTCATGCTAACATAAATGGCATATTTATGAAAACCTAAAGACACTCTCCAAAACAAAATAATATTTAGTGAGAAAAGGAGCTTTGGTTTATATTTTAATTGATGTTTTTATTGAAATTATTGTAGGTTCAAATGCAGTTGTAAGAATAAGAGATCCTGTATACTTCTTATATATTTTGTACAAACTGTAGTGTAATATCACAACTAAGACATGAACATTGATATAACCCACTAATTTTATAATTCTATTCAGCTTTCCCCACTTGTAATTGTCCTCTTTGGGGAGTGTATGTGTGTATGTTAAGTTATACAAAATTTTATCACCTATGTAGGTTTAGGTATCTATGACTATTAGTTTTTTTTGTTGGTTGCTTTTTGTTTTATAACCCAAATACAAGTGAAATAATTTGGTTTTTGTCCTTTCCATCTGACTTATTTTACTTAATAAAACCTTTCCAAATACATCCATGTTGCTAATGGCAATATTTCACCTTTTGTACATCTGAGCAGTCTTCCATTGTGTATATGTACCATTTCTTTGTTCAATCATCCCAAATTGTCAAATGTCATTAAAACAACAAGGATCCTTCCACATCCCCTTTTCTTAAAGACAAGTATTAGTTTCTCTTCCATTTCTAAAATTATGTTATGAAAAAATATATCAATGAAAAAAATGTAAATGTATATTATATAAAAGGAATCATACAGTACGTAACCTCATGAGACTGGCTTTGGCATTCAGTATACCTCACCCTAGAGAGCCATCCAAGTTGTGTCAATACTGTCTTCCTTTATATTACTGAGTAGTGTTACCTGGAATATGTATCTCAGTTTGTTTAACCATTCATCTGTTGAAGAATAACTTGGAGGATTCCAATTTTTAGCTATTACACATAAACTGCAAACTACAGTTTCTTGTAGGTTTTTGTGAACATAATTTTTCATTTCTCTGGGATAAATGCCCAGAGTGAAGTAGTGGGATCCTATGGTAATTGCATATTTAGGTGTATAAGAAACTGCCAAACTGAATTTTAGAGTGCCTGTACCAATTTACTTTCTCACAAGCAAAATATGAGTGATCCAGCCTTTTGGCATCTTTGATGTCATCACTGTTTTTTATTTTAACCATTGCATTAGGTATGCAGCTATGGATCACTGTAGTTTAAATGTGCATTCTTCTCACAGCCAATAAGGTTGAACACTGTTTCATGTGCCTGTCTACCATCTGTATGTCCTCGTGAGTGAAATGTACTTTGATATCCTTTTCCCATTTTCTAATATGATTTTTTTTTTTACTTTTCAGTTTTGAAAGCTCTTTATATTTTCTAAATACTACTCTTTTGTATATAGATATGTAGCTTGTAAATACTTTCTTTCTCCAAATCTGTAGCGTGTCTTTTCATCCACGTGACTTGGGTTTTCGCAGAGCAAATGATTTTAATTTCTTTGAGATCTAACCTATGAATTTTTATTATCTGGATCATACTTTGGTGTCAAGTCTGAGGATTCATTGCTGAGTCCTCAATCCTAAATATGTGCTCCTATTCTGTTTTTCCTAAACTTTTTTGTTTTGCATTTTAGTAAATTTGCATGTAGATTGTCTGTAATTCACATTGAATTGCTATTAGGTTTATGGTAAGGTTTTGTTTTTTTTTTCTTATGGATGTCCACTTGTTCCACTACCCTTTATTCTAAAGGATATATACTTCCTCCACCGGATGCTTTACAGCCTTTGTCAAAAATAACTTGATTATATTTACATGGTTCTATTTTTGGATTCCCCATTCTGTTGTATGGCTTTATACTAGTATATCTATATATTTTTTTCTAATACCATACACTATTTTTCAAAAATATAATTTATTGATTTTTACAGAGAAGAAGGGAGAGGGTTAGAGGGTTAGGAACATCAATGAGAGAGAAACATCGATCAGCTGCCTCCTGCACCTTCCTACTGGGGATGTGCCTGCAACTCAGGTACATGCCCTTGACTGGAATTGAACAACCTGGGATCTTTCAGTCTGCAGACTGATACTCTATCCACTGAGCCAAACCAGTTAGGGCAAATACCATATACAATCTTAATTACTACAGCTACAGAGTAAACCTTACTAGCAGGTAGAATGTTTCTATATTCTACTTTGTCAAGATAGTTTTGGCTATTCCAGGGTCAGAATCTTAACATGTGAATATTTGAAAAAGCTTGTCTATGATTACAAAAAATGTCTTCTGGGATTTTGATAGGAATTACATGAATCTTATAGATTAATTTAGGAAGAATTGACATTTTTACCATGTTGAGTCTTCCTGTCCATGAACAGAATATGTCTCTCCATTTAGTTTTATCTTATTTGATTTGTTTTTTTAACACACTATAATTGTTAACATGCAGATCTTGTACATTGTTAAATGTACACTGAGTGGCCAGATTATTATGATCTCTGAACAAATAATAATCTGGCCACTCAGGGTATATCCTATATAATAAAAGGCTAATATGCAAATTGTCCCCTCAAACAGGAGTTTGACCAGCAGGCAGGCTGGCCAACTGCACATGTTCCCTCCCCCTGGCCAGTCTGGCCAGACCCAACCATGCACAAATTCATGTACCGAACCTTTAGTACACACACACACACACACACACACACACACACACACACTGAGTGGTCAGATTATTATGCATTCAGAG